>NC_090694.1:15508621-15843977 GCF_013368605.1 Nyctibius grandis | reverse complement strand
CTCTTTGGGCTCAGCCATCCAGCCAGTTCTTTACCCAGTGAAGCGTACGCCCATCCAAGCCATGAGCAGCCAGTTTCTCCAGGAAACTGCTGTGGAAAACGGTGTCAAAGGCTTTACTAAAGTCTAGGTAGACAACATCCACAGCCTTTCCCTCATCCACTAAGCAGGTCATCTTATCATAGAAGGAGATCAGGTTAGTCAAGCAGGACCTGCCTTTCATAAACCCATGCTGACTGGGCCTGATTGCCTGGTTGTCCGGTGCGGCGGGCGGCAAGGAAGGCACAGACTCTGAGATCGAGGATGCAAGGTCCTCAAGCCGAAAGGCCTAAGGCTTTTTATTGTTATGCTACTACTCTATTTAACTGCTACAATGCAGGAGCCAGACTAGGCAGTTCAAGATAACATCAACATTCACACACTAAGCACTCATCACCCATTCTGGGAAGAGCCAGTGTTCTGGACTCAAAACATCAACAACCATTCCTTGTTTTCAGCTCTGTGTTCAGAACTGACCTTCCACACATGTTTACTTCTTTCATGCCTCAAAAAGCCCTGTGAACTGGTCTCGGCTCCTTTATCTTAGAAGCAAGCAAAAACTATTCTCAGTGCAGTGTTCCCAAGCAAATCTTATGCTCCCCAAGTAAAGCACAGCTGTTTGCAGGCTGAGGGTCTTCCACATTTCCCCCTTTTTTGTTTATTTGATGACAAGGGTGGTCATGATGTGGGCTTCGGCTTTTCAGAGTCCTCTGATTGCAGACCAGGTCTCTGAAGCAGCACTTGGGGCAAAGGCACACAAGCAGGGACGCAGGCACCGCGGAGTTCAGTTCCTGCTAGAGAGAAAGTGAAAGAGATTCCGGGCCTGCTGCCTTCGCCTGTATATTAGGGATTTCTGCCAGGCGGCATTTTTCCACTGTGCTTTGATCTTTCTCACAGCAGGGCAGGAATCTCAGGCATAAACAATTAGGTGCCCTTGAGTCTTATCACAGGCCTATGTTATCTGAATGAAGATGCTCTACTTGTCCAGCACACAAGACTAAATAACAGTTAGTAGTATGATATATGTGTTTTTTGACACCCCAGGTGCAAGTCACTTGAGCGTGTTTACAATCCTCCTCGCCCATCTTCCGTTATATTCCCACATTCTACCCCCTCGCTCAAGAGACTGCTTCTCCTGGGGAGTGCAAAGCTGGACGTGCACATTTGGCTTGCGGGGTGTAGAGCAGAGCAATATACAGAGACATGCAATAAATACATATAGAAAAAGGAATAAACATAGATATCTATACAATAATGCTGTAGCATCACTAATTACAAAGAAGGGCCAAAGATAAACAAGACTGTGAACAACATCCCTGTAGTGTCCAAATTTACTTGATTCACACGCTCTAGAAGAGATAACTGCTGTGAGAATCAAAACAGTATCTTCTCCTCAGAGCCACCTGCATGTGTCAACAGAAAGGCCTTAACCACACTTGCGTGGAAGCGAAGTCACACAGCGGACAGTACAACTATGGGGGGACCACGACCACCAGAGACCACCCAAGACCTCTCGCAGCATGCTACTTGCGTGCTCATCCAGTCATTTCAGCATTCCCCAAGTAATGCCCGGTATCGGGTTGACTGTTCTACGTCACTTGCGTGGTCCCTGTGCTTTCAGCGTCTGCATTTCTGATACCGGGTTCTGGTTGTGGTTTCTCCAGCTCATGGTATGGCTTCACGCATCTCGCAGGTAGCCAACGAGGACCTGTTGGGAGTAAAACACAAGCATATCCCCTCCCCCATGTCAACAATTCTACTGGTCCACGCCAATCAGTCGGGCCTGGCAGATCTTTATACCAAACCTTAGGATTTTGTGTAAAGGGAACTTTACCCTGAAAATGTCGTTCCACTGCCGTGGTATCTAATTGAGAAGATGACCGATTTAGAAAATTTAAAGTGAACACAGCCATATCTAATTGTTCTTGAGGAGCTGTGGCTACACTCCCCCTTTTTTGTTTTTGCAACATGTGTTTCAAGTTTTGATGTGTCCGTTCAATTATGGCTTGTCCGGTGGGGGTGTGCGGGATACCTGTAACGTGAGACACACCCCACTGTTGTAGGAATAAGGCCGCTGCTTGAGATACATAGGCAGGTCCATTGTCTGTTTTTATTTGTTTAGGGAGGCCCATAAGTGCAAAGCACCTTGTCCAATGTTTCTTAACATCCTGAGTCCGTTCCCCTGTAGCTGCAGAAGCAACAACATAACCAGAAAAGGTATCCACAGTAACATGAACATACTTTTGCCTGCCAAAAGGTGGATAATGTGTAACATCTGTTTGCCAAATTTCATTAGCCTTCAGTCCCCTGACATTTACACCATCATGATAAGTTGCAGTATTATATAGTTGACAATCGTTACATGCCCGAATAATATCACGAGCCTGTGTTTTTGTGAGAGCAAATTCTTTCTGTAAACTGCGAGCATTTTGATGGAAAAAGGAGTGAGATAATTGTGCATGTTGAAATCGTTGAGTAAGGGAGGATGATGTTATGGGCAAAACAGTGTACTTATCAGCTACTGCATTCCCTTCTACCAGAGGTCCTGGCAAGCGAGTGTGAGACCTAATATGAACAATAAAGCAAGGATGCTGTCGTTGCTGAAGCAGAGTTGCAATAGCAAGGAAAAGTTTATACAGCTCTTTATTGCTAATTTCTTTGATAAATGCAGCTTCTAAGCGGTTAATAGCGCCAACAGCATATAGTGAATCTGATACAAAATTAATAGGTTCGCTTGCAAACAATGTCAGAGCTAAATGTATTGCAGACAATTCAACAATCTGAGTGGATGCTTCCACAGTAACTGATGTGTGTTGCCATTGTGCCTTTTCTTTCCAGGCCACTACGGCCGCCTTTGTTTTACCTGAGCCGTCTGTAAAAACCGTTTTTGCATTTGGTATAGGGTGAGGCACCATCACTCTCTGTGGCTGTAAACAGAGGGAAGGTAAGGCTTGCAAGATTTTATTCCGTGGCAAAGTAAAATGGATATCATTCAAATAATCAGCCAGAGCAGCCTGAAATTCAAGGCTGTCCCTCATCAGAGTAATGTGCGTTTCCTTATGAAAGGGTAGGTAAATAATGTCAGGGTCTCGACCTGTCAGCTGCTGTATCCTGAACCGTCCTTTCTGAATCACCATAATGACCATCTCCAAAGGAGTCGTAATTGTTTTTGTAAAGGTGTGTGATAAGAAAATCCATTCCAGGGTAACTAATTGCTGTGATTCTGTCAATTGAGCAAATAGCCCATAAGGCTGGAATTTCGTGTGAATCACAAAAAATAGAAGAGGCAAGTGTAAGATTATACGTCCTGCTTGGGAAGTTATAAGTTTTTGAATTACCAATGCCAATTCCTGTTTTGCTTTGTCAGAAAGGATTCGAGGCGAAGTTAAATCTGAATCCCCTTCAAGGTGTTAAACAGGGTACTTAACTGTTCAATAGAAATACCCAGCACAGGACGAATCCAATTAATTGTCCCTAGTAGTTGCTGCAAATAATTTAATGTAGAGATATTGTTTACCAAACGAAGTTGTTGTGGCCGTAAGGTTCTGGTAAACAGTACCCATCCCAAATACTTCCAGGGCGGTTCTGTTTGTATTTTTTCTGGGGAAATATGAAGCCCAAATTGTTGTAAGGAGTCTTTTAGATGATTTACAGTTTTCATCAGTTCTGTCTGTGTCAAAGCTGCAATGAGAATGTCATCCATATAATGGTAAATAAGAGACTGTTTAAAAATACTTCGAGTCGGCTCTATTGCAGCAGAGACCACTAACTGACAAATTGTGGGACTGTTCATCATGCCCTGTGGGAGAACCTTCCTTTCTGCTCATCTTTTTTCTTTACTGTCGGCTTTGGGCAGTTCTTTTTAATATGCCCCATTTGATTACACTCAAAACATTTCATTTCTGCTCGTCCCACAACGAGTTGCTGAGCCAAGGCACTTGCAAGTAAAGTAGCTTTATGCTCTTCAGAACCCACATTCTGACAAGCTTTAATAAATTCTGCTATACTTTTGTAAGAGTTTTTTAGAGGGCCCAAAATTCTTTGACAATCTGCATTTGCATTTTCATAAGCCAATTGTAATAACAGCGTTTCTACTGTATTTTCATCATCAATCTGCCTGCTCAGTGCTGTTTGTAAACGATCAATAAATGTAACATAGGGTTCTTGAGCTCCTTGCCTGACTGCCGCAAAAGAGGGCTGGCATTTCCCTGCCTCTGGAACGCGTTTCAGGCACTTTAAAGCCAATGCAGAGATCTGTTGTAAACGCTGCCGAGGTAACCGTGCCTGTACCTCTGGTGTCTCATACTGATTAACTCCCAAATATTCTTGCCTATTTTCCAAAGTGTCTGCAGAAGCAGCCTCCTGGTACTCTGCCAGCCACACTGAATATTGTGCAGGTGTTAAAATCATCCGTAAAAGTGACTTCCAATCATGTGGTGTCATAGTATAGGATTCCCCAATGACTGTTACTAAATTTGAAGTATAGTTACTGTGCAAACCATAGTCTCTCACCACGGCCCGTACTTCCTTAATCATTTCATAACTAAGGTATTGATACTCAGGAGAATGATATGGACGATAGATTACCGGCATCGCCGTCAGCATGGCAAAATCTCCTTTACGAGCAGCTTCCTCTCTACAATTTTCTGCCAGCGTTTTGTATTTCGTTACATGAGACTCTGATGCCTTTTCAGCAAAGCCAATAGGTGGCTCGGCAGACGCAGGATACGGAGGAGCTGTTGGTGTTAACTGTGCTCCGCCCGTAGCCGCTGCCGCTGCTGCTGCCGGCTGCGAGACCCCCCGTGCCGAAGGGACGGCCGCAGCCGTTTCTTTTACCGATGTTAATGGTGGGTATAAATTGGACTGTATGTCTAGATCTGTGCAATCAAGATCGTAAGGATCGTCTGATTCTCCGGAGACTGTTTCATATACAGGCTCCTGTTGCTCCTTCACATCCACTAAGGTGTTAATAGGAGTGGATGCCAGAGATTGCAAATACTCCTCTGCAGGCTGGAGTGCAGAGAGTGCTGTAAAAACAACCCTCCACGTTGCTTCTAAATCCTTTAGAATATCAGACTGCAACGTGTTCCGTTTTTGTATTTCTACTCCCACTTTTGCCCAAATCTTTGCATCGTAAGTCCCTGATACAGGGAACCAGGTACAGTTGTCTTTGATCCATACTAATAACTGCACCAATTTCGCTAATTGGACCTTATAGCCCTGTTCGCGTAATATACGCTGTAATACCTCAGTGTAGAGCTTATGCTCTTGGGAACTAGCCTGTCCCATGTTTATTGCGATCGCGGAACTCACTGATTCTGGGGACTCTCTGGTCCTGGGGATTCTCCGATCCTGGGGATTCTCCGATCCTGGGGACTCTCCGGTCCTGGGGACTCTCCGGTCCTGGGGACTCACTCTCCGGTCCTGGGGATTCTCTGATCCTGGGGATTCTCCGATCCTGGGGACTCTCAGGTCCTTGGGACTCACTCTCCGGTCTTGGGGACTCACTCTCCGGTCCTGGGGACTCACTCTCCGGTCCTGGGGATTCTCCGATCCTGGGGATTCTCCGATCCTGGGGACTCTCAGGTCCTGGGGACTCACTCTCCGGTCCTGGGGATTCTCCGATCCTGGGGATTCTCCGATCCTGGGGACTCTCAGGTCCTGGGGACTCTCCGGTCCTGGCGCGCGCTAGCCCCTGACAATCCTTCGATCAGAGTCGCCGCCGCTTCTTCGTTAATCTTCAACCTTGTTCGGGCGCCATTTGCGGCGGGCGGCAAGGAAGGCACAGACTCTGAGATCGAGGATGCAAGGTCCTCAAGCCGAAAGGCCTAAGGCTTTTTATTGTTATGCTACTACTCTATTTAACTGCTACAATGCAGGAGCCAGACTAGGCAGTTCAAGATAACATCAACATTCACACACTAAGCACTCATCACCCATTCTGGGAAGAGCCAGTGTTCTGGACTCAAAACATCAACAACCATTCCTTGTTTTCAGCTCTGTGTTCAGAACTGACCTTCCACACATGTTTACTTCTTTCATGCCTCAAAAAGCCCTGTGAACTGGTCTTGGCTCCTTTATCTTAGAAGCAAGCAAAAACTATTCTCAGTGCAGTGTTCCCAAGCAAATCTTATGCTCCCCAAGTAAAGCACAGCTGTTTGCAGACTGAGGGTCTTCCACAGTCCGGTTGTCCTGTACGTGCCATGTGATGGCACTCAAGATGATCTGCTCCATAACCTTCCCTGGCACTGAGGTCAGACTGACAGGCCTGTAGTTCCCCAGATCCTCCTTCTGGCCCTTCTTGTAGATGGGCATCACATTTGCTAACCTCCAGTCAACTGGGACCTCCTCGGTTAACCAGGACTGATGATAAATGATGGAAAGTGGCTTGGTGAGCACTTCTGCCAGCTCTCTCAGTAGCCTCGTGTCCTGGTTTGGACTAGGACAGACTTTTCAGTTAAGTTTTGTTTAAGTGACTATACTTTCTGAAGTTGACTACATGCACTTATCGCCATGGAAACTAGGGTCCCTGTTGTGTCTCTTTCTTCCACAAAGGAAGGGACCATAAAAGTGTTGCACCTGCGGGGAGGAGCGGACAGGACAGGTGACACAAAACTGACTAATGGGGCATTCCATCCCACCCACGTCATACTCAGTTTAAAGCTGAGGGACCATGAGGGTCATGCTCTCTTCCCCTATGGCCGGCATCCTGGGAGGATTCTGCCTGCGCTCCTGAATCCGGTTCCTGCTGCTGCCGCATCTGGTTCAGGACTCCCCAATGCCTGCCCTGCAGCGTCAGCGGTGACGTGGTCATCATCGGGGCGAGCTCAGTAGCGGTTTTGTATACAGTTCATTATTTATTATACTCTTTTTCATTATTATAGTTTATTAAAACTGTTTTAACTTTCCAACCCATAAGTCTCTCTCCCTTTTCTCTTTTCCTTTCCCCTCTGGGGAAGGACAAGGTTAACAGAGAGTATATCTGCTGTCCTTTTAACTGCCCACCCAGCCTTAAACAGTGACACACCCCCAGGCTTATCTCTATGGAGCCTGGTTTTATCCCCTTCCCCCTTCAATACTAGTTTAAAGCTCTTTCAATGAGCCCTGCTAACTCCTCCACAAATTTCCTTTTCCCCCTTTGAGACAGGTGTACCCCATCTGCAGCCAGCAGGCCTGGTGTCATGTAGATGGACCCATGATTGAAAAATGCAAAATTGTGCCAGTGACACCAGTCTCAGAGCCAGGTATTGATCTCCTGGCTCTTCCTGTTTCTTCCCTCATCATTCCCTGCAACTGGAGGGATAGAGGAGAACACCACTTGTGCCCCTGATCCCTTAGCCAGTCGACCCAAGGCCCTGAAGTCTTCCTTAATTGCCCTCTGACTTCTTGTAGCAACTTTGTCACTGTGTCCTGGTTTCATGGGGATAAAATTTATAAAATCAAGTTTCTGTTAGATTTTGTTTCAGTTTGTGGCCAGCCATGGTGATCAAGGCCATTAGCAGTTAAATCCAGGGCAGCTGACCCAGGCTGGCCCACAGGTGTATTCTATATCATTGACATCAAGCTCACTATAAAAGGGAAAGCTTGCTGAGGAAGGGGAAGGTTCTTATTTGATCTCCTCTCCTTTTTCTTTTCTATTCTCAATGATTGCTATTCCTGGAGCAACTTGTCAGTGCTCTGTAGCTAAGTATAATTTTGTGTGTTTTGTATTATCATTGATATTGGTTTCCTTATTTTATTAAATCTGTTTCAATTTCAACCCACCAGTCTTCCTCCTTTTCCCTATTCCCTTCCTTGGTTGGGGAAGGGACATTAGGTGAGAGAACAACTGCCTATTGTTTAGCCCCAGACTAAACAAAGACACACTGCCAACCTGAAATATCAATAACGGATAATAATCCGAGGGCCTTACCAGGGTAGGAAGCTTTCTCTTCACATCTTTAATCCAGGCCCCAGGGAGGCAGGAGACTTCCCTGTCAAGTGGATCTAGTCAGCATATCAGGCCTTCTGTTCCCTTCAGAAGGGAATCTCCCAAGACAATGACCCATGTTTTTTCTTTATGGATGCAGTTTTGACACAGGGCTTAGGTTGACTTAACCTCAGCAACACCTCCAAGCTAGATGAACCATTGTCCTTGTCACTGTTCGGTTCCATGTGCAGAGCCTCATACCTGTTATGCAAGGGCACCAGGGAAGGTGGGGCAGTCATGGAGGAGATGTGCCTGCTGTGCCAGGCAGGAACTTGTTGCCATTGCCCCTTATCCCTTAATTCACTATGTTCAGCCAGGTGGAGAGAGAGAATAGGGCCCCTTGTCATGTGCCCTGTCTGCCTGTCAGGCCTGTCCCAGGGAAGGTAGGGTGTGATTCCCGTAGTGTGTCTCTCTTTCTCTTGCACTCCCTGATACTCCTCAACCTACTCACCTCCTCTCAGAGCTCTGTTACCGAGCAGAAGAGTTCCTCTACCTGGGTGCACCTCCCACAGGTGTGCTCACTGCTGCTGTCTAGTGCTGGTGGAAGAGCAGGGCACTCCCTGCAGCCTGACACCTGGGTGGCAGCGTGTTCCCACTGGAGCTCTGCCTGGGAAGCTGCATCAGTCGTGGTGGGTGCAGAGCTTAGAGAGGCCATGGCTCTCTGCCGGGTGGATACCAGCTCCCTGGTCGAGCTGGCAGAGCTTCAGCGCCTTTCCCGCGCAAACAACCACACAACGCCCTGTTCACAGCACTCCTAGTCGCCAGCGTTCCCCAAGGGCTTCTTTTATATGAGTTGGGGGGGTCTTGACCGCCGTTACTCCCGGCCCCGCCCAGGTCTCGTCAGCCGCTGTCGCGCGAGCTGTGGGCTCCCCTCCTCCACGTCCCAGGGAGCCCCCGGACTCACCTCGGCGTCCTGGGGATCCACGCAGCTGATCCGGGGGATGGGGCGCTTGGGGATCACCAGGAAGTGGACGGGGGCTTGGGGTCCACGTCGACGAAGACCGGGCACTGCCAGGGGGAACAGGGTGAGCCCCGCACCCGTGGGTATTGCCCCCCAGCAATTGCCCTGCTGTCCCCGCTGCCTTGTCGTTTTCATAGAAGATGGTGGCAGGCACACTGCGGGCGATGATCTTGCTGAAGATGGTATGCTGCCCGCCCGCCTCCACGCCTGCCGCCGCTGCGCCTTGCCCACCTCCCCATCTTGCCTGCCGGGCGCCGTGAAGCGCCGCTGGAGCGGAGAGGCACACGGAGCCTCACGGTCTGCCCCCGCGGGGACGGGGACCCCGTGGCCTGGGGTGGCGGGGACATGCGGGGGGACAGGGGGACACACAGGCGAGGGGGATGGGGGGGGGTGCAGCGGGGGCACATAGGGGTGATGTGTATGGGATGATGGGGGTGCACACGGGTGCTCGGAGGCCCCATGCAGTGCCGTGCGAGTGCGCACGACGGGGCTCACGCCCGTCGCGGACCTTACCCCGGGGTGGGAGCAGCGGCGAGCGGGCCGCAGGGCGAAGGCACGACCAACCCCCCCACCTCCCCTGACCCCGCGCGCAGCGTCCTCAGCATCACCTAGCCGCGCGCCGGCCCACCCCACCACCCCATTCGGCTCCCGCCCCTGTCACTCCCACGCCTGGATCCCGGCGCCTTAAAGCGCCCGCACGGCCCCGCGGGCGACACCGCCGGGGCGCGGGGCACCATGCAGGTACGACCCACGCACCGGCCCGCGAACCCCCGCCAGAGAGGAGCGCGCCGAGCTCCCGCCTGACCCTCCCCGCCGCCAGTGTCCCCCCAAGGACTCCGGGACGGAGGCTGGGCCAGGCAGGGTTTATTGGGTGCCTCCCATGCAGGGGCGCTTGCGGCGAGGCTTAGAGGCGGAGGAGAGCTGGCTCTGGGAGGAGGGGTTGCAGAGTTGTCTGGCCTGGCTGCCGGGGTGGGGCCTACACTACCAGGTAGTCCCACAGCGTCTTCTGCCGCTTCTTGGGGATGTCATGGCAGCACAGGCTCAGGGAGAAGAGCAGGGCTTCATCGGACACCAGCCCCGCTGGGGGAGAGCGGCAGCAGAGGGGGCTGCGTTGCTCAGCTCCAACAGCTCAGATGGGTAGGTGAGAGGAGGTGAAGCTGGCCGAGAGACTGTGCCAGCCCGGAGCTCACTTCTGCCACCACCACTGTGAAGCTTGTCCTCTCTTCCCACCACTGCCCCCAGTCCCCAGACCAGGCCACTGTCAGACAGGTACTCAGGGGGTCTGGAACCCCTGCCAGCTCTGGAGGCTGCAGCAGAGCAGGGGACTGGGGCTCCCAGCACTGGATACAGCCCTCTTCCCCCATGGCCTAGTGCAGCCACGGGCATACCTGCCCGTGCAGGGTCCTGGGGCCCACGGGCACCTCCAGCTCTTTCTGGGTGAAGAGGTGCTTCTGGCTGAGGTTAGGGGGCCAGGTGTGCCAGGGGGGCTCCCTACAGCCTTTGGAAAGCACCTTCAGCCAGCTGCAGTACAGCAGGGCTGCAGCTGGGCTGGGCACAGCCAGGGAGGGCTGAGGGCTGGTACAGGGCTCCTGGGAGCACTCGGCTTCTTCCAGGGCCACTGGCATGCCTGCGTCCTCCTCTTCCTCCCAGTCCTCATTGATAATCACCTCCAGGTTGGACAAGTAGAAGGTCTGCTCTTCCTCCTCCTCTTCTTCCTCACTGCCCAAGCTTGGCAGGCTGCCAGCCAGAGCCTCGAAGAGAGGGGAAGAGCTGGAGTCTGCCACGGCCTTGTCCCCCCAGGCAGGAGCATGGGGCTGCACTGCCTCGTGGGTCAGCCTCTGGCAGAAGACAGCCCCAGCCTCGCAGAGCTGGAAAACCAGCAGGGACTCCCACGGCCGGTCCTCCTGCAGTGTGGCGGCCAGCCCTGTGGGGATAGGGCGAGCATTGCCACCGGGGTCTGGACCCTGGGGCCCCTCCTGGGGCCTGGCCAGCAGTGGGGGTCTGGCTCTGTACCCCCATGTACATGCTCACTGCTGGCTCTTGCCCCCCACATCCTTTTTTAGGCATTTAACCTCTCGCCCTGTGCATGGGGTTGTTCAAGGCTTTGCTTCTGCTTTTTCACTCCCCATCCCAGGGCACAGCAAGGGCTTTACTCTCTGCTCCATCCTCGCAGCCTGGGGGCCACACATCCTCCCCCCAGGACCTGCACCCCAGGAAGGTATGGGACACTCACCGGCAGCAGGGGCGCCAAGGCGCTGCTGGAGTGGGCACTGGCGGTGCGGGAGCTGGGCGGGCAGGTGCTACAGGCAGCCGGTGATGCTGTGTAGCTTCTGCAGAGGCCCTGCCAGCTGACAGGCTGACTGACTGCCCCCTGTGGAAGGACATGCCAAAAATTGCCCAGTGAGCACCGATGCCAGGGCAGCAGCTGGTCCCAGCAGCGAGGAGACAGGGATGCGGGCACAGAGAAGACCCAGCCCCACAGCAACCCGAGCGCCGTCTCTCACTCTGGTATTGCAGCAGCAGCAGCTCCTGGGTGCGGGATGTGCCGAGCAGCACCTTATGGCTCCTCCCAGGGCCCCCGACATCACGTGGGCAAAGAGGGGGGGGGCCTTCATCACCTGTGCCCACTTCAGCACGGGCACCAGCAGCAACCACTCATCCAGCATGTACACTGAGAACTGGGATGGGAAGCACAGCTCAGTAGGTCTCACCCCAACAGCCTGTGGCAGCCCCTCTCAGCTGGGTGATTCCCCTGCCCTGTGGGCACTGGGAGCTGGTGCTGTGCTGGGGTTGTGTCCCCAACCCGGCTCCTGGCTGTCCCCCTGGGTATGGTGGGACTCACCTGGGTGGTGACGAGGTGCTGGGAGGGGTGAGCCCTGCCCAGGTACATGGGCTGGCTGCTGGCAGCCAGCTTCCTCACCCACCTTGAACAAGTCAAAGTGGCATCTCTCAGGGGTCTGCAGCAGCAAATTGGGGTGCTGTCAGCACCCCAGGCTGGGGGACCCTCTCCCCCGCCTGCCGCCATCCCCATGCCCACCCTCTCTCCTGGGCTCACCTGGGCATCCAGGCACTGCAGGCCGGTGCAGTTGGTGCAGCTCAGCACCCGCAGGTGGGCAGTGAAGTTGCTTCAGCGCCAGGGCAAATGGTCCCAAAAAACAACAGTCTGGGGGTTGTGGTGGAGTCGCTGCAGCTTAGGGGGAGAAGGCAGTGCTAGCACAGGGCAGAGCTGTCCCTCTCACTTGGGCCCACCCCAAGACCCAGGGGTCTGTGTGAGCCCCCTCCTGGCTCCGAGTGCCTGGTCTCACCCAGTCTCGACGCTTCAGAGATAGACGGCTCCGCTCTGGGTGCGGATGGCCAACTCCCCAGGGAGGCAAGGGTTGCGGGACATGGGCCATGGTGTGGGGTTCCCACGGGACAATGGTCACGTACTGAACGAGCTATGTCCAGGCATGTCCAGGGGGTGGTAATGGGGTGGTGATGAACTAGCCAATCATAATACAGAACAAGGGCCTTGGCTATGAGACCAACAAGCTATGGGGGAAGTTGAAGACCTTGGCTATGAGAAAAATAAGATATAGGGAAGTTGAAAAATAAGAAAGAATGCTGCACCTGCAAGATATAACTTTTTAGCATAAACCAATCAGAACTAATATAGAGGCGTGTGAACAAAGCATACTAACCAATCATAATAGAAATGACATGTACACAGAGTGTGTACAAAAATAGAATAGTATAAATGTACCCTCAATAGAATAGTATAAATGTACCCTCAGATATGTAAATAAACGAGACCTGCTTAACGATCATATTGGTCTGCGTGCATTTACTCCGTGCCCTCTCAAGTTAACAGAAACAAGTGGCGCCCGAACACGGGCCTGACCCCGGACCAGGGGCCCTTCGGCCGGAGACTGCGGAGAAGCAGCGGACAACAGACTGAAAGGGAAGGGTGAGAGGAAGCCAGCTGTAGAGTGCTGCCCCGGCACTGGATTTTCGCACCGGGAAAAAGAAACGGATGCGGTTCGCAACGGGAAACAGATGCGGTAAGCCTGAGTTTTGCTAGCAAAGGAAAACCTGGGTAGGGCTTCCCAGGCAGCTGGGGGAGGAATGGGGTCTACCCTGACCAAGACAGAAGTGGCAGTGGTGAAACTCCTCCAACATATACTCTCTGAGAGAGGAATTAAATACGACGAAGCTGCGTTAAAGCAGTTACTGTCCTGGGCAAAAGATAAAGGACATTTTACAACCTTTAATGATGTCTTTGAAGTGCCTTTATGGAGAAGATTGGTGACTCTGGGATGCGGTGTCAAGTGGTGATAAGGAAGCCTATAAATTGTCTACTACATGGAGGCTGGTTAGCGAAGCGTTAAAAGGAATAAAAGCAGAGAGAGAAGTCACACATACAGCTTTTATGGCTTTAGGACCACAGGCACCTACTACCCCCTCTCTGTTTGCGGGACCAAAACCTCCCACGGCCCCGGTGGCTGTACCAGTGGCAGCTCCTTTACTGCCGTGGGTACAGACGGCTCCGAAAAAAGCCGAGGAGCGGGGAGCGAGTAAAATAGATACAGATCTATCAGAACCGGTAGTGCGCCCTAAAACACGAACTCAATTTGGACTAATTGATTCAGACGCTGAATGGGAGACTTGGCCAAAACCCCCTCCGAAACCCCCTCCTCCTCTCATTGATATCTCTACGGATGAGGCTGAGCAGGAGGACAAGAAGGGGGTAAACCTGCTTCGTATCCACCTTTACCGGATTTGCCATTTACGGAGTCAGCAGTATCAGAGTCACAAGGATTTAAAGGACCGTTACTGTCACGTAGTATGAAGTTAGTGGAGGAGGCTGCACGAAATGGACACGAAATTGACATGACAGAGCTTGGTAGACGACTGGAAGAATTAAAGAAGGAATTGCAGCAGCACCGTTCAGCCAACGCCTCGAGACACGTGACTATGTCTCCCCCAAACCCCCCTCTGTGTTCGGGACAAGCATTAGGGCCACCTCAACCTCCTTTACAATTCCCTACTCCACCTTTAGGTCAGGGCTGGGGGGGGAGGTTTGCGTCCATCTGGTAATGTGGGAGGTGGGGGAGAGAGTCAGCGTCCGCCCGCGTATACAGGGGAAGAGGGGGGAGGAGTGAAATGGAAAGGGATCATTCGAGATGCGTTATTAGAAGGAGTTATAATTCCACAAGCATATCCGGTGATTGTGGGTGCGGGTCCTGAGGGGAGAAATATTTGGCAACTGTTAGATTGGAAAATTGTAAAAGAAGCATTGTTACTACAGTTAGCGAAGGACAACACAGATGAGGACTACAGGAAAGTTGTTACAGGGATGGCGAATCGTGGCCCCACCTTAACCGAACTAATGGATGCTTGCGGGAAGGTAGGAACCACCACATTTCAGATGGAGCATTTAGCAAAAACTTTTGCGGCGGCAGTTAAGGTAGTTCATCGTTGTTATACATGCGAGCAAGAAGGTCACTTTAAGAAAAACTGCCTTAAGAAGTCGAAGCTGAGTGGGAGAGGTAACTCTGTTTTGATGTGTCATTGCTGTGGGAAGCCGGGGCATTTTGTGAAGCTGTGCAGGTCTAAGTATAATGCTCAAGGTCAGTTGATAACAACCAGCTGCAGAGTGCAGGGAAACTGGAGAAAGAACGCGGGGAGGAACTGTGTGCTGACACAAATGAATCTTTATACTACCGTAAGACAGGGACCAAAAGAGCCGTTTTTACCTTTTGTCGAGAGATTACAAGAGGCGGTTGAGAAACAAGTTTTTGACGTGCATTTGCGAGAGACACTGATAACGCAGCTAGCTAGGGATAATGCTAATGCTGATTGTCAAAAGATCATTGAAGCTTTACCTGGAGAACCAGATTTGAATGCTATGATAAAGGCTTGTGCAAAAGTGGGTACTGTGGAACATAAGGCTCAAGTTATGGCTGCGATTAGAACTCAGGAGATACAATGTTATAGATGTGGAAAAAGGGGGACACAAATTTAACAGCACCACGACATACTACTTCAGAGGTACAGCAACTGATTACAGAAATAGAAAGCAGGCTACATTCCAAATTTGTACATCGTATTGATTTGAATCAGGAAATACAAATTATCACTTTGTTTGATAGGCAAATTCCGTATGCAATAATTGGTCAATGGAATTCAGAATGGTCAGATCCGTTACATGTATTGGAATTGGTTGTTTCTACCTTCAAGAACAAAGAAAACTGTCCCCATGATTGCAGAGCTATTGGCACAGATTATCATCAAAGGATGGATGCGATGTCAGGAGTTTGTGGCCAGAGATCCTGCATCACTAACCGTTCCTATTGCAGTTCAATATTTTGAGTGGTGTATGGCTAATAGCTTTGCTTTGCAAACAGCCATGGAGAATTTCTCGGGACAGGTTGTTTACCACTTGCCCTCCCATCCTGTTATAAAACTGAGTGCAGAACTTCCAATTGCCACAGGAGTGTGGTGCGCAGACACTCCTGTGGATGGAATTACCATTTTTACGGATGGATCTGGGAACACAGGCAAGGCAGGCCTTGTCTGGTATTCTGATGGCAAGTGGGAATCTATGGTAGTACAACAAAAGGGTTCACCTCAGGTGGTAGAATTACGAGCTGTATTAGAAGTATTTCAGAATTTTCCCATTCCCTTTAATTTGATTACTGATTCAGCATATGTAGCTGGCATTGTAAAGCAATTGGATAGATCTGTTATAGAGCATACATGTAATCAGTGTGTTTTTGAATTGCTGCGAGCTCTGTGGCAAGAAATTCAAATCCGAACTGCACTGTTTTATGTTCTACATGTAAGAAATCATACTAGTTTGCCTGGGTTTATTGCAGAAGGCAACGCCCGAGTGGACTCTTTGATTTCTGACTCTACAAGTTCTACTACAATGACTGTACAGGTACCGGACATTAAACAGCACGCACGTATGTCACATGAGTTTTTTCATCAAGGACATCGGGCACTGCAAAGACAATTTCATTTGTCACACAGTGATGCTCAGAATATTGTGACTAGAGTGAAAACAATAGCACAATTGCTTGTCAAAGTGCGTAAAAGAATTACAGACATTACCAGACTAGACTCAGATGCTATCTATTTACCTATCAAGAAGGAATATCTACAGTGGTTAACAAATCAGTCAACTATTTTTCAAATGGCCTTACAGGACTTTACTGGACAATTGTTAACACATTTGCCAAAACATAAAAAGCTACAGTTTATTTGCAAACAGGATTGGGAAGAAAAACCTATCAGATCAGAGATACCTGTGACTGGACTAACTGTTTTTACTGATGCAGGAAAGCAATCACATTCAGCAGTTATTACCTGGCAAGAGGATGGACAATGGAAACATTGTAAATTCTCAGGACAAACTGAGGACTCATTGCAGACACTTGAACTTTTTGCGATATACCAGGTCTTTGTAAAATGGAAGGACTTACCTGTAAATATTGTAACAGACTCTCTTTATGCAGCAGGCATTGTAAATCGAATTGAAAGAGTTTTATACGACCAGTGAAGAATAGGCGACTTTACACCATTTTGCTACAGTTGCATCAAGCAATAAACCTCAGAGAGCTACCTTATTTTGTCACTCACATTCGTAGTCATCAATTTGATCAAGGTTTGAGCATTAGAAATAATAAAGCAGACACACTTGTGTCCTATATGCAAATATCACCAAATTTATTTGAACAAGCGCGCCTATCCCATCAATTCTTTCATCAATCAGCGAAAATGCTAGCGAAACAATTTCACCTCACCATGGCACAAGCACGCGAATTAGTTAGTGCTTGTCCTAGTTGTCAGAAAATTGGCATGGGAATTGGAATAGGGGTAAATCCTCGAGGATTGAGTGCGTTACAACTGTGGCAAATGGACGTTACACATTTATTGCAGAATTTGGAAGGCTCAAATATGTTCATGTATCTGTTGATACGTTTTCACATGTAATATGGGCAACAGCACAAACTGGGGAAACAAGTTGTCATGTCAAACGACATTTACTTGCTTGCTTTGCAAGTCTTGGGGTTCCACAACAACTTAAGACTGATAATGGACCAGCATACTGTTCACAGATTTTTCGTCAATTTTGTCAACTATGGGGTATTACACATATCACTGGGATTCCTCATTCGCCTATGGGTCAGGCGATTGTGGAACGTGCTCATAGTACATTGAAACAGCTTCTGCAAAAACAAAAAGGGGGAGAGGAGACTGAACCTTCTGAGAGACTTGCAAAAGCTGTTTATGTACTTAACCATTTAACTTTAACAGGAGATAAGGAGCGACCCCCAATTGTAATACATTGGGAGGCAGTTCGACAGGGAGCAAGCTATGTGCAAAACAAAGGCAAAGTGTGGTATAGGGAACCAGGTACTAACGAGTGGTTGGGTCCAGGGAAACTATTACTAATGGGTCGAGGTTATGCTTCTGTCTCTACAGGCACAGGAGTACGTGGGTTGTGTTAAGACAATCATTGAGAAAAGTATATGGAAGTAGTGAGATAATAAATCTAACTACTTCCAAAGGGGGAAATTGATACCGGATGGTTTAGCAAGAGTAGGCCTCAGAGTAGGCTCTAAAAGGCCTGATCTGTGTTACCTTTTCACAGAATCAGCTTTCCTGTCAGTAATTTTCCTTTCAGCTAGAATAATAGAGAATAACAGTATGTTCTGAAGCAAACTGCATGTTTTGTAGATAGAGTCTACTTATGGGAATGTTTATAATAGGCATTATCCTACTTGTGTTACCCTGTTTGTTTGCATGTTTGCAGAAAACTGTACAACGAATGGTCAATACAGCCTTTTTGGCACAACAACAGAGAGCAGGATTTATGGGTAACCAAGGCTGGGATTCTCTGACCAGGCTTTGCGAGACACAGGGAACCGGGTTTGAGTAAGAAACAAAACCAAAAAGGACGAGATAGGACATAGCTCGTTCAAAAACAAAAAGGGGGATTTGTGGGGTTCCCATGGGACAATGGTCACGTACTGAACGAGCTATGTCCAGGCATGTCCAGGGGGTGGTAATGGGGTGGTGATGAACTGACCAATCATAATACAGAACAAGGGCCTTGGCTATGAGACCAACAAGCTATGGGGGAAGTTGAGGACCTTGGCTATGAGAAAAATAAGATATAGGGAAGTTGAAAAATAAGAAAGAATGCTGCACCTGCAAGATATAACTTTTTAGCATAAGCCAATCAGAACTAATATAGAGGCGTGTGAACAAAGCATACTAACCAATCATAATAGAAATGACATGTACACAGAGTGTGTACAAAAATAGAATAGTATAAATGTACCCTCAATAGAATAGTATAAATGTACCCTCAGATACATAAATAAACGAGATCTGCTTAACAATCATATTGGTCTGCGTGCATTTACTCCGTGCCCTCTCAAGTTAATGGAAACACCATGGCATCACTGTGGGGATGGCTGCAGAGGCAGCAGAGCTCCCTCCTTGCAAAGCTCCATTCCCCCAGTGCCTACCTGACAGCTGAGGCAGGAGACAGGCACGCCAGTGCAGATGACCTGCAGCAGAGTGGGGGTGGACCCTGTCCTGCCCGGCACCCTCCAAACACTGCAGTGATAGTCCAAGCAGACGCCGATAAAATCTGGCAGGGGACAGGAGGTGGCATGTGAGAAGGCATTATCCCAGGGGCTCCCTGTCAGCTGGGGGCTCTCTGCCCAGCCTGGGGCACAGATCCTGGGACTCACTTACCTTCCCCATCTGCCCGAGCAGCAGCCACTTGCTGGATGCGCCCGTTGAGCTCAAACTGTGCTGGGGAGCCCCGGGCATGGGGCAGCTCCTCCAGCACCACGTCCTGGAAATCTGGGGTGCCAGCTAAGGGCGGTGCAGCACGATTCCCCCCCTCCCTGGGGATGCCCTGCGGGGAAGGATACAGAGGTGGTTCATGGCCTGCCCTTCAGGGTACACCAGGCAGCCCATGTGTGCCCCCACATCTTTTGGGCGCAGCCAGACCAGCGCGCCCCCCGTAGGGCTGTCGTCAAAGAGCAGGCTGGCCCACTGCAGCATCAGCTCCTCGTGCACGCAGTCTGCCAGCAGCCCCAGCGGCACCTCGAAGAGCCAGTCACGGCAAAGGTGGGAAAACCAGCGCAGGCGGGAGGCAAGGTGCTGCCGAGGGCAGCCGCTGCAGGGGAACAGCTGGTGTCAGGTCGGGGGAGACAGCAGGAGCCCCCTCAGCCCTCTCCAGGGCAGGGGACATGGGCATGCTTACCGCCTGGCCTCCAGACGGTCGATTTCCTCCATGAGGGCAGTCATTCGGATGGTGGTGTCCCGGGCCTGTCTCTGCAGGGAGGAGAGGGGACAGAGGCTGGGGATGGCAACTGCAAGGGGAGGGGTGGGGGACAGCGCTGTCACCCCTGGATGGACACTGACCCTCAGCTTGGAGTTGCCCAGGTAGAAGTTATTGTGCAGCAGCCGCCCCAGGGAGCCAAATGCTTCTTCAGGGTGATCCACAAAGAAGTGGCTCAGCTGTGCAAGGACAGGGAGGGGTTGGGACATGCAGGGATCCCACGCCATCCCCCCAGGTCCTTGGCAGGACACAGCACCCCAGGCCCTACCTGCTTGGTGAAGTCCAGGGCAGCTCTGGACTTGCCTGCCCAGAGCTTCCTGTGCAGGATGCCGCGGTAGAGGATGTCCTGAGGTGCGAGCGAGGGGACCCAGCAGCCTGTGAGGAGAGGGCAGGGGCCAGCCGGTACCGCACAAGTACCTGGACACCGCTGCAGCACCGCGGGGCAACGGCTTGCCCATCCCCGCTCCCTCCAGTGCGAGCACCGCCGGGGGGAGTTGCTAAAGTTCCCCGTGCCAGCGCGGCAGAGCCGGCGGGGATCCCAAGCCGCAGGGCAGCTCGGCGGGCGGGTGGGGAGATGGAACGGGGCGTTCCCCCCTCCCGTGGCCCTCACTCGCGTTGGGAGGCAGGAAGGGCACGGCAGCGGCGTCGGCAGTTTCCCAGCTCTCGCCCATCCCGCCGCGGCAGGGCACGAACGTCGTCTCGGCCTGCAGGGAGAGGAAGCGGGAGGTGAGAGCGGCCCCTGCCCGCCCCCCGCCGGGCTCGCCCAGCCCCGACCCCCGGGGCCCGGGCAGGGAGGGCTGCGCCACGGCCTCACCTGACGGCTGCTGGAGCCGGCCTCCAGCACCTGCCCATGCTCGCCCCAGCCGGCGGCCGGAGCGGGGCCCCCTTCCTCCCAGGGCGAGCCAGCGCCAAGTAGGAGGGAAAAAGAGCGGCCAGGAACTCCATGGCCCCCAGGGTGCCTGGGGGCACAGGGGGAGGAGCGGGATGGGATCAGGCCGGGAAGCGAGGGGGGGAGGCGGTCGCTAGCCGGTGCCCGCGCGAGAACGGCGCCGCCACCGGAAGTGCCGCCGCGTTGCGCTGCTGGCGCCGCGCACCAATCAGCGCCCGGGCACAGAGCAGGACCAGAGTGGCGACGCTAGCAGAGCTCCGCGGAGTGCTACCGTTCCCTTGGCGGCCGGCGGGAGTGCACACGCCTCCGCTGCCGGGACCCGGGGGAGCCGCGGGGACCGGACCGGGGGGCGCCGCGGGGACGCGACCGGGCCGGGAGCGAGGAGCGCCGCGGGAGCGTGACCAAGACTGAGACAGGGAACGGATCGGGGGTGCTACGGAATCGGACCGGAACCGGGACCGGGACCGGGACCGGGACCGGACCTGGACCCGTGGGAGCCCCGGTGACCGTGCCGGATCAGGGAGAGCCGCGTGGAGCGGAACGGGCCCAGGGGGAGCTGCAGGGAGTGGCCCACATCGTGACGGAGGAGGGCCGCGCGGATTGCCCCGGGACCGGGGAGATCCGTGGGGATAGGACCGGGACTAGAGGGAGCTGCGGGCACCGGGACGGGACCGGGGGGGGGGGAGCGATAGGAACCGGACTGGTCCGGGACTGAAGCTGGGGGAGTCATTGGGACTGGACCACACCGGGGGGGCGGGCAGGCATAGGCATTGTCCCCCCCTCCTCGCTCCCAGGCTGGCCAGGGGGGGAACCGCCCCACGGGTCCTGCCGTGGTCACACCTCGTCCTCCGTGGCCGGCCTGGCCCCAGTGCTGCATAGCCGGAGCCACCCGGCCCGGGCACTCTGGATTGGCGGAACCGCCATGGCCGTGACTTGTGACGGAGGGGTTTGCTGTGTCCCGGGTGGTGGGAGGGTGCCTGGGGGCTGCACAGCCATGGGGCATCCCACGTACCTGGGGGAATGTGCGGCCATGGGGCAGCTCCTGAAGGGTTGGGGGATGTAGGACTGTTCCAGCCCACCCTGCCCTTCCCATGTGACCACACACTGTCTTGGCCCTGGGGAACCCCTCCTGCCCTGGCTCTGGTGCCTCTTCCTCCCCCCAGGGTGGCTGCAGGCTCCTCATGAGAGCCCTGCCTGGCCCAGCACCCCCATGGGTACCCACACCCACTGGTGTCGCTCACAGGGTCTTTGTCCCACAAAGATCCAGTGGGATCCTGAGAGCCTTTGGGGAGTATCCTGGGGAGGACAGGCTCCCCTGTCCCCTTCCCAAGGAGAGAGGGACCAGGTTGCTCCGGGAAGGACCACAGGCCTTGTACAATCCCTGTACCAGGGGCCATCTGCCCTGGAGCCATGCGCAGGGCAGAGCTGCCCACCCGGGAGGTCTGTGCTCTGAGGAGGGGCCGCTGGGCAGTCGGGCTGGACCACTGGGGGTGGCTGCTCCCTCCTGCAGCTCCTGGGGTGCTCTGTGATGGGGGCATGGGTGCGGGAGTGGGGCTGGCACAGGGCAGAACACCCCTGGGAGTGGGGCTATGCCCATGAGTCACCTGCCCGCCTCTGCCGTGGCCAAGGGGGACAGTGATGTCAGGGGAGTTTGGGGAAGCGTGATGAGATTGTTTCCAGTCGGGATGCCCTCATCTCCACAGGCGGAGCCCAAACCCCCTCTCCTGGACACCTCCTCTATAAGATAAATATACTAATTTATTATAGTAAGATGCTAGCTGCTGTTAGAAAACCACCCAACCCCATTAAACAGCCCCCTGTCACGGTTTAAAGCTGGGCCGGCTATTAAACCTGTGGTAGATACTCTCTGTTAACCCTCCCCCCACCACCCCGAAGGGAAAGGGAAAGGGAAAAGGGAGAGAGACTTATGGGTTGGGAAGTTAAAACAGTTTTAATAAACTATAATAATGAAAAAGAGTATAATAATAATAATAGAAATAATCAAATATATACAAATATATATACAAAACCAAGATCGAGCTCCCCTGAAGTCAGCCACGTCACCACCGGCACTGCAGGGCAGGCTCCGGGAAGGCCCAGGCTGGGCCTAGCGATGGTCGAGAGCTGGATTCAGGAATGCACGGATCGGGATCGGGGGCAGCAGGAAAACGGACAGAGTCCTCTTCGGACACCGGCCATAGCAGAAAGAGAGCGAGACCCTCATGATCCCCCCGTTTTATACTGAGAATGACGTGTATGGGATGGAATACCCTCGTTGGTCAATTTTGGGTCACCTGTCCTGTCCGCTCCCCCCTGCAGCTGCGACCCCCCTTCGGCTCTTTACTCGTAAGCAGTGAGGAATTTAGCAGTGACCTTGGTTTCTCTAAGAATAAGTACAGCAAGAGCCTTTCTGCATAACATCCCTACCGGTGCCTCAGCGATAACTACGAACTTCGAGCGTTATCAGTCCTGGAAGCAGACGCTGTCTGCAAAACATGCAGTTAGTTTCAGAAAGTGCAGTTACTTAGAGGAGACTTAGCTGAAAGGAAAAATCACTGAAAGGAAGATTGGCCTGGTTTAGGCCAAACCAGGACACCCCCATAGGTAGCCCTTGCTGCCTCCCATCCTCTCTCCACAGGACACCCTGTTTGCCCCCAGTGTTGTAGCCCCCTTGTCCCCCTACATCCCAGCCCCACGGCCCCTTTCACCTATGTCCCCCTTGTAGCCTGGCCCCATGGCATCCCAACTCCATGTCCCCTGTCCCCCAGCCCTGTGTCCCCAGCCCCAGCTTGTGCCACTGTCCCCCAGTCCATATCCCTGTTCCCAGCTTGTATTCTTGTCCCGAGCCCCAGGTCTCTGTCCCCCAGCCTGTGTCCATGTCCCCAAGCCCTGTATCCTTGCCCCAGACCGTGTCTCTGTCCCCAGCCTATATCCCTGGCCCCAGACTGTATCCTTGTCCCCAACCCCAGATCCCTGTCCCCAGCCCGTGTCCCTGTCCCCCAGCCCCATATCCCTGTCCCCAGCCTGTATCCTCATCCCCAGGTCCCTGTCCCCAGCCTGTGTCCCTGTCCTCCAGCCCTGTATCCCTGCCCCAGACCATGTCCCCATCTCCAGTCCGTGTCTCTGTCCTCAGCCCATATCCTAGTCCCCAACCCCTATCCCTGTCCCCCAGCCTGTGTCCCTGTCCCCAGACCCATGTCTTGTCTTGTCCCCAGCCCGTGTCCCTGTCCCCCAGCTTGTGTCCCTCTCTCCAGCTTATATTCCTGTCCCCAGCCCCAGGTCCCTGTCCACCAGCCCGTATCCCCGTCCCTGCCCGTGTCCCTGCCCCTCGGTGCCCCGAGCAGCGGCGAGGCCACCCCGGGAAGAACGGGGCGCACGGGGGGCGGGGCGCTGCCGCCGTCGAGTGATGCGTGTCGGGGCCAATGGTCGCGCGGGGGCGGCCCCGGGGGCGGGGCGAGTGACGTCATGGGCGCCGGTGCGCGGCGGGGCTGCTGGCGGTGCGCGCCCCACGGCAGCCGGCGCGGCGGCATGGGCCGGCGGGGGCTGCTCGCCCTCCTCCTCCGCCTCCCCATGCTGCTCCTGCCGCTCCTCCTCCTGCTGCCGCCCGCCGGTGAGTGCCGCGGTGCCGAGGACGCGGGGGGGTGTGCGTGCAACGGCTGTGGGGCACACATGCGACAGGGCATAGGGATGAGTACGGGATGGGGTGTAGGAGTGCACATGAACGGAGCATAGGGTGCATGATCAGTGGGGCAGACGGTGCATGTGCAGTGGGGCACAGGAGTGCTTGTGTAATGGGAATGAGGCACACGTGTAATGGGAATGAGGCACACATGCAATGGGGTGCAGGGTGCATGTGCCGTGGGGTGGGTGTGTGCAATGGGTAGGAGGTCTGCATGCTGTGGGGCATGGGGGGTGTGTGCAGTGGGGCACAGGGATGTGCTTTTGATGGGTATGAGGTACATGAGCAATGGGATGTGGGGTGTGCATGCAATGGGGCAGGGGGTGGGTGAGAATGGAGCACAGGGGTGTGTGTGTAGTGGGGCACAGCATCCGCCTGCTATGGGATGCAAGATGCACATGCAATGGGACATGGTGAGTCTGTGCAACAAGGGATGGGGCATGCATGCAGTGGGGTTTGGGGTACATATGCAACAAGGCACAGAGGTGTGCCCAGTTGGGTGTGGGATATGCGTGCAATGGGGCAGGAGGTGCACGTGCAATAGGGCACAAGGTGCATGTGCGATGGGGCACAAAGATGCATGTGCAACGGGATGTTTGCATAATGGGGCATGGAGATGCATGTGCAGAGGGTACCAGATGCCTATGCAATGGGGCGCAAGGATGTGTGTGCAGCGGGGCATGACGATAAACATACTGTGAGGCGTGGGGTACCCGTGCAGTGGGGCATGGAGATAAATGTGCAGTGGGGCAGAGAGGTGTGTGTGCCAGGAGGACGCAGGTGATGCACATGCAGTGGAACAGCCGGGGGGGGAAGGTGCATGGGCAGTGGGTCCAGGAGGCTGCAGATGCAGCGGGTCCCCAGGGCAGAGGGCTGTGCACATGCAGTGGGGCAGCGGGGGTGGACAGCATGCAGACAGAGGGATGTGCTTGCAGCGAGGCATCAGGATGTGCCGGGGGGGGACACCGGTGGGACTATGTGAGGCGATGAGCATGCTATAGGGCACGGAGCTGGCTTGGAGACGGGGCTTTGGCGGGGGGGTACACGAGGGTGTGGAGGGGGAATGCCCTGGGGAGGGGGGCAGCTGGCCGGGGGCTGCCCGTGCCGCGGGTCCGGGCTGCAGGGCGGGGGCCCCTATGGGGCAGCGGTGGGGCGGCCGCGGGAGCTGTCCGCGGTGCTGACCGCCGGCCGCGGGAGCTGTCCGCGGTGCTGTCCACCGGCCGCGACCTGGGGCTGCGGTCCCGGAGCGGGGGGTCCCGCGGCTCCGGCTGCTGGCCTGGGGCAGAGGGGCACTTGCTTTCCCCCCTCTATGGATAGGAAATCCCGCTCCATCCTCCAGCACTCTCCCCTGTGCTCTGGCCACACCGCCATAGGGCTTCAGTATGACCCTCTCCCTGCAGCTGGCTCCCCCTGCCTTGCCCCGGGTGAGTGGGCATGGGGAACCACACTGAGACCAGGAGGCTCCAAGTGCTTTCCCCCATGCTATCTCCTGGAGTTGCGTTCAACATCCCCTCCTCCCTGGGGTCCCCTGCCAAGTCACTGACCCCACGTGGGGAGGGGAGCTGTGGAGTGACTTGGTGGTTCATGGTGTGGAAATTGGGATCAGGTGCTCTTGCACTGAGACAGGTATTTTATGCCTGGCTTGTGTTGGCTCGCAGAAAAGAGGAGGGGGAGCTGCCTTTGTTCCAGGCAAGAGAGCAGATGCATGTCAGTGTACAGCCAGCTGGGGCTGCACACACGCAGCACAAACACACATGCACACAAGCACATGTGCGCACACCCAGTCAGGTGCACACTGTGCAAAGCAGCCCTTCTCAGCTATCCCACTCCCCACTGGACAAGTCCTCCTGGGCACAGCCCTGCTCCCAGCCCATCCTCTGCTGGCATCCTCCTTGCCAGCAGCTTGTAGGGAGGTGCATCTCATCCTTGGTGCATCTCTAGGGAATAATGGATGGGTCTCCCAGGCTGGCACTGGGGAAGTGTGGCAATGGTAGGGTGAAGTTACAGCTACTGTCTGGAGACCAGGTCTCCCTTGTCTCTACTGTGCCAAGGAAGTGGCTTCCTCTCTGCTGCCGGGGCTCCTGGAAAACCCTGGAAATCAAACTGTCAGACAGTTGGGCAGGGAGATGTGGCCCCAGTGAGTGCTGTGGGCTTACAGGAAGTGTCTTGCAGACATGGGGCTCTGCACAGCCATGCGTGCCCATGCATGTGGGTGTGCGCGCCTCCACTTTGCTGTGCACGCAGACAGCACTCATGTGCATATGTGCACACATATGTGCACCAGTTCTCCGCAAACCACAGGAGAGCTGGGGGGCTGTGCAGGAAGTGCACTACTTGCTCCTTCTTCTCATGGCTCTAGGATGGGACTCTGTGGTTTATGATGGGCTCTGTGCTGAGCCTCCTCAGCAGGCAGAGAAGGGGGGGAATCTGTGTGTCCCTGTGGGAGATGACCTGTTGAGGCAGAGCTGGAGCCATGAGAAATAGCCATTTATTGTGGAAGACCATCAGCCTGCAAACAGCTGTGCTTTACGTGAAGAGCAGAGGATTCGCTTGGGAACAGCTGCATTGAGAATAGTTCTCGCTTGCTTTTAAAATAAAGGAGCCGTGACCAGTTCACAGGGCCCTTTGAGGCATGAAAGAAGTAAACACATGTTGAAGGCCAGTTCTGAACACAGAACTGAAAACAAGGAATGGTTGTTGATGATTTGAGCCCAGAACACTGTGGCCCTTGCCAGGATGGGTGATGAGTGCTTAGCGTGTGAATGTTGATGTTATCTTGAACTGCATAGTCCGGCTCCTGCTTGTAGCATTTAAATAGGGTAGCAGAGTAACAATAAAGGGCCTTTGCTTCCTTGAGCAGCAGAGTCCGTGTCATCTTTTCAGCTCACCGCAATTTATTACAGGTAAAATGCAGGGAGCAGGTCCTCACTGAAGAGGATGATGAGTTGAAAGAGGTGGGCTGCACCTGGACAGAGCCTGAGCAGCCAGGGCCGAGGGCTCCTCAGCCTCCAGAGGATGAGTGCCCACAGCTCCAGGAACTGGGTTTGAGGCAATGTTGAATCAGGCACGATGATGCAGACTGTGGCAGGGCTGGGAGATGCAGCTGGGACAGCTGACATCAGCCCTGGGGACACACTGAAATGGCACAGCCCCAGCCCCTTCTGCCTCTGGGCTGCTGGTTTTGGGGCATGTTCAGATCCTGGGTGGGCCTGGTCTGGGAGGGGTGCTGCACCCCCCAGCCCCCCACCCTGCTGAGAGCCCCTTGGATCTCCTCCGCAGATGGGCTCTTCGTGACTGACTACTTCACCCGCACACCACGAAAGCTCAGCCCCTTCCGCTCCTTTGCCAGCATCGAGCTCTTCCACATTCCTGAGGACACAGTCATCGCTGTCTGGAACCTCATCACCTTCAAGGAGCAGGGTGGCACCTTCGGGGATCAATGCCCAGACCATAGCATCACTGTGTGAGTAAGCAGCCTGCTCTGTCTGTTTCCTTCCTGCCTGCCCCTGCTGCCCCCTGCTTGGACTTAGCTTGGAGTGTTGAGAGGGCGTGGAGTAAATGCACGCAGATCAATATGATCATTAAGCAGATCTCGTTTATTTACATATCTGAGGGTACATTTATACTATTCCATTGAGCGTACATTTATACTATTCTATTTTTGTACACACTCTGTGTACATGTCATTTCTATTATGATTGGTTAATATGCTTTGTTCACACACCTCTATATTAGTTCTGATTGGCTTATGCTAAAAAGTTATATCTTGCAGGTGCTGCATTCTTTCTTATTTTTCAGCTTCCCCATATCTTATTTTTCTCATAGCCAAGGTCCTCAACTTCCCCCATATCTTGTTGGTCTCATAGCTAAGGCCCTTGTTCTGTATTATGATTGGTCAGTTCATTACCACCCCATTACCACCCCCTGGACATGCCTGGACATAGCTCGTTCAGTACTTGACCGTTGTCCCGTGGGAACCCCACAAATCCCCCTTTTTGTTTTTGAACGAGCTATGTCCTGTCCTGTCCTTTTTGTCTTTGTTTCTTACTCAAACCCGGTTCCCTGTGTCTCGCAAAGCCTGGTCAGAGAATCCCAGCCTTGGTTACCCATAAATCCTGCTCTCTGTTGTTGTGCCAAAAAGGCTATATTGACCATTCGTTGCACAGTTTTCTGCAAACATGCAAACAAACAGGGTAACACAAGTAGGATAATGCCTATTATAAACATTCCCATAAGTAAACTCTATCTACAAAATATGCAGTTTGCTTCAGAACATACTGTTATTCTCTGTTATTCTCTGTTATTCTAGCTGAAAGGAAAATTACTGACAGGAAAGCTGATTCAGTGTAAAGGTAACACAGATCAGGCCTTTTAGAGCCTACTCTGAGGCCTACTCTTGCTAAACCGTTGCTAAACCATCCGGTATCAATTTCCCCCTTTGGAAGTAGTTAGATTTATTATCTCACTACTTCCATATACTATTCTCAATGATTGCCTCAACACAACCCACGCAGATCCCTATGATAATTATAATCACAACTATATAAACTATTCCCTCTAATAATGTGGCTAACCATCCTTTTAGAGACAATCCACCTAATTCTTGCAGGATTTTGTTGAGCCAATTATTTCCTGCTGCATCCCTGATTGCCCTGCTGTCTTCTGCTACTCTGTCGGATCTCCGGATCTGGATTCCACCTCCACATATGGTTTAATACATTTGATCGGAAACCATCATACTCCTGTGCCTGTAGAGACAGAAGCATAACCTCGACCCATTAGTAATAGTTCCCCTGGTCCTAATCACTCGTTAGTACCTGGTTCCCTATACCACACTTTGCCTTTGTTTTTCACATAGCTTGCTCCCTGTCGATCTGCCTCCCAATGTATTACAATTGGGGGTCGCTCCTTATCTCCTGCTAAAGTTAAATGGTTAAGTACATAAACAGCTTTTGCAAGTCTCTCAGAAGGTTCAGTCACCTCTCCCCCTTTTGTTTTTGCAGAAGCTGTTTCAATGTACTATGAGCACGTTCCACAATCGCCTGACCTGTAGGCGAATGAGGAATCCCAGTGACATGTGTAATACCCCATAGTTGACAAAATTGACGAAAAATCTGTGAACAATATGCTGGTCCATTATCAGTCTTAAGTTGTTGTGGAACCCCAAGACTTGCAAAGCAAGCAAGTAAATGTCGTTTGACATGACGACCTGTTTCCCCAGTTTGTGCTGTTGCCCATATTACATGTGAAAACGTATCAACAGATACATGAACATATTTGAGCCTTCCAAATTCTGCAATGTGAGTAACATCCATTTGCCACAGTTGCAACGCACACAACCCTCGAGGATTTACCCCTATCCCAATTCCCATGCCAATTTTCTGACAATTAGGACAAGCACTAACTAATTCACGTGCTTGTGCCATGGTGAGCTGAAATTGTTTTGCTAACATTTTCGCTGATTGATGAAAGAATTGATGGGATAGGCGAGCTTGTTCAAACAAATTTGGTGATATTTGCATATAGGACACAAGTGTGTCTGCTTTATTATTTCCAATGCTCAAACCTTGATCAAATTGATGACTACGAATGTGAGTAACAAAATAAGGTAGCTCTCTGAGGTTTATTGCTTGATGCAACTGTAGCAAAATGGTGTAAAGTCACATATTTCTTATTGGTCGTATAAAAGCTTTTTCAATTCGATTTACAATGCCTGCTGCATAAAGAGAGTCTGTTACAATATTTACAGGTAAATCCTTCCATTTTACAAAAACCTGATATATTGCAAAAAATTCAAGTGTCTGCAATGAGTCCTCAGTAAATTCCTGAGAATTTACAATGTTTCCATTGTCCATCCTTTTGTCAGGTAATAACTGCTGAATGTGATCGCTTTCCTGCATCAGTAAAAACAGTTAGTCCAGTCACAGGTATCTCTGATCTGATAGGTTTTTCTTCCCAATCCTGTTTGCAAATAAACTGTAGCTTTTTATCTCTTGGCAAATGTGTTACCAATTGTCCAGTAAAGTCCTGTAAGGCCATTTGAAAAAGAGTTGACTGATTTGTTAACCACTGTAGATATTCCTTTCTGATAGGTAAATAGATAGCATCTGAGTCTAGTCCGGTAATGTCTGTAATCCTTTTATGTACTTTGATAAGCAATTGTGCTATTGCTTCCACTCTGGTACAAATTGTTGTTTTAGGATGAAAAACCAAAGAGTCCACTCGAGCATTGCCTTCTGCAATAAACCCAGGCAAATTAGTATGATTTCTTACATGTAAAACATAAAACAATGCAGTTCGGATTTGAATTTCTTGCCACAGAGCTTGCAGCAATTCAAAAACACACTGATTACATATATGCTCTATAACAGATCTATCCAATTGCTTTATAATGCCAGCTATATATGCTGAATCAGTAATCAAATTAAAGGGAATGGGAAAATTCTGAAATATTTTTAATACAGCTCGTAATTCTACCACCTGAGGTGAACCCTTTTGTTGTACTACCATAGATTCCCACTTGCCATCAGAATACCAGACAAGGCCTGCCTTGCCTGTGTTCCCAGATCCATCCGTAAAAATGGTAGTTCCATCCACAGGAGTGTCTGCGCATCACACTCCTGTGGCAATTGGAAGTTCCACACTCAATTTTATAACAGGATGGGAGGGCAAGTGGTAAACAACCTGTCCCGAGAAATTCTCCATAGCTGTTTGCAAAGCAAAGCTATTAGCCATACACCACTCAAAATATTGAGCTGCAATAGGAACGGTTAGTGATGCAGGGATCTCTGGCCACAAGCTCCCGACATCGCATCCAACCTTTGATGAATAATCTGTGCCAATAGCTCTGTAACGAATCTGATCATTCTGAATTCCATTGACCAATTATTGCATACGGAATTTGCCTATCAAACAAAGTGATAATTTGTATTTCCTAATTCAAATCAATAAGATGTACAAATTTGGAATGTAGCCTGCTTTCTATTTCTGTAATCAGTTGCTGTATCTCTGCGCTGTTAAAGTTGTGTCCCCTGCTAACAATTGGAATAGAGACTGCAATCGTGACCACGTAAGCCCCAAGTACGGCCGCAGCCATAACTTGAGCCTTATGTTCTACAGTACCCACTTTTGCACATGCCTTTATCGTAGCCTTCAAATCTGTTTTTCCAGGTAAAGCTTCAATGATCTTTTGACAATCAGCATTAGCATTATCCCTGTTTGCCACAGGTCCAAGGCTTGGCAGCCGCGCAGGTTAACCCTGCGTGGAAACACCAGTCCTGCGCTCCCTGCGGTTCGGGCTGCGAGTTAACTGCTTAGGCCTGGAACTGGTTGTGAAGATTCATTTGTGTCAGCACACAGTTTCTCCAGTTTCCCTGCTCTCTGCAGCTGGTTGTTATCAGCTGACCTTGAGCATTATACTTAGACCTGCACAGCTTCACAAAATGCCCCAGCTTCCCACAGCAATGACACATCAAAACAGAGTTCTCTCTCCCACTCAGCTTCAACTTCTTAAGGCAGTTTTTCTTAAAGTGACCTTCCTGTTCGCATGTATAACAACGATGAACTACCTTAATTGCTGCCGCAAAAGTTTTTGCTAAATGCTCCATCTGAAATGTGGTGGTTCCTACTTTCTCACAAGCATCCATTAGCTCAGTTAAGGTGGCATTACTATTTGCCATCCCTGCAACAACCCCTCTGCAGTCCTCACCTGTGTTGTCCCTCGCCAACTATAGTAACAATGCTTCTTTTACAATTTTCCAATCTAATGGTTGCCAAATATTTCTTCCCTCAGGACCCGCACCCACAATCACCGGATATGCTTGTGGAATTATAACTCCTAATAACACATCTCAAATGATCCCTTTCCATTTCACTCCTCCCCCCTCTTCCCTTGTATACGCGGGCGGACGCTGACCCTCTCCGCCACCTCCCACATTACCAGATGGACGCAAACCTCCCCCCCAGCCCTGATCTAAAGGTGGAGTAGGGATTTGCAAAGGAGGTTGAGGTGGCCCTAATACTTGTCCCGAACACAGAGGGGGGTTTTGGGGAGACATAGTCACGTGTCCCGAGGCGTTGGCTGAACGATGCTGCTGCAATTCCGTCTTTAATTCTTCCAGTCGTCTACCAAGCTCTGTCATGTCAAGTTCGTGTCCATTTCGTGATGGCAACAGTCCTTTAAGTCCTTGTGACTCTGGTACTGCTGACTCCGTAAATGGCAAATCCGGTAAAGGTGGGTACAAAGCATGTTTACCCTCCTTCTTGTCCTCCTGCTCAGCCTCATCCGTAGAGAGATCAATGAGAGGGAGGGGGTTTCGGAGGGGGTTTCTGCCAAGTCTCCTGTTCAGTGTCTGAATCAATTAGTCCAAATCGAGCTCGTGTTTTAGGGCGCACTATCAGTCCTGATGGATCTGTATCTATTTTACTCGCTCCCCGCTCCTCAGCTTTTTTCGGAGCCGTCCGTACCCACGGTGATAAAGGAGCTGCCACTGGTACAGCCACCGGGGCCGTGGGAGGTGTTGGTCCCGCAAACAGAGAGGGGGTAGTAGACGTCTGCGGTCCTAAAGCCATAAAAGCTGTATGTGTGACTTCTCTCTCTGCTTTTATTCCCTTTAACGCTTCACTAACCAGCTTCCATGTAGCAGACAATTTAAAGGCTTCCTTATCACCACTTGACACCGCATTCCAGAGAGAGTCACCAATCTTCTCCCATAAAGGCACTTCAAAGACATCATTAAAGGTTGTAAAATGTCCTTTATCTTTTGCCCAAAACAGTAACTGCTTTAACGCAGCTTCGTCATATTTAATTCCTCTCTCAGAGAGTATATGTTGGAGGAGTTTCACCACTGCCACTTCTGTCTTGGTCAGGGTAGACCCCATTCCTCCCCCAGCTGCCTGGGAAGCCCTACCCAGGTTTTCCTTTGCTAGCAAAACTCAGGCTTACCGCATCCATTCCTGCCGGTGCGAAAATCCAGTGCCGGGGCAGCACTCTACAGCTGGCTTCCTCTCACCCTTTCCTTTCGTGCCGTTGTCCGCTGCTTCTCCGCAGTCTCCGGCCGAAGGCCCCTGGTCCGGGGGAAAGTCCCTGTTCGGGCGCCACTTGTTGAGAGGGCATGGAGTAAATGCACGCAGATCAATATGATCGTTAAGCAGATCTCGTTTATTTACGTATCTGAGGGTACATTTATACTATTCCATTGAGCGTACATTTATACTATTCTATTTTTGTATACACTCTGTGTACATGTCATTTCTATTATGATTGGTTAATATGCTTTGTTCACACACCTCTATATTAGTTCTGATTGGCTTATGCTAAAAAGTTATATCTTGCAGGTGCTGCATTCTTTCTTATTTTTCAGCTTCCCCATATCTTATTTTTCTCATAGCCAAGGTCCTCAACTTCCCCCATATCTTGTTGGTCTCATAGCCAAGGCCCTTGTTCTGTATTATGATTGGTCAGTTCATTACCACCCCATTACCACCCCCTGGACATGCCTGGACATAGCTCGTTCAGTACTTGACCGTTGTCCCGTGGGAACCCCACATTGGAGCCTGCCTGCTCTTGTCTGCTTCTTGCTTGCACATGCACGTGTGCATGTATGTACATGCATGCACACATACAGAGGGCCACTCATGCATACACACGCACACAGGCATGCGTATGCAGATACACGTGTGCACAGATGCATGCACACACATGCATATATGCACATACATTCACACACACATGTGCGCACGCTCACTCCCCATGATTCATCTTCCCAGGACCTTTGCAGGCTCCACTCCTTTGTGCATCTCATACATGAACAGTTTTGCTTGAACACCCACCCAAGGAAGCTCACAATCTCCAGCAAGGTCCCAGCTTACAGATGGCTTCCTGAGGAGAAGGAACACGCCTCCACACAATCCAATGTGAATCAAAGTGAAGACGCTTTATTAAGCATAAGCTGTCCCTTTTATACATTTTGTACTGTCCCTGGCTGTAAGCATGTGCACTGCTACTGGTTAATATTACTAAACATACTCTTCATTGATGTGTTGATTGGTCACTGCTCTGCCACTGGTCCTTTCTTAATTGGCTCCATCAGTTCTTGTTTCTTCTCCTCCGTGTTCGGCTCCCACCGGCTACTCCCTCAATTCTTGTTTGCTCAGCTACTGTTTTTCCTCATCTCTCCAAGGTCGGCTTGTTGACACTAGCTACATGAATCTTGTCACGCAGCTAGGCCCTCACTCCATACTCTCATACTTCTCGCTCATTACATGACCATTCTCCTCCAAAAACCCCTCTACAGCTTCCCCATCATGTCTTTGAGCTTCCTAATAGCATGGAGGACAGACCTTCATGTGTAGGGCAGGCTGGCCTTGCCACAATGCCCAGCCTGCACCCTGCTAATTGCTCTCTCTCCTGTAGTTATTTCCGCTCAGGGGCTCCCTCCATCATTAACCCGCTGCACATGCACTTCCCCAGGGACACGGCTGTCCCTGGCTCCTTCACGCTGACCCTCACCTGGACCCTGCCCAACCACACCACGGGGGTGTTCAATGTCACCAGCCCACTGCCCGGGGACTGGTTCCTGGCTGCCCACCTGCCCAAAGATGAGGGCAAGATCTCTGTCAAGGTGAAGTGCTTGGGGGATCTGTGGAGTGGCAGGGCTCGCTGCAGGGCTCTGCTGGGTCCTGACTGTCCTGGGCTGGCAGTGCCTGGGGCAGATGTCCCAAGTGGGGCACGTGGGGGGCAGGAGGACTACCACCCCACACTGCGTAATGAGCTGGACACCTTCTCCGTCCACTTCTACATCTTCTTCGGGCCCAACGTGTCAGTGCCACCTGACCGCCCTGCTGTCTTCGTCATCAACCTCCTACCGGTGTTGGACAGTGGTGGAGTGCTCAACCTGGAGCTACGGCTCAATGTGGTGAGGTGGCCACGCTGCGCCCCGGATGGGACAGGGCAGCACGGGGGGGACGGGCTGGGATATGGGTGATATCGGGGCTGCAGAAAGGTGAGGGACAGGATTTGGGGTGCTTTTGGGTCATGGGCCATGGTTTGGGAGCTCTTGGGTGTTAGAGCACAGATTAGGGTGCTCTAAGGGCAGGATGATGGCCTGGATTTGGGGTGTTCTTAGGTGATGGGCAGTGGGTTAGGGCACTGCTAGGTGGTGTGCCATGAGCCGGGTGCTGTCAGAGCAGGGGACATCTCTGGCACTGGTTTAGGGCCATCTCCTCCTCTGCCATCAGAGCTCCCTGTGTGGTGAGAATGCGACAGTGTTTGGGTGTCTGAACCATGAAGTCCTGCTGACGTCCAGTGACAACACATTGGTCACCTGTGAGACGGGTAGGCTGGGCTGTGCGTGGCCATGGGGGTCACACCCCCCATGTGTCCAGTGAGAGGCTGGGTGGGAGAAGGCAGAGGCCATGGGGGCATCTGGCCCTGGAGCCTGGCACAGGGCACCCTATCCCAGCTCTGCCTGGGGAAGGGGATGCCCACTGCCCTGCTCACCCAGAGCTTTCCCTGCCTGCAGAATCCCTGGCAGGCTTCCTGCTCTCTGTCAATGCCACGGCCAGCCTCAGCAGCCTGTGGATTCCCTACTCCCAGGCGGGCAGCTGGTACCTGAGCCTGCGCTCGCTCTGTGCCACAGAGCATGGGTAAGAGCCCCGGCATGTCCCCTCCCTGCATGCCCAGAGGGGACATCCCCACCACGACCTGCATCCATGTGTGCAGTGGGTCCGTGGGTGTACCTGGTCCCCGCCCAGCACATCACTGCTCACGTGGCTTTGCGGGCTGTGTGTCGCTGTGTGTCGCTGTGTGTCACTGTGTGAGTGCCTACATGAGCACAGATGGCTGTAGCTTGCACCTGTCTGACCATCTGTGGGTCCCCATGGCTCTTCCCTCTGTCTCTTGGTTAGGAAGCGCCTGTCATCTTGCGAACGCCGTGCATCTGTTGGTGCCTGCCTGTCTCTGTGGCAGTGCCCATCTGTACCCGTGCCCAGGAGGGGACCAGGCTGTCACTGTGAGGACAAGGCTTGGCTGTGTGTATGAGGGGGCAGCTCTGGTCAGACTGCTGTGCCCCTGCTCCACTCAGCATCTCCAGGGACCGGTCCCATGTCAGCAACTCTGCTTCTGGCCTGTGTATCTGCCCGAGAGCCCTGTGGAGGAGGGGGTTGTTGTGTGCATGTGTCTGTACGTGTGAGAGTCCATGTGGGGCTCTGTGCCATGCAGACGATGCTCTGTGTGTGTGTTCAGTGCACACAGAACTGGGTGTTTGGTGCATGCATGCAGATGGAGCTGCACGCACATTTGGTGCATGCAGACAGTGTTGCGTGCGTGTTTGGGTTTGTGCAAGCAGACAGGGCTGCGTGTGTTTTTTGTGTGTGTGCGCAGATTTGGCTGTGTGAACACACACAGGAACAGCAGACGCGTGCAGACACACCCTGTGCATGTGTGCAGATGGTGCTGTGTGCATGTTTGTGCATGTTGGGGCGCCTGTGTGTGCACAGGCAGCACTTGGTGCATGCTGTCCGGATGTGGGCCTGTCTGTGCTCCTGTGTGCTGGAGGCTGACAAGGTGCTGGGTGTGCCCAGAGCTGTGTGCATGGGAGGTGCGGAGCAGCGGGGGTGGTGTGCCTGCTCTGACTCCTGTGCTGTGTTTCTAGTTCATGCTGAGTTGCCAGTTGCAGTCAGTCCTTCCGCAACACGGTCACACGCAGGCATTGCAAGGCATGGTGTTTGCACAGCAAAATCCAGACAAAATAGGAACCAGCCGAATGCATTGCTAAAGGCAAAGTGGGTCTAAGTGCAGCCATGCTCCTCCTGCTCGCACAGCCTGGCACAGACAATTGCAGCACAAAGATCCTTGGGGACCAGCTCTGAGCTGCCATGTGTAGCACCAAAGCAGCTCATTTCCACGCTTGCCAAGTCCCTGGGTCTCCCATCGTCAGCAACATCTGGGTGTGGTGGGTGCCTCTAGTGGAGGTGGGAGCTGCTCGAGGGGCACAGGGCGAGGGCTGACCTCCTTCTCCTGCGCCACAGGTTCGAGCCTTGCACCAGCATGACAGCCGAGGTGTACCTGCATGCCTACCTCTCACCCTGCATCAATGACTGTGGCATCTACAGCCAGTGCAAGCTGCTGCGCACCAACAACTACCTGTATGCCACCTGCGAGTGCAAAGCTGGTGAGAGCTTCCCCAGGCACCCACGGTGCCCACTGCACCCGGGGAACCCCCGGCATCCTCCCCTCCTCCCTGGGGGTTGTGCACCCCATTAGTCCTCCTGTGCCAGCTCTCTGCAGGGTGCTGGAAAGGGGCTTTCTCGCTCCCTCCCCAGCCACTGTGGGTGCTGCAGGGGTAACGGCAGCTCTCCCCGGCCACAGGCTGGAATGGCTGGGGCTGCACAGACAATGCCGAGGCTTTCTCCTATGGCTTCCAGCTCCTCTCTACGCTGCTGCTGTGCCTCAGCAATGTCATGTTCGTGCCTCCTGTGGCCATTGCCGTCCGCAGCCACTGCCTCCTGGAAGCTGCCATCTACATCTTCACCATGTTCTTCTCCACTGTGAGTGCAGTGTTGGGGGCAGCTTGAGGGCAGTCAATGGGCCAGGGCTGTGTGGGGCAGCTCTCGCGCACTTTTCCCCCACCCCAGTTTTACCACGCCTGTGACCAACCTGGCATCGTGGTGTTCTGCATCATGGAGTACGATGTGCTGCAGTTCTGTGACTTCCTGGGCTCCCTCATGTCCATCTGGGTCACCATCATCGCCATGGCCCAGCTCCAGCCCATGATCAAGCAGGTGAGTGGGGGGAGGGGGCATGTGGGGTGGCCAGGGAAGGGACCCATCCTGACATGTGCCCCACTGCCCCATAAGTGCTGTACCTGCTGGGGGCCATGCTGCTCTCCATGGCTCTGCAGATGGACCGCCACGGGCTCTGGAACCTGCTGGGGCCCAGCCTTTTTGCCTTAGGGATCATGGCCATCGCCTGGGTAAGGAGATGCTGTCCCCACCCATCCACTTATGTCCCCATCCCAGCCACGCTCCACATCCTGCCCAGCCGTCCAGCCCCACTCCCTTGCCAGCATCTCCCCTCCGCTGCCTTCACCCTTCCTCATGAACCACCTTCCCTGGCTGGTGGGGGACACGGCACCACATCAGAGGGGCTGTGCCCATCCCCGTGAGGGCTGCCTCTTCCAGCTCCCCCTTTCCCCACCACAGATGGCTCGCACCATCCGGCACCGCCACTGCTACCCACCGACTTGGAAGCGCTGGGCTTTCTACCTGTGCCCGGGAGCGCTGATCGCAGCGACCGCCGTGCTGCTCTACGCCTTTGTGGAGATGGAGGAGAACTACTTCTACATCCACAGCATCTGGCAGCTGCTCATCGCCAGCAGCATCGGCTTCCTGCTGCCGCCCCGTGCCAAGCCCAGTGGGCGCCTGAGGCCCCTGCCCCGGCGCAAGGGCTGCAGGTATCAGCTCTGCATCAATGAACAGGAGGAGCTGGGACTCATCAACACAGCCGTGGCCTCCATCAACAGCATTTGTACCAGCTGATGCTGTCAGTGGCCTGGACTCCTCTGTCATGGACAGCAGCCCCGTGGGGCCTGGCACCTGCTCTTTGCTGGCCACCCATCACAGAAGCACCAGGACTCCTGTGGGCATGAGCACAGCCGCTTGTGCCACCCTGTTCTTGCAATTACAGCCTGGTTGAACTTGTCTCTGGAAGTTGCTGCAGCTCAGTTTGGTGCAGAGCTGGGGGGGGCTTAAGGCTGAGCTGGGGCCACACTCCCCTCTTTGCAGGGCCATGGAGGTGCCCAGGGACATGACTGGGTGCAGAGAGGGGAATGGCAACAGACTCCTGCTCTCGCTCAGGGTCCTGTGGCAAGAGCTCCTGCTCTGCAATGGGCTGCTCTGGGGTTGATGCAGCTCTGGCATGGAGAAAGGTGGCCGACAAGAGGTGGGGGGCCAGGGGCTCCAGCCTTTTGGCTCACTGCAGGGCAGGCTGCAGAGCTGGGAGGACTTCACCGTGGTACTGAGCTCTCATGGGATGGCTGTAATGCCTGACCCACGGGGAGCTGTGCTGTGCCAAGGTAGCTGGGGTTCCCCCCAAGCTGACAGGACCATAGGGAGCCCATAGCCCTGAGGGAAGCTGCCAGTGGGGAGTGGTCCCAGTGTCGCCTGTCATGGCGATGCATGGGGCTGAGAGTGCATTGTCTGCAAGGGCCACATCCCCAGCAGCCCACAGCCCCATTCATGTCACCCTGCTGCCTGGATCAGCCCCCCCCCTTGGTGCCCCACATGTGGGTGCACCCACCCAGGAGCAGCAGAGTGGCAACCCTGTGTCCCTGTTGGTGCCACCAGCCATGAGCAGCTGCCCTGTCTCTGCAGTGCACTGAGCATCACTGGGAGGGGGCATTGCATGGCCTGTACCCCTCCATCTGGTTGGGGCAACCCTGTCTCAGCCCCTATTCCTGGCAATTTGCCTGGCTCACTCTGCAGTCACTTGATTTTCTCATCAGAGTAGCAAGCCTTGATCACCATCCCTGCGCAGACCCATCCATCACTCACAGTTGGCACTGCCACACAGACCACAGGCACTGGAGCTGCCTGCCCTGCTCTGTCCGTGGCCATCCCTCAGCCCCGCAGACAGCAGCCCAGCCATGGCCAGCCTGGGGGGGGGAGGAGCAGCTCTGAGCAGGCAAAGGGACCTGATTTCTCCTGGTGTAACCCACAAAGACCCTGCTTGCTCACCCCTCCTTCTCCCCCATCCCCTAGCCCCGTGTCTCACCCTCCTGCTGCCATCCCCAGCCCTTGTCCCATGTTAGGGACCCCTCACAGCTTCAGACCCAGTGTGGAGGGTGCTGAGTGAGGGCCAGGTGAGAGCCAGGCACCCGGAGGCAGGAGATGATACAGCTACATATGGAGCAAGCCCAGCCCATGTGTGCTCCTGCATTGCTCCTGCCATGGGGCATCTCTTCAGGTCCCTCTGCCGGGGCAGCACCACACTGCAGGTACCTGTCCCGTGCATCTGGGACAGAGCTGAGCATGACAGAGCCAGCCCAGAGCAGGGACAAATGGATCTAGGATGGACCCGGGGCATCAGGAACCAGCATTGCCCCAGCAGCACCCTGTGCCACAGCACCTGGAAGTGTGAGAAAGCAGTGGGGTGGCAGGGGACGCACAATTTTGCATGAGGGTAGGGGTGCACTGGCCGTGGAGATGAGGGACAAATGGCTTAGCTGTACCCGCAGGGACCGGAGCATTGCAGGGATGCTGTGTCAAGGGACAAACAGCAGTTGCCATGGTCACATGCCAGGGGGGAACAGTGGACGGGGGCGGGGACGGGACACTAGCACGGGAGACTGGGAAAACCTGGCGGTGATGCAAATCACCACGGTTTTTAGCTGCTGGTAACTGAATTTCTTGGAGAGGCTGGTGGGGGAACCCGGGGGGGGGCTGGATTCAGGACTTTATCCCCGTCAATTTAGATGAGGGCTGTTGAAGAGCTGCTCTGCAAAGCAGAAAAGCCACTTGAGTTGAATTTAACTTCATCAAGGGAACTGCATAGAAATCAGGGATCTTGCTAAAAAAAAATAATAGGGCAGCCAGGAGGGCAGAGTGCTTGCAGATAGCACAAGAATTGCTCAGAGCAGCATGCTGGAGACTTCCAGTAAATGAACGTGTCCTTTAACGAGATTTGCAGGGCCAGCATGGCCGAGGAGCGAGTGAACAGATAGGAAAGGGCATTCCTCAAGGAGGGGAGCTGTGTCAAACTGAAGAGCACAGGAAAGAGGATGAAGTTACATGGAAAACCAGAGCAAAACAACCCCCAAAAAAGGCTTTGAGGAAGATCTTGGCAACAGCGTAAAATTGCAAATAATTTTTCAATGCCAACTTTGAGGCATTGCTGTAGCAATGAGACTTTGGGGGTGTCCAGGGGCACACCAGAGCTCTGCGACCTGGACCTATACCTTCTTCGGATGAGTCTTAGGGTAAGACCTGCATGTCCTGCAAGCCTTTGCCTTTTGTGTTAGGACAAGGAAGTCAAGCATTTCTAGCCCCAGAGCAGACATCCAGTGCCTGTATATCAACACAGGGATGCCAGGCTGAAGGAGCAGCCTTGGTGTATCGTGACCAGCAAGCAGTGGAAGGATGTCCTGCAGGCTGTGATATTGTACTTGTAGACTTTGTTCTTGCAAAGTGCAGCTGCACTCGCTGTCAAGTGGTAGGAAATTAAGACCGTTACTCTCATGAGAAATCAGCCTCGTACCAACAGAAATCAAACTGTTACACCAAATACAATCTTGGATAAATTTATCTTAAGAAGCAAGCCTGCAGAGGAAGATAAAACCATGTTAGTGGAGGCTGAGAACATTTTCCATGGGATGCAAAGCCACCATTGGGCTCCCCAGTTCAAGAAAGACAAGGAATTACTGGAGAGAGTCCAGTAGAGGGCTACAAAGATGATTAGAGGACTGGAGCACCTCTCTTATGAGGAGGGGCTGAGGGAGCTGGGTCTGTTTAGCCTGGAGAAGAGAAGACTGAGGGGGGATCTTATCAATGCTTACAAATACCTTAGGGGCAGGTGTCAAGAGGATGGGGCCAGACTCTTCTCAGTGGTGCCCAGTGACAGGACAAGGGGCAATGGGCACAAACTGAAACATGGGAAGTTCCATCTGAAAATGAGGAAAAACTACTCTGAGGGTGACAGAGCACTGGAACAGGCTGCCCAGGGAGGTTGTGGAGTCTCCTTCTCTGGAGATATTCAAAACCCGCCTGGACACGACCCTGTGCAATGTGCTCTAGGGGAATCTGCTTTGGCAGGGGGTTGGACCAGATGATCTCCAGAGGTCCCTTCCAACACTAACCATTCTGTGATTCCCTTTATGGCTTGCAGATTAAAGTTTTCTCATAAAAACCATTTCCTCCACTCAAATACCACCACTAAAATTTCCCTTGAGAGAACCAAGTGCTAAGCAATATGTTGTTATGTATGAACAGTGCTCTCAATGGAAGCCATATTAAAGGAACCATATTGAATCTTCCTGTTGGAGTGTGAGTGGTGCCTACACTGAGGGGAATACTACAGTTTATTCTTACTTTATATAAAAGATGTTTCACCACCTCCAGGAATAAAACCCAGGACTCCACATTTCTAGAAGGAGTATTTTGGCTAAAATTAAATGGACTCAGAACAAGTGCAATCTGGAAGCGAGGTCAGGCTCTGGAAGCAAGGTCAGACTTCTCAGGAAGATTACAGAGCTGTGGTTCATATACGCAGGGAGAAGACACAAAAGGCCAAAGCTCAACTAGAGTTGAAACTGGCCAGTGTTGTTTCAGATAACAAGGGTTTTTCTAAAGTACATTAATAGCAAGAGGAGGGCTAAAGAAAACATTGGACCAATACTTGTTGAAGATGGTCATCAGAGTAATAGGGTTAAAGAAAAAGTGAAGGCATTCAATGTGGTTTTTGCCTCAGTCTTTAGTAATACTGATAGCCCTTGGGCTGCCCAGTCCCCTGAGTCAGAGGACCACAATCACAGACTCCACCACCTCCCTGGGCAGCCCATTCCAATGTCTAATAACCCTTTCTGAAAAGAAATTCTTCCTAATGTCCAACCTGAACCTCCCCTGGCAAAGCTTGAGGCTGTGTCCTCTTGTCCTATTGCTAGTTGCCCGGGAGAAGAGGCCAACTCCCACTTCACTACAACCTCTCTTCAGGTAGGTGTAGACTGCAATAAGGTATATTTATGTGGAACCTCCTGTGTTCCAGCTTGCACCCATTGCCCCTTGTCCTGTCAATGGATGTCACTGAGAAGAGCCTGGCTCCATCCTCATGACACTTGCCCTTCACATATTTATAAACATTAATGAGGTCACCCCTCAGTCTCCTCTTCTCCAAGCTAAAGAGACCCAGCTCCCTCAGCCTCTCCTCATAAGGGAGATGTTCCACCCCCTTAATCATCTTCGTGGCTCTGCGCTGGACTCTCTCTAGCAGTTCCCTGTCCTTCTTGAACTGAGGGGCCCAGAACTGGACACAATATTCCAGATGCGGCCTCACCAGGGCAGAGTAGAGGGGGAGGAGAACCTCTCTTGACCTGCTAACCACACCCCTTCTAATACACCCCAGGATGCCATTGGCCGCCTTGGCCACAAGGGCACATTGCTGGCTCATGGTCATCCTGTTGTCCACTAGGACCCCCAGGTCCCTTTCCCCTACACTGCTCTCCAACAGGTCTGTCCCCAACTTATACTGGTACATGGGGTTGTTCTTGCCCAGATGCAGGACTCTACACTTGCCCTTGCACCACAAGTGCAGGAACAGTGACTTTCCATTTGTGGACACTGAAATTGTAAGGGACTAGCTGTATCAGCTGAATGTGCACAAGTCCATGGGGCCTGATTCATCCCAGAGTACTGAAGGAGCTAGCAGATGTTATGGCAGGACCCCTCTCGATCACCTACCAAAGGTCTTGGGAGCCTGGGGAGGTCCCTGCTGACTGGAAGCTAGCCAACATTATTCCAATTTACAAGAAGGGTGTGAGGGAAAACCCAAGAAGCTACAGACCTGTTAGTCTAACCTCAGTTCCTGGAAAAATTATGGAGAAGATTATACTGGGTACTATTGAAAGGCATTGTCACAGTTTAAAGCTGGGCTGGGTATTAAACTGATGGCAGATGCTCTCTGTTAGCCCTCCTCCTCCCCCCAGAAGGGAAAGAAAAAGAGAAAAGGGAGAGAAACTTATGGGTTGGAAAGTTAAAACAGTTTTAATAAACTATAACAGTGAAAAAGAGTATAATAATAATAACATAAATAATTAAATATATACAAAACCAAGACTGAGCCCGCCCCCCCCCCCCCCCCCCCCCCCCCCGATGTTGGTCACGTTACCACTGGCACTGCAGGGCAGGCTCCGGGAAGTCCCAGACTGGACTCAGTGACAGACAGGAACTGGATTCAGGAATGCACAGATTGGGATTGAGGGCAGGAGAAAAACAGACCTCTTTGGAGTCCTCTTCGGACGCCAGCCATAGCAGAAGAGAGCAAGACCCTTGTGATCCCTCAACTTTAAACTGAGAATGATGCGTATGGGATGTGTCTCTATTTAGCCCACATCCAGGGCTAAACAATAACCCGTTGTTCTATCACCCAAGATCATTCTGTTACCGGAAAATAGTAACCAAGAAAACTCTCCAAACCAAATGATAGTTTAGAAAGCCGACATTGGTTTATTGCAGCGCTGGGTGCATGGGGAATCTCTCCTCTTAGCATGCACACCTAAGAACAAAAGCTTGCCCCTTATATACAATTCCAAGGGAAAAACCCACCCAATTAAAAAAACAACTTATACATAACACATTATGTAATGCATTACGTAATGTCTTTACACATGCGTACTAAATTGGGGAAGGGGTCTTGGGTGGTCTCTGGGGGTCACTGGTGGTCGCAATTCCCCTTTAATCGTGCTTGTGCGCAAGCGTGGTCGAGGCCTTCTTGTTTACAAGTACATGTGTTCCCGAGAAGAAGATATCGTTTTGAACTTATCTCTCCTCTGACACAAGAGTTTATGAATCAAATTAATTTAGACATCACAAAGTTGTTCTTTACAGTTTTGTTTTGTCTTTTGGCCTTATATAATTAGCAGAGACCTTTGTTTATCTAAGAGTAAGCGTAAACAGCATGAATCTTTGTTTACTAGAACCTTGTTATCAATCCCATAAACAAACTTTATCTACAAAACATGTAGATACTTCAGAACCTATTATTATTATTCTATATTATTCTTAGCTAAAAGGAAGATTATTGACAGGAAAGTTTGTTCTGTACAAAGGTAACACAGAGCAAGCCTTTAGAGCCTACTCTGAGGCCTACTCTTGCTAAACTGTTGCTAACTCTGAGGCCTACTCTTGCTAAACTGTTGCTAACTTGAAGCGTCTGGTATCACCTCCCCAGCTGAGAAAGGGAATTGGGAAAAGGAAGAACACTCGTGGGCTGAAATGGAAACAGATTTAATAAAATAAGGAAACCAATATCAATACTAATGCTAATATAAAATACACAGACTATACTCATCCCATATAGTGGTCGCGAGCTGCACGCTCCCAGCAGTGAATGCCAGATGTCAAACACTGCGAGCACCACAGCTCCAGTGAAAGCGTGATGGTCACAACGAACAGGAGAGCAGGCCTTGGGAGCAGAATGACAGGCAAGACTCTCTATGGATAGCAACCATTGAGAAGAGAGGGTCATCCGCCGCAAACTTTCTAATTTATAGTGAACATGACATTTATGGTATGGAATACACCTGTGGGCCAGCCTGGGTCAGCTGCCCTGACTTTCGCTCCTCCTAGCTTAAGCACCTGGCTAACTCAAAACTGCTAATGGCCTTGATCACCATGGAAACCTGCATACCATGGCTGGCCGCAAACTAAAACAAAGTGTCTCATCAACTTTGTTCCTGCCATATCAGGTGCTGCAGTCTTCTCAAAAGTGCAGCTTTTCTGAACAGAAAATTGATTCTATGATTCTATCCCAGCAAAACCAGGACAACTTTGTTGGTCCCCAGAGGTGCGACCCTTCTATGGCTCCTCACTTGTGGACCATGAGGAATTTAGCAGTGACCTTGGTTTCTCTAGGAATAAGTATAAGCAAGAGCCTTTCTGCATAACATCCCTACCATTACCTTAGTAATAACCATAAACTTCGAGCGTTATCAGTCCTAGAAGCAGACAGTGTCTGCAAAACATGCAGTTACTTTCAGAAAGTGCAGTTACTTAGAAGCAGCTTAGATGAAAGGAAAAATCGCTAAAAGGAAAAATCACTGAAAGGAAAATTGGTTCTGTTCTAGTCCAAACCAGGACAGGCTGGATCGGGTCGAAGACTGAGCCCCCGCTGAAGCCCCGAAGGACTGCCCCGGGACTCCCCGCCCTGGGAGTCCTACAAGAAAACCCCCCTGCGCTCATCCTACGCCTCCCCGCTGCATGATTGGCCGCGCCACGTTTGCTCTGCCGCGGCCTCTGCGATTGGGTAGAGTGCCCCCCAGCCACGCCCCTGACGGTGAGTCGGACCTCAACCTGACCCCGCCTCTGCCTCTCCTCCCTGATCTCCTATTGGCTGCCGAGCTGTCACTCTAGCCCGGCCCGCGATCCCAGCGCACCCGCTGCAGCCTCACTGCCCCCACTGCCGCCCCGCTGTATTCCCACTGCCATCGCATGCACCCCGTTGCACTATCAGTCTAACCTCACCAGTTCCCGGTACTACATGCCGCTGTCTCCCACTGCACCTCCAATGCCACCCCATGCACCCCCAATCTGCAAACTGCAGAGCACCTCACTGCAGGCCCCATCCCAGAGCACCCCTCATTGCACTTCACCTCCGGCCAGGGACCTGCCCCCTCCGTGCGGGGGAACAGCCTGCCCCACAGCCCTAGCACCCTCAGGGCTCAGGGAATGAATGCCATGGTGCCCCAGGGCTGGAGGGAGGAGGCTGCAGCCTCTGGTGGGGAGCATGGCAGGATGATGGGGAGCACGGCAGGGCAGTGAGGAGCTCGGTGGGATGATGGGGATCATGGTGGGGAGCTTGGTGGGATGATGGAGAGCACAGCAGGGTGGTGGGGAGCATGGGCAACCACAGCCCAAAGGTGCCCTCCCATTGCAACCTCACTGGTTGCAAGCAGCAGGGTTCAGGAAGAGGGATCCCACCTTTCTCCCACCTTTGCTTACCCTGACCAGCTCCCAGGGGAAAGCCAGGGCAGAGCTATTTGCAGGCAGCAGCACTGCTGCTGCAAGGCTCGGGGCCAGAGCCGCTGGCCGGCAGCCAGCCACTTTCTGCTCTCTGCTAGGGAGCACAGAGGAGGATTTGTGTGTGACTGTGGGAGCAGCGTCCCTGCTGGGGCTGGCCCCACTCCCGGCAGCCCCCGTCTCCCTACCCGCTGCGTCACGGAGCTGGCATGCCTCCGCGCTACAGCCCTTCTCTCTGACCCAGGGCGTGCAGCTGGCGTGGGATGAGGGATGGCACTGCAAGAGGTAACGGGCTTTCCTGGCACCACTTGCCCACGTTTCTCCCCTGCCAGATACCAGCTGAGCTGCGGCATTGCCACTTGCCAGTGCCATAGCTCCTGCCATCCCCAGCTGCCTCGCTGGCAGCCCCGTTGGCCATGCTCCCGGCCCCTCTCCATGGCCCAGCCACGTGTGGGGTGCTCAGGAATGATAAGGGACATAACTCCTTTTCCTTTTTTTACTTGCTGTTTGATCTGGGTGTGAGCTGTCCTGGGGGTTGAGAAATTCTTTGCCTGTGAGCTGTCCTGGGGGTTGAGAAATTCTTTAATTCTTTATCTTATCAGCCTGATGTGTAAATTAACTGCCTAAGCATATCTCAATAGAACAAGTTGCAGAACATTAAGGTTATACAAAACCCAGCGAGAACTGGTCTTGCGGTTTGAGCCAAGATGTTACCACGCCTGTGCAAGAAGAAAAGGTGAGAAGTACACAGAGAGGAAGACATACGGCCTTCATCCCTGAGACCCCGGCCCACGACCACCAGGAGGAACTTATTATAATAAAGACTGCCTTCCCGGGGAAAGTCATGAATATGTATAGGCGTCCTTGAAATGATGAATATGTAATACTTTGGTACATAAATACAAGCTGAATTACTGTGAAGGCGCGCACGATTTTGGTGGGACTACCCCCCGTGCTGCCCAGCGCTGAATAAACATACCTACTTTACAACCCTGCCGGTTGTGGAGTCTGTTTTCCGCACGTCAGGAAGGGCAGGAGTTCAGGGACATCTTGCTGGGGAGCTACAGGGACACGTACTGCAACCTCACCCTGAAGGTCATGCACAGCTTGAAGTGGGCGTCTGAGCAGTGCTGGCCCCGTTACAACCCAAAGATGGATGACAACTGCTTCAACATGGACCGGACCACCTGCCCATCTTCCTGGCTGGGCTCGATCCAGCATGGACCAGCCTCTAAATGGGGTCCCTCTTCTACTGGGAAAAGCAGCAGGTCATCCACCAGCCCTCCAGCAAGTGGCATGTGGCACAGTAGGACTATCACCCTGATGTCTACCTGCCCTATGCCAGCGGCATCATCTACGTCCTCTCTCTGGATGCAGCCGAGAAGATCCTGGAGATGGCTTGGCATGTCCACCCCAGCCCCATGGAGGACACCTACATGGGCATCCTGGCAAAGGTGACAGGGGTCTGGGTGAGAGCCAGCGCCCGCTTTGCCAAACACAACGTGCCGTGGCACGTCTGCAGCTACTGCTACCTGATGGTGATCCACATCCTGAGCCCACAGGAGCAGGAGCAGGAGGGGGCTCACCGCAGCATGCTGCAAGCCCCCAGCTCGCCCACTGTGTCACGGTTTAAAGCTGGGCCGGCTATTAAACCTGCGGCAGATGCTCTCTGTTATCCCCCCCCCCTCCCCCCAGAGGGAAAGGGAAAGGGAAAAGGGAGAGAGACTTCTGGGTTGGAAAATTACAACAGTTTTAATAAACTATAATAATGAAAAAGAGTATAATAACAATAATAGAAATAATCAAATATATACAAATATATATACAAAACCAAGATTGAGCTCCCCTGAAGTCAGCCACGTCACCACCGGCACTGCAGGGCAGGCTCCGGGAAGGCCCAGGCTGGGCCTAGCGATGGTCGAGAGCTGGATTCAGGAATGCACGGATCGGGATCGGGGGCAGCAGGAAAACAGACGGAGTCCTCCTTGGACACCGGCCATAGCAGAAAGAGCGAGACCCTCGTGATCCCCCCGCTTTATACTGAGAATGACGTGTATGGGATGGAATACCCTCGTTGGTCAATTTTGGGTCACCTGTCCTGTCCACTCCCCCCTGCAGCTGCGACCCCCCTTCGGCTCTTTACTCGTAAGCAGTGAGGAATTCAGCAGTGACCTTGGTTTCTCTCAAGAACAAGTACAGCAAGAGCCTTTCTGCACAACATCCCTACCGGTGCCTCAGTGATAACTACAAACTTCGAGCGTTATCAGTCCTGGAAGCAGACACTGTCTGCAAAAACATGCAGTTAGTTTCAGAAAGTGCAGTTACTTAGAGGAGACTTAGCTGAAAGTAAAAATCACTGAAAGGAAAATTGGCCTGGTTTAGGCCAAACCAGGACATTCCACCCCTTATTCCATACCATTCACGTCATACTCAGATCACCACTAACTTTTCATTTTCAAATATATACAGATAACATTAGTTTATGATTCATCTCTATACAAAAAAAAAAAAAGTTCATCAAGTTCATTTAGTTCAGGATTGTGGGTTTCCATCTGGCTAGGAGTCTCCCAGGGTAGGAGAGATGGTATGAGCTTTGTCACAGTTCATGCCCACGGGTTGCAGGTTAAAGATGTCAGTCTCGAGGAGGTTACTGGACGCCACTTGCAGCTAGCTCCAATCTCATCACCACTGCCTCAACCTGAAAGACACTTATGAACACTGTTAGTATTATGCAGCAATTAACATCATACAGTTCAGAATTAAGTATTCTCACCCAGGATCAGATCACCTTCAGGGACACATCGGACTTCACCATCCTGCAGCATCACCCACCAAGTACATCCAGGTCCTTGAGCAAAAGCAATCCCATGAATGGGTTTACCTTTGCCCGTAGCAGGAAGAACCCAGACAGTTTTTCCCAACAGATTCCTTTCATGCACCACAGGGACTTTATCCCCTTCTACTGTATGTAAAAGGTCTGACTGAGCAGGGCCAGCTCGGTTGATAGATCCTCTGGTGTTAACTAGCCAGGTAGCTTGTGCCAAATGCTTATCCCAGTTTTTAAAGGTTCCACCCCCCATTGCTTTCAGGGTAGTTTTTAACAGCCCATTATACCGTTCAACTTTCCCAGATGCTGGTGCATGATAGGGGATGTGATATACCCATTCGATGCCATGCTCTTTGGCCCAGTTGTCTATGAGACTGTTTTTGAAATGAGGCCCATTGTCCGACTCAATTCTCTCTGGTGTGCCATGTCGCCACAAGATTTGCTTTTCGAGGCCCAGGATAGTGTTCCAGGCAGTGGCATGGGGCACAGGGTATGTTTCCAGCCATCCGGTGGTCGCCTCCACCATGGTAAGCACATAACGTTTACCCTGGCGGGTTTGAGGGAGTGTGATATAGACAATTTGCCAGGCCTCCCCATATTTATATTTCAACCACCGTCCCCCATACCACAAAGGTTTTAACCGTTTGGCTTGCTTAATTGCGGCGCATGATTCACAATCATGGAAAACCTGTGCAATAGAGTCCATGGTTAAGTCCACCCCTCGGTCACGAGCCCATCTGTATGTTGCATCTCTCCCTTGATGACCTGAAGTGTCATGAGCCCACCGAGCTAAAAATAGTTCACCTTTATGTTCCCAGTCCAAATCTATTTGGAACACTTTAGCAGCCTGATCTGCTTGTTGGTTGTTTCGATGTTCCTCAGTTGCCCGACTTTTAGGTACGTGAGCATCTACATGACGTACCTTCACGACTAGTTTCTCTAGCCGAGCAGCAATATCTTGCCACAGTTCAACAGCCCAAATAGGTTTACCTTTACGCTGCCAGTTGCTTCGCTTCCACTGCTTTAACCACCCCCACAAGGCATTTGCCACCATCCATGAGTCAGTATAAAGATACAGCCTTGGCCACTTTTCTCGTTCAGCAATGTCTAAAGCCAGCTGGATGGCTTTTACCTCTGCGAATTGACTTGATTCACCTTGTCCTTCTGTGGCTTCTGTGACTCGTTGTATGGGACTCCATACAGCAGCTTTCCACTTCCGATGCTTTCCTACAAGACGGCAGGATCCATCGGTGAACAGGACATATTGCTTTTCATCCTCTGGTAGTTCATTATACGGTGGGGCTTCTTCAGCACGTGTCACCTCCTTTTCTGGTGGCATTCCGAAGTCTTTGCCTTCTGGCCAGTCCATGATCACTTCTAAGATTCCTGGGCGATTAGGGTTTCCTATTCGAGCCCTCTGTGTAATTAATGCAATCCATTTACTCCATGTAGCATCAGTTGCATGATGGGTAGTGGGAACCTTACCCTTGAACATCCAGCCTAGGACTGGTAATCGGGGTGCCAGGAGAAGCTGTGCTTCAGTACCGATTACCTCTGAGGCAGCTCTAACTCCTTCATATGCTGCCAGTATCTCTTTTTCAGTTGGGGTGTAATTGGCCTCGGAGCCCTTGTATCCTCGACTCCAAAATCCTAGGGGTCGACCTCGAGTCTCCCCTGGCACTTTCTGCCAGAGGCTCCAGGTAGGACCATTGTCCCCAGCTGCGGTGTAGAGCACATTTTTAACATCTTGTCCCATACGGACTGGTCCAAGGGCTACTGCATGCACAATTTCTTGTTTAATCTGTTCAAAAGCCTGTTGTTGTTCAGGACCCCGCTGAAAATCATTTTTCTTTCTGGTCACTTGATAAAGAGGGCATACAATCTGGCTGTAATCTGGAATATGCATTCTCCAGAAACCCACAACGCCTAAGAAGGCTTGTGTTTCCTTTTTGTTAGTTGGTGGGGACATAGCTGTTATTTTGTTGATCACCTCTATCGGGATCTGGCGACGCCCATCTTGCCATTTAATCCCTAAAAACTGGATCTCCCGGGCAGGCCCCTTGACCTTGCCTCTTTTTATGGCAAAACCAGCTTGCAGAAGAATTTGGATTATTTTCTCCCCTTTGTCAAAAACTTCTGCTGCTGTATCACCCCATACAATGATGTCATCAATATATTGCAAATGTTCTGGAGCTCCACCCTTTTCTAGTGCAGTCTGGATCAGTCCATGGCAAATAGTAGGACTGTGTTTCCACCCCTGGGGCAGTGGATTCCAGGTGTACTGGATACCTCTCCAGGTAAAAGCAAACTGTGGCCTGCACTTTGGTGCCAAGGGAATAGAGAAAAATGCATTAGCAATGTCTATAGTGGCATACCACTTGGCTGCCTTTGACTCCAGTTCGTATTGAAGTTCTAGCATGTCTGGCACAGCAGCACTCAGAGGTGGTGTAACTTCATTTAGGCCACGATAGTCCACAGTTAATCTCCATTCTCCATCAGACTTTTGCACTGGCCATATAGGACTATTAAAGGGTGAGCGAGTCTTGCTAATCACTCCTTGATTTTCTAATTGTCTAATCAGTTTATGAATGGGGATCAGGGAGTCTCGATTGGTGCGATATTGTCGTCGGTGCACCGTGGCAGTAGCAATTGGCACCTGTTGTTCTTCAACTTTCAGCAACCCCACAACAAAAGGATCCTCTGAGAGGCCAAGCAAGGTAGACAGCTGTTTAATGTCCTCAGTCTCTACAGCTGCTACACCAAAGGCCCATCTATATCCTTTTGGGTCCTTAAAATACCCTTTCTTAAGGTAGTCTATGCCAAGGATGCATGGAGCATCTGGACCAGTCACAATGGGGTGCTTTTTCCATTCATTTTTAGTTAGGCTCACTTCGGCCTCCAATACAGATAACTTTTGAGATCCCCCTGTTATTCCCGAAATACTGACAGATTCTGTCCCTTTATGATTCGACGGCATGAGGGTGCACTGTGCACCAGTGTCTACCAGGGCTCGATACTTCTGTGGTTCTAATGTGCCAGGCCATCGAATCCACACAGTCCAATAAATCCGGTTATCCCTCTCCTCCACCTGGCTGGAGGCAGGGCCCCTCTAATTAAAGATTGGATTCGTGCAGCTCATGGGGATTGGACCTTCATTTCCCCTATTCACTCTTGGAAAAAAGGGATTTGAGGCCCATCTACCCTGACTGGGGTCCTGCTCATTGGTAACTGGAGCAGCCATCCTCCTAGGAAAATTCTCTCTGGTATTTCTGTTAGCTTGCAACTCACGTACTCGTGCCTGTAGGGTACTGGTAGGTTGTCCATGCCATCTGTTCATGTCCTCCCCATAATCACGCAGGGCAAACCACAGGATACCTCGTGACGTGTTCCGTTTCCTTTGAGCCGGTCCAGTAGGAGGGCGTTTCCTCCTAAAGGCTGCAACGCGGGCCTGTGTAGGTAGAGAGTCAAGTTTATTCTCGATCCTGGACAGTTTGTCTGACAGTTGTTTAAATGAGTCCTTGTTCTCCTTAGTCAGTTTTTCCACAGCCGAGACACGGGCCTGCAGTGGGGAAGAAATACTATCTTCATACTGTCGCATACAGTTAGCCATTTCGCCCACACTAGGTCGTGCCATAGCATCTTCTCCCCAGACTAATATTGACAATGTATGGGTATGTGTTGGTGGAGCACTCTTCACAACCTTCCGGAACATGGATCGGTTGCATTCCACTTCATCAGGATTTACAGGATCTACAATGTCCTGAGGGTGTTTATAAATGATCTCTTGCACCGCTAGTTCTCTAAGGTAGTTAATACCTTTTTCTATAGTGGTCCATTTGCTTAGGTGGCTCATAACATCATCTTTATAGGGATACCTGCTCTTTACAGCTGACAAGAGTCGCCTCCAGAGACTGATAGTGTTCGACCTTCTTGGAAGCATCTTATCAATACCACCATCTCTGGACAGGGATCCCAACTGTCTGGCTTCTCTACCATCCAATTCTATGCTATCTGCCCCATTATCCCAGCATCGGAGCAACCAGGTAATAATTGGCTCACCGTCATAACGACTAAAGTCTTTCCTTATATTTCGCAGTTCTTTCAGGGATAAGGAGTGGTAGGTTATCTCTACTTCCGAGTCCGAGTCCTCCTGTGATTGTTCTGCTTTAGAAGGACCTTTCTTGTCCTTCTTGTGTAATGGGCCTTCTTTAAAAAGACGATCAAGGAAACCCCCCTCTGTGTCAGGCCCTGACTCTGACTGAGAAGGGCCCTCACCTGGGTCCCGTGCTGGCTCTGCCTTAGAAGCCTCTGAGTCATCATCCTTCACTTTACTAGCTGATTTCTTTCGGTGTTTTCTCCTGGTTACAGGGGCAGCATGATACCTCCCGCTGTTGCTGCACTGACATCTAATCACATAGCACACCAGTAACACATTCAGGACACACGAAAATAACAACATGCCCTGTTCGAATTTTGCAGGAATCAGCTTGGCAAAAAAGGAGCAGATACTATCAAAATCAGTTAAAAGACGCCCGGTGTGCGCAGCTACGGATTCGCGATTAAAGCTGCCCATCATTGTATCATAGAGATAAGAGATCGGAATAATAACTGCCCAGTTTATCACGACATAAATCAGTATCACAACCCATACCGAAACGACACATTTCGACCAGCACGCCCTGTTAAACCACATGAAAACACTAACACACAGCGCATACGGCAAGTAAGGTATTATTACACTTAACTCTAAAACAAGCTTTATAAAGAGAAGAGGTAACACAAGGTTCACAAATGACATTACCATCTTAGCTATCTGTTTTAATTTCCAACCCCTCGTAAATCTCAAAGGAAGAAATCTGATACTCTCTTGGCTGAGCTCTCCGGGTCTCCTCCCACTGGAGCTGGGATTCGACTTATCAGAGCAACCTGTCGGAGCTTCTCGAGCCCCACGTTGGGCGCCAATAAATCTGTCACGGTTTAAAGCTGGGCCGGCTATTAAACCTGCGGCAGATGCTCTCTGTTATCCCCCCCCCCTCCCCCCAGAGGGAAAGGGAAAGGGAAAAGGGAGAGAGACTTCTGGGTTGGAAAATTACAACAGTTTTAATAAACTATAATAATGAAAAAGAGTATAATAACAATAATAGAAATAATCAAATATATACAAATATATATACAAAACCAAGATTGAGCTCCCCTGAAGTCAGCCACGTCACCACCGGCACTGCAGGGCAGGCTCCGGGAAGGCCCAGGCTGGGCCTAGCGATGGTCGAGAGCTGGATTCTGGGATGCACGGATCGGGATCGGGGGCAGCAGGAAAACAGACGGAGTCCTCCTTGGACACCAGCCATAGCAGAAAGAGCGAGACCCTCGTGATCCCCCCGCTTTCTACCAAGAATGACGTGTATGGGATGGAATACCCTCGTTGGTCAATTTTGGGTCACCTGTCCTGTCCGCTCCCCCCTGCAGCTGCGACCCCCCTTCGGCTCTTTACTCGTAAGCAGTGAGGAATTCAGCAGTGACCTTGGTTTCTCTCAAGAACAAGTACAGCAAGAGCCTTTCTGCACAACATCCCTACCGGTGCCTCAGCGATAACTACAAACTTCGAGCGTTATCAGTCCTGGAAGCAGACACTGTCTGCAAAAACATGCAGTTAGTTTCAGAAAGTGCAGTTACTTAGAGGAGACTTAGCTGAAAGTAAAAATCACTGAAAGGAAAATCGGCCTGGTTTAGGCCAAACCAGGACACACTGGAAGTGACCTGCCAAGGAGCTGGTGACCGAGGGACCACGGCCGCAGCACATGCTGCCTTTTCAGCCCCGGTGATGCCCAGCATCGCCCACCCTGGCCCCTTCCCTTGCAGAAGGATGCAGCCTGTGCCCCGGACGGGCTCCCTGCCCTCCCCAGCTCCAGTGGCAGCCCTGCTCCCCTCCGCAGCCCGGCAGCATGTCCTCCGGGCCAGGGTCCTGCCTGCCCCAGGCTCAGCTGGAAGCTGTCGGGGAGTGGGCAGGGGCAGAGAAAGTACATCTGCCCCACAGTCTACAGCCTGGGAGTTTCTCAGAGGCTGTAAATAGCCGAGTTCCCCTTTTGCTCATCTCGAAAGTGAGAAGGGGAACGTCCCCCGGAGAGGGGGAAAGAATTGGTCAATTGTCACTGCTGGTACAAAAGCTATTTTTAATTTTATTAAAATGTGTCTCTTCTATAAACTTCCAAAATATCCAGGGCCTCTGCTATAAAGATTTGTGCTGCGGCTGCATAGCAAAGCCATTGCCCCTGGGGCTGGGGATGGTGACACTCACAGTGGGGTGCAGCTGGCAGCAGGGAACACCCGAGGCTCCTCTTTCTGATCTGGGGAGGTGTGGGGAGCACCAGGGGAGCAGGGCACCCTGGGCCTGCCCTCAAAAAGGGGCACATGGGGGATGTAGTGGCCGAGGGGGCTGGGGTGGGTCTGTGGCCAGAGCAGGAGCTGGTGCAGGGTCTTGCCCACCTGCACCAGGCTGTGGGAGAGGAGGCGGAGGTGGGAGATGGTGTCGCTGGCCAGGCTCTCCAGCAGCGCCTGCTGCTGCCGCGACATCTGCAGGATCTGCACCAGCAGCTGCTGGACACTCTGGAGCAAGCCCACCACACTGGAGCCTGCAGCAAGAGAGGGGTCAGTGGCAGCAAACCCTCACTACAGCTCCAAGAGCTCCATGTGCGGTGCAGCTGTCGAAACACTGCAGGGAGGACCCACTGTGCAGGCTTGTGTCTGATGCCTCTTCACCTGCTGCCGGCTGCTCAATCACAGCAGCTGTCCCAGGGAAGCCCAGGGCTGCAGCAGCCACTGGCAGCACTTGGTTTCCTCTTCCCATCCCCAGGGATGTCTCACCAGGGAAACCTGCCACGATGGTTTGGCATGGAGGGAGCAACCAGGGTGCTGGAGCCACCCAAGCCCCGTGCTCAGCCTGACCCTGCCGCAGAGCCCTGGGCAGGCACCGTCTGCGGGAGCCCCTGCCCTCCATCCCCATGGGCAGGACAGGACAGCTGCTCCCTGGAGCAGGGGGACCTGCTCGAAGCCACAGACCCTTACCAGCCTTTCGCTCAGCTCTTTCCTGCTTTAGGGCAGTGTGACAGTCTGGAAGGAGAGCAGACCCAGCCCATGAGCTGCGGCTGTCTCCTGCCCCGGGGCACACAAGCATGGCCACCTGGGCACGGTACTCACCCAGGAGGGGAAGGGGAGGGAAGCAGTGACCGGCGTCTGCAATGAGAACCGTATCAGACCCTGCTCACGGGGCTGAGGGGGTTTACCAGGACTAGTGGGGCAAGGAAAGCCTTACGTGGCATGGCGGGGGGAGTGGGCAGCACTCCAGTGACGTGGTCCCCACCAGCTGCTGGGAAAGAGCAGAGAGGAGAGATGCACCATCTGATGGGACCTGCCGGGGGGATTGCCACCAGCCTGGGGTCTGCCTGTCTTGCCCCGGCCAGCCCCACAGCCTGACATGCCCTAACCACAGCTCCACAGTGCCCTGCAGGGCTCCAAAGCATTTCATGAGCTAGATACAAAAGCAAGAGTCACTCACCCACCACTGCAATGCAGCCACCTCTGGGCTGGAAGGCAGCAGTGTGCAGCAATGCTACACAACAGATTAGGACTGGAAGTGAAGGAGAATCCCACATCCACTTGAAAATGCAGGGGGAATTTAGGGAGACAGAAGGTAATTACCCAGTGGGGATGCTGGCCGGGGCGCCCACGCAAATCAGACCCAGGGATGTATCCTGCATCACCTCAGAGCCAAACCCCTGGGAGTGCATGCAGCGAGTGGGGTGCAGGATGCGCCCCTGGGTGCGCTGCAGGGCAGAGGAGCTGCAGGCACCTCTGGCCCTCACACCCAGTCCTAACTCATCCGAAGCTTTATGGTGTTACTGGGGAAGAGGGAAGCCAGGATCTGCCGAAGGAAGGGGAGTCACATGCCCTGCAGTGTCACACAGCCGCAAGAGCCCCCTGGGCTGGAACAAGGCCACCGTCCCTTAGAGACCTTGAGCCCCACAACCTGCCCCAGGGCAGCCAGCAGCCTTGCCATGCCCTGAGGCTGGGTCAGAGCTGGGGACCCCCTCCTGCCCCATCTCAGCCATCCTCATCCCCTCGTGCTCTGGGGCTGGTTTGGAGCCAAAGCTCCCAACACCCCAATCTGTGAGCATCCCTGCTGAGGGACAACACTGCAAAGGGTCCCTCCTGGGAAGAAAACACCCCTGACCCTCTGAGCCTCCCATTCCCATCATGTTGGCGTGAGCTTGGGCTGGAGCCATGACCATGCAGTCCAGTGCAGCGGTGCAGACCAGTACTTATGGCTCTCTGGCTCATCCTTCGCACACTGCAGCAGCGGGGACAGCAGCATGCCCAGGGTGTCCCTACCAACATCGTGCTCTGCAGAGGGAGGATGAGGGGGTGCATAAAAGAGTTTCAGTAACTAGGAGACAAGGGATCCCAGCCACCCTATAGCAGGGACGAGCCCCATTCCAGCTGCCTGAGCCCATGGGTACCTGGCAGCTCTGGCGAGGATGGAGAATGAGCGGTGAGGGCTGACCTATGCTTCCTGGGGGGCAGCTTCACCAGGTCTAGAGGAAGAGATCATCAAGGGACCCCAGGTGGCCGTGTGGCACCAGCGTTCCCCCAGCATCCCACATCCAGCTGCCCCATGAGCTGTCAAGCCCACCAGCCCATCCCTGGCACCCACCTGACATCCTCCACTTGCCGAAGACGGGCCACCCGGCTGCCTTCCAGATGCTCTTCATGGCTTGATAGTGTGGTGGCAGGCGGGGCGAGTGGCGGCCAGCCCTCCAGCTTGTTTCCCGCTCCGAGTGGAAAGCCTGCTTGAGCACCTTCCACTTGGAGTGGCACTGGACCACGCTGAGCCCAAAGCCGACTGCCGCCAGCCCCCGGGAGATCTCCCACCACAGCGCCTTGTTGGCTCGCAACGCGGAGGCCATGATCAGGGTGGCCTCCCCCAAGTCCCCCACCAGTGCCAGGAGGCTGCTGACCTCCGCCTGCGTCCAGGCTCGCCCGCGGGGCATGATGCCGGGGGCGAGGGTGGGTGCCGGGGGCAAGCTCAGCCCCAGGCCGGCGGTGAGGCTGGGATGGGCAGAGCTCAGCCCCGGGGCTCCTGAGGGCGCACGGCGAGTCTGCCGCGCCGGGAGCTGCGCCGGGAGCTGCGCCGGGAGCTGCGGGGATCCGCACCGGGAACCGTCGGCGGCCGCCCCGGGAGCCGCATCGAGCGCCCCTGCGCTGCACCGAGCGCCGCGCCGGGAGCCGCACCGAGCATGTGCAGCCCCGGGAGGAGCCGCTGGGAAACGTAGTCCTGACCGCGCCACCCCCCATCACCAGCCTGCCTGCGGGCATCCCCGCTCCTGTCCTGCCCGGCTGTAGGGGTGCGCGGTGCGGCTGGGAGCCCGAGGCAGGACCACCCCTGGGGGGCCGGGGGACTCTGCCCCCCACCCCCGAGGGCATGGCAGGGATGCCCATCATGGCAGCAATCAGGGCTCAGGGAGGGGAAGGAGCACCCCAGCCCCTGACTTTCCAGGGCTGAGATGCAGCTGCAGCCCCATGCAAAAAAGGCAGCAGAAACCACATGTGAGAAAACTCTGAGGCCTTGATGCTTCTGAGAGCATGGAGCCTGGGGATGCGGACAAGGCCCTGTGTCCTGCTCCCTAAGGATGCCCAGGTCCCCTGCACAGTCCCCAGGGCAGATCTGCTGAGCACTGAGGGGTCGGGGCAGGGGAAGTAGCCTCCACATGGCTGCCCAGCCCAGCCCTGGCCCCACGTCTGATCTAGCAGCTGGCCCCACAGCTCACTGCCCTGTAGCCAGGGGTGCATTTCTTCTCAGAAAGGGTCATTAGACATTGGAACGGGCTGCCCAGGGAGGTGGTGGAGTCACCATCTCTGGATGTGTTTAAGAAAAGACTGGACATGGCACTTAGTGCCGTGGTCTAGTTGACATGGTGGTGTCAGGGCAATGGTTGGACTCTATGATCCCAGAGGTCTCTTCCAACCTGATTGATTCTGTGATTCTGTGATTCTGTGCAGGGTTCCCTCATGCTGGGAATGCCTGGGTGCCGGCCTTGCAGGGGCTCCCCCTTGCTCTGGACACTGGCAGTGCTGCAACCTCCCCCAGGGTGCCTCTGGGAACCCTGCCAGGAAGTGACACTTTCCATTTCATGTCACACCCGGCTGCCAAAGGGGGCTGGGAGGGGGTTGCCACTTTCCCTGTGGGGTGCAGAGCGAGAGATGGAGGGAGGGATGGAAGAAGGGGTCACGTACACCAGTCTGTGCTTGCCCCCACACCAGGTAATGGCATGCTGCTCCCTGCCCCGGCACCCCAGCTCTCCTGGCTGCTCCCCTGGCTGCTCCCCTGCCCTCCTGCAGCCCCTTGCCCTCTGCAGGGCCATTCCCTCAGCCCTGCTCCCCCCTCCCTCCTTTCGAGTATCATCTCTCTTCTCCAGCCCTGTTGCAGACTGCCTGCTCTCGGGGCAGGGGGGAGGGGCTCAAGGGCAGAGGATGCTCACTGTACCCCAGCTGTGTGGCACAGCACACACAGGCACCTCCTGCTATGCTCTCCCCTCCCCCCATGCCAAGCACTGTCTGCAGGGGGACAATTTCTAGGAGGGTCAAGGTGCTGCAAATGGGCTCTCCCTCAGTTTTCTTGGGCTCCTCTACTGCCTCCTGAGACCTTGCCCAGGGCTCACAGACCTTTCCTGGCTAGGGGCTCCCCACCACTTCCACCAAGCCCCCAGGACCCAGGTTAACTCCCTCTCTCAGCTCCTCAGCAGCCAGTGTGGCTGCCCTGGTGCTGGGCAGCCCTCAGCCTGACTCTCCTCTCCCTGCTGCTGCTGCTGGCACAAATCATCCTCGTTGGCTTGAGCTTCCACTGTGAGTACCCACTTGCGCCCAGAACTCTCCGGCTGAGGGCTTGAGGTCAGCACTGTGGGATCCATGTGCTGGAGGGGCACCGAGCCCCAGGGCTGCTGGAGGGGGCAGCTGCCCTGGCCCCGCTGCAGCAGACAGCAGAGCTGCAGCCTGCCTGCAAAGCTGAGCCCTCCTGCTTGGGGCCGAGGGCATTGTGGGTTTCTGGGCTCTAGGGCAAGCAGGAAAATTAGTAAGGCAAGACCTCACCTGCCTGGCTAGGAGAGGAAGGCAGGAAGATAGCATGGGCTCAGGGATGGCACTGGGGCATCCTGCTTCATCACACGGCAATAAAATGAAGACAGGAGGAAGAGCAGTGACACTGAAACCAAAAGACAGAAGCACTTTCCCCAAAAGCCTGTCATGTGATGGGCTCCCAAGCACAGCAAAAGTTGCAAAGGACCTTGTCAGGCTTGGCTGGCAGGTCACCTAAAGGGGAGGACGCCCTCAGCTGCAGCTGCGGGGCTGTCCCGTGGGAGAGGGCACTGGATGCTGATGGGAGCAAGAGCCCAGGGTTGGCGGGGACACTCCTGTGCTCATCTTCTGTAGATTTAGGAGAACAGGCAAGCTGCACCCATGGTCCCTGGAGCATGGAGGAAAGCCCCAGCTATGGGCGACAGACAATGCGAGGTAGGAGAGCCCAGCAGACTCCTGGGTGAGGTTTGGAGAGGACCTGGCTGCTCCTTTCAAGAGGCAGGATCTGTCCCTACTCCAGAATGTGTGTCCCCCCTCCAAGTCTTCCTCCACCCTTGCTGCTTGTCCCCTGGCTCACAGCATGGAGAGCTGCCCCAGTGCTGCTGAACAGGCTGAACTGCTGGGACCCCTTTGGAAGAGATGACCCCCAGTGTGTCTCAGCGTCACCTGGGCACGCCACCAGCACCAGGCTCACGGCTGACACGAGCATCCGCATGCCGAGAGGCATCGGGTGCTCTCTTTCAACCAGCTTCTGGTGAAGTTGAAATCCTGATTGCGTTCTCAGCACTTTGCAAATTATGTTTGTATCACACCCCCAAACCTGGAGCTCCCCTTCCTGACCCACCTGTCCGATGCCAGCACTTTTGTGTAACCAGCCCATCTCCCCTGGAGCTCCTGCTGGGGAGCTGGGCTCTGGGATGTGGGGCAGTGCTACTACTTCTCCCCTGCCAAAAAGAGCTGGGAGCAGAGCAGAGAGGACTGCTGCTCCAGAGGGGCACAGCTGGTCACCATCTGAGCCAACGCCACCCTGGTGAGTGTGTCCAGCCTGGCCCGTCCAATCCCCCGCAGGCATTGGGCTGTGTTGGTGACCACCTCAAGGTCCCTCAGCAGCCACCCAGCCATCACCAGCATTGTCTCAGCTCCCCAGCTCTGGCCCATGTGCCCAAAGCCCAGCCAAGCCTCCAGGCAGGGAGCTGGCAATGCTGTGCCCAAACTGCACAGCCCCGATTGCTAATCGCATGGCTGGGGCTGGGTGTCCCCCTGGGGAGCTCATACAGGTCCTCTCCTGCGCTAGGCTTTCCTGGTGCACATGGCCGACATGGAGGTCTTCCACGTGGGGCTGAAGCGGAACAGCTCCAGGTCTGACTGGAAGTAGCTGGATGACACTGCATTGAAGGGGTGAGGCTGTCAGCTTGTCCCCAGCCAGGGCTGCTGAGGGTCCAACACCAGAGCTCAGTGTCCTGGTTTGGACTAGGACAGACTTTTCAGTTTAATTTCTTTTAAGTGACTATACTTTCTGAAGTTGACCACATGGGCTTGTTGCCATGGAAGCTAGGGTCCCTGTTGGGTCTCTTTCTTCCACAAAGGAAAGGACCGTAAAAGTGTCACACCTACGGGGAGGAGCAGACAGGACAGGTGACCCAAAACTGACCAGCAGGGTATTCCATCCCACCCACGTGATATACTCAGTTAAAAGCTGAGGGACTGCGAGGGTCATGCTCTCTTCCCCTATGGCCAGCATCCTGGGAGGACTCTGCCCATGCTTCTACCGTTGCTCCTGAACCCGGTTCCCACCTGCTGCCGCGTCTGGTTCGGGACTGCCCAGCGCCTGCCCTGCAGTGTCAGTGGTGACGTGGTCGTCATCGGGGGGAGCTCCATACCGGTTTTGTATATAGTTCATTATTTATTATACTCTTTTTCATTGTTATTGTTTATTAAAACTGTTTTAACTTTCCAACCCGTAAGTCTCTCTCCCTTTTCTCTTTTCCTTTACCCTTCTGGGGAAGGAAAGGGTTAATAGAGAACATCTGTAGTCCTCTTAGCAGCCTGCCCAGCCTTAAATGGCAACACTCGGGGAGGTAAAAGGGGCAGGGGGCAGCCACCGGAGGGCAGGGCCTGCTCCACTGTCTTGGCCACCTCTCAATTCCCCAGGGCTACACTGGGGTATTTTAGGGAAGGGAAGGGAAGGGAAGAAAGGGAAGATTGCAGGGGCCTGATCCCAGTGCCCTCACCCTGCTTGGGTGAGGGGTTGGGGGGGGTCCCCCAAAAGCAGGTTCCCAGCATGGGGCTTTGCTTGGTGCAACTGGTGCCGAGCCCTGCCAGAAGGTGCTTGGGGGTACTGCATGCATGATGGGGCTGGGGGCTGCATGCCAAGCAGGCAGGGGTAGGGTGAGGCAGTGAATCAGAGCATGTGTCCCAATCAGGAGGAGGGTGGCAGGGGACAGTGCTCTATGGGGAGAGTGAGCTTTGCCCCCACAGCATCTCCGCGCAGCCTCCAGTCCCTGGCTGGAGGAGTTGCTGACTGGCCAGCCCCAGCCCATCCCGCCCATCCCATCTCAGCCTGCTCTTTTCCTGCAGGCTCTTCCCAATCCAGTGCTCCACCAGCTCCTTCCTGGCCTGCAGCAGGGTGTCAGGCTCGGGGCTGTCCAGCATCTTCTCCGGGGAAGCCCACAGCTGGGTCTGTGAGAAGAGCGCAGCAACCCTGCAGTGACTCCAGTCTTCGCCCCTTGCTTTCCTCTGGGGAAATACCACCTACACCTGTGTGGGGCCTTGGCAACCATGGGGACCTCCAGCCCGACTGTCCCACCACCCTGTGCCCCCTCTGCAGCCCTGCTCAACCTGAGCACACAGGCATCCCTAGGCATGGCTGCCTCCTCACCCAGAGCACTTCACCCTCCAGATCTCTGCACTTTGCCAATAAACTCTGGCACTCAGACACGGTGGCTGGCTTTGGGGAATGAGGGCAGTGGGAAGAGGGATGTGCCTCCTCCAGCTCACTGACTCAGTCACATTGCTGCCCGGTGGGAAACGGCAGCTGCCGCAGCACTGAAGAAAGTGACAGGAGCCAGCATCAACCCAAGCGTTCCCATGGCCTGGTGGCAGCACGGAGCAGCTCCTGTGCAGGCTGGAGCAGGTCACCCAAAGCTCTGGGCTTTTTGATCATGGTGGCTGCCTGGGGTTTATGCTTCTCGGTGAAGGCAGATGAGAGGTGACCCTTTGCTTTCCTGGTCCCGCAGAGGGCTTGGGCTGAGCAGCAGCTTGTCTCCTGGTGCATGCCCAGTCTGTGGAGGTTGCAGCAAACACACTTTGCTTTGAGGCTGAGTGATGCACAACAGCCTAAAAGGCCTGCTGGGGCTTGGCTTGGAGGGGTTTGGTCCTGGGTGCTGTTACAGGTTCAATAGAGACCACCTGGGTTGTGCCAGCAGCACGCAGCTCCCACATGGACATCTCTGTGTGTCCCTCCTGGCACATGCGGAGGACCAAGCCCCTCTCTCCTGGCAGGGGGTGGGACGGGGAAAGTGGGGCATGGCTGCACTGTGGCCACTACGCAAGGGCTCCAGAGGCTCCTTGCAGCCTGGGGAGGCAGATGCAGAGCATGCTGCCCAGGATGGAGCTTGTACCCCCTGCAAAGTGAGAGTGGCCTCAGAAATAAAACCACTTTTTGCAAATAACGCGACTACTTCTGCTTGTCTGCACTTGAAGAAGTGGCTACACCCCACAAGATCTTGGCCAGAGCCTGCCACATGACCACAGCGGAGCACGGCAGGACCGAGTCCCTGAACTGCTGCCGCCTGTGGCAGCGCCTGCCTGTTACGACCTGGTCGCAACTAGTTCATAAATCCCTTGGAGTAAATTAAGGTGAAACGACACCAAATAACTGGTATGAAATTAAGAACAATTTATTAATACAGGGAAAGTGGCATGGTTGTAAGTGTCTTGGGTTTCTAAAGGCATTGAGAAAAGAGAGAAAAGGGAAAAGGGAAAAGAGAAAGAGGATAGAGACTATGAGAGAGAGAAAGAGAGATCACCACCCTTGGATCCAGCGATGTACGTTGTCTGTAGAGTTGGTAAGTTGCTTGCAGAGTTGCTCCTCCGGTAAATCGCTTGCAGGATCGGTCCTCAGGTGGCTGGCGGGAGCGCACACCAGCATCCCAAGTGAGAAGGTCTAAATACTTTAGGTCATTTGCATGCGAGATAGGAGAGGGTGGTAACATCCCTCTTGTCTCCCCCCCTCTGCTCGCTTCCCATGCTAATTGGGACGCCTGCGCTTTGCAGTCTTAGATTGTTCTCGAAATGAGTCGGTGGTCCCCCAAGGGGTGTCTGGTGGTCGTGATCCCTAGTTGTGGTGTCCACTGTATGACCCCGCTTCTGCACAAGCGTGGTTGAGGCCTTGCAAAGTTGTTGCACATGTAGGCTGGCCCCAAGGAAAAGATACCATCCGGCCTCCGCAGGACTTATCTCTTCCTTCAGCCAGAGTTGTAAATCACAACAATTAAGGCACAGCAGGGGTATTGTTCTGTTCCCAAGGCCCTTATCTCTTGCCAGACTTGCAGGCCTCTGTAGCACCCATACCCTCCTCCAGCCAGAGTTGTCAAACAAGTTGTTTAAGGCATACAAACTCTGTCTGTCACACTGCCCGCATGGCCTAGAGCGTGGTCTACACCAACCTGAGGTTTGCCATGGCTCCACCGCTCACTGCCCCCGCCTGCCCCACAGCACCCTCAGAGGCAGAGAGCCCCTACAAGAACATGCAGCTGGGGCTGCTGCCCATGGCAACCAGCCCAGGTGAGAGCCCAGCTGCGGCAGTCACCATGGGGAGGATGGGTTGGGGGGGCACCTGGCAGCAGCAATGGGGATGCAGGGTGATGCCCGTGGCCGCTCATCTCTTGCAAGGCGCTGGCCCCGGCGGCGGCGCATCCCCGCGGGGCTGCTGGCAGACAGCCTGCTGCTGCTGCTGCTGGTGGCCACTGCGGCCCTAGGGGCTTGCTGTGAGTCGGGGCGGGGGCCGCGGGGCAGGGAGCAGCTGGGGAGGGCGGCATCAGGAGTGGGTTTGGGGTTGGATGAGGGCTGGGCTGCTGGGGGGCGGTTGGGGCCAGAGGGTGCCCAGGGATGGGGTCCCTGGAGTGGCACTGCTTCTTGCTTGGCTGCCCTGAGCTGCCCTCCATCTGCCTGCACTGCCTCCCACTGCCTTCCCACTGCCTCCCACTGCCTTCTCATTGCCTTCTCATTGCCTCCCGCTGCCTTCCCATTGCCTTGTGGTACCATGAGCCCTGGGTGCAGGTCCTGGCAGGCTGTGGGGTGGAGCATGGCTGGCCCTGGGTCTCCCAGGCACCAGGTGGGTGCTGGGCATGGGGCAGGCAGTTGACAGCTTCTCTCCCCCCAGCATTTTGTGCAAGCACCTGGTGCCACATACTGGATTGGAAAGAGAGATCAAAATCATAATGATAAACCTGAGGGGCTGGATGAGTAGCCATATAAAGAGTAAGTTGGTCCATCTTGGCCACCTGCACCTCTCCCACCTTTGCCAGCCATGGGTAGAGGTGCTGGGCACTGCCCAGGCACCTGTCCCAGTGTCATGGTTTAAGGCCATGGGACCAATGCTCAGGAATGGGCAGTGTTCTGGCCTTCCTGCCCAGGCTAAGGGGCCCTGGGGCTGCAGCTGCATGGGGGGCACAGTGGGGCTGGCAGCAGGCTGGGAGCATGGTGGTGGCACCTTTCATGTCTCCTTCCCTTCTAGGAATGATTGGCTCGCTCACTGTACAAAATCAGCCTCTGGGAAGATAAGCTGCTCCTTCTGCTCTTACCATTTTCCATGTATCTGTGAGCAGCTCCAAATCTGAGCAGCCCATCCAAGTCCCTCTTTCCTCTTCCAGTCCAGGGGTTGATTCTGAGACCCCCCCTCCCCATCACAAGACTGAGGGACAGGAGCTGGAGGTGCACAGCAAAGACACCCTTTCTCTCCTGCACAGCCACATCCCTGCGCACCATTGCCTCAATCACATTGCAAAGCTCTGGGGAGACAGGTTGGGAAAGAAGGCGTCTGCATTTTAAGACAAAATTTATGGAAAAGAGACTGTATTTCTGCGTCTCACGCTCACACCCATGCTTACATCCCCTGCCCCTGCCCTCCAGCCCCGGCTCCCATGACCCAGGGAGGGGATGCCAGTACTGAGCCCTGCTCACCTCTGCTGCCTTCCTCTGAGGCTGGTGACCATGCGCTGGTTTGGGAGGTGCCTCTTGCACCTTGTGAAGCTGGGTATGATGGTGCTGTTGGTGTCTCCTAGCTGTCCCCCTCGGGGACTCCTTTGGTTTTACTGTCTGCCCCTCACCTCTGTCACTGGCTGTCGCTGGCTCCTGTCCTGCCCTTTCTCCTCCCTCCATCACCTGCCCTTGGCTGCAGCCTGTCCTAGGGTTGAGCTTTGTTCTTCTGGTCAGAGAAGAGCCTTGATCCTGGGAAGAAGATGGAGCACGTCCTCCTGGGCATGCGATGGTCCAGGGAGGACATGGTGGTGGCTGGGGGGAGCCAGGCAGGATTTACCAAGGGCAAGTGGTGCCTGCCCAACCTGCCTGCCTGCTTCCATGGGAGCACTGGGCTGGGGATGAGGGTAGAGCAATGGGGGCCATTTATTGTGACCCTTTGAGGTCTGGGACATGGTTTCCCATGGTCTCCTTGCTGTTAGAGTGGGGAGATGTGGCCAGAAGGGGAGGAGAAGGTGGGTGGAAACCTGTATGGTGGGAGAGCTGCAGAGGGGTGTCAGCGGTGCCCTGTCCAGCTGGCAACATCCCTGCAGGGTCAATCCTGGGGCCAATGCTCCTTGAAGCCTTCACTGGTGCCCTAGATGATAGGATGGGGACAGCCTCAGTCAGCTGGGGGGCAATACCAAACTGGGTAGTGGTGGGTATATTGGAGGGCAGGACTGATGTTCAGAGGGGCCTGGAGAAACCAGCTGATGGGAGCCTGCTGATGTTGGATGGGGGAAAGGGTGAGTCCTTGTATTGGGTTTGCATGGCAAAGTTTTGGTAGTGGGGGGGCTACAGGGGTGGCTTCTGTGAGAAGCTGCCAGAAGCTTCCCCCATGTGTGACAGAGCCAGTGCCAGATGGCTCCAAGATGGACCCGCTGCTGGCCAAGGATGAGCCAATCAGCAACAGTGGTAGCGTCTCTGTGATAACATGCGGCGGGTGGGCGGCAAGGAAGGCACAGACTCTGAGATCGAGGATGCAAGGGCCTCAAGCCGAAAGGCCTAAGGCCTTTTATTGTTATGCTACTACCCTATTTAACTGCTACAATGCAGGAGCCAGACTAGGCAGTTCAAGATAACATCAACATTCACATGCTAAGCACTCATCACCCATCCTGGGAAGAGCCCACAGTGTCCTGGGCTCAAAAACATCAACAACCATTCCTGTTTTCAGCTCTGTGTTCAGAACTGACCTTCAACACATGTTTACTTGTTACATGCCTCAAAGAGCCCTGTGAACTGGTCTCGGCTCCTTTATCTCAGAAGCAAGCAAAAACTATTCTCAGTGCAGTGTTCCCAAGCAAATCTTATGCTCCCCAAGTAAAGCACAGCTCTTTGCAGGCTGAGGGTCTTCCACAATAACATATTTAAGAAGGGGAAAAAAACTGCTGCGCAACAGCAGCTGGGAGAGAAGAGTGAGAATATGTGAGAGAAACAAGTCTGCAGACACCAAGGTCAGTGAAGGAGGAGGGGAGGAGGTGCTCCAGGCGCCAGAGCAGAGATTCCCCTGCAGCCCGTGGCAAAGACCATGGTGAGGCAGGTTGTCCCCCTGCAGCTCATGGAGGTCCACAGTGGAGCAGATATCCACCTGCAGCCCGTGGAGGACCCCATGCTGGAGCAGGTGGATGCACCCAAAGGAGGCTGTGACCCCGTGGGAAGCCTGCACTGAAGCAGGCTCCTGGCAGGACCTGTGACCCTGTGGAGAGAGGAGCCCATGCTGGAGCAGGTCTTCTGGCAGGACTTGTGACCCTGTGGGGGACCCACGCTGGAGCAGTCCATTCCTGAAGGACTGCACCCCCTGGAAAGGACCTACGCTGGAGCAGTTCGTGAAGGATTGTCTCCCATGGGTGGGATCCCACGCTGGAGCATGGGAAGAGAGTGAGGAGGAAGGAGTGGCAGAGACAACGTGTGATGAACTGACCGCAACCACCATTCACCATCCCCCTGCGCCACTCAGGGGGAGGAGGTAGAGAATTTGGGAGTGAAGTTGAGCCCAGGAAGAAGGGAGGGGTGGGGGGAAGGTGTTTTAAGATTTATTTTTTATTTCTCATTATCCTACTTTGATTTGATTGGTAATAAATTAAATTAATTTCCCTGAGTTGCATCTGTTTTGCCCATGGTGGTAATTGGTGAGTGATCTCCCTGTCCTTATCTTGACCCATGAGCCTTTCATCGTATTTTCTCTCCCCTGTCCAGATGAGGAGGGGAGTGATAGAGCGGCTTTGGTGGGCACCTGGCGGCCAGCCGAGGTCAACCCACCACAGTCCTGCATCTGGGAAGGAGAAACCCCACACATCAGGCTGGGTGAGCAAGCAGCTGTGCTGAACAGGCCTGGAGGACTTGTGAACCAGAGGCTGTATAGGAATCAACAGTCTTAGGACTTCCCAGAAGTTTCTCATGCTGATGGCACCACTGCCTGTACCTTCCCCAGGCAAGGCCCAGCCCAAAGCCCTGGGCAGGTGATGGAGGCAGGAGAAAGGGCAGGATGAGAGCTGTTGATGCTGAGGGAACAGGCAAGGGACAGGCAGTAAATCCACAGGATTCCCCAAAGAGGATAGGTTGGGGGCACCAATGGCACCATCATCCCCCAGCTCCAAAAAGATGCAAATGGCACATCCTGCACCAGTGCACCACTGACAGCCTCAGGGGAGCATGGCAGGTGGGAATTGGGCTCCGCACTGGAGTCCTGGGTCACTGCAAGCTGTGCTGGCTGAGGGACACGTGCCCGGGTCCGGAGGGCTGGTGCAAGGTGGTATAAGTGTATGCATGAGTGCAAGAGAGGGGAATAAGGGCTGTTTTCCATGAGCCTTGCTTTAAAATACAGAAACCCTTTCCCAGTGCTTTGCAATGCAGTTGAGGCAATGCGTGCACGGGGGAGAGGGTTTCGGGGTGCACCTCCAGCTCCTGTCCCCGAGTCCTGCGACAGAGCAGAGTGGCAGCACAGTCACTCCTTGACCAGGAGAGGAAGGAAGGTCTTGGGTGTGCTACTCAGCTTTGGGGGCTGCTTGCAGATCTACTGGTACTTTCTCCCGCATTTTGAACTCTATTTTCCCATTAGCTGATAGCCCGTAGTCTGCAGAACGGTCGTACCTAGGAGAGAGGGCACATCTCAGAGGGGCAGCGATAGCATCCTCACCATGGACACTTCTTCCCACAGCAGCTGAGTGGATTTCTCTTTGCAGTACTTCTGGCTCTCCCACCAGGTCTTCTCCACCGAGATGAAGAAGCACTTGCCCCTGTACAGCACCCAGTCTGAGGGGCAGCAATCTGGGGGCAGGGGCACCGCTCAGGTACTTGCCTGCCCACAGATGCTCAGGGGGCTCGGCCTGTCCGGGATCAGCCCCCGCATCTCCCCAGCAGCATCACTGCCCATCTCCCCACATCGCTGTGGCCCTACCTGTATTCACGCAGGCACACAGGCTGTTCACTGTGCTCTTGCTGGCCCTGAGCTTTCCCCGCGTCTCCTGCGTCTCCTTCTCCATTACGGCTAGCTCCCATCTGGCACACCCCAGCCCTGAAACCACTCAGGGTCCCCTGGGACCGCAGCAGGGTGGTGCAGCCTGGGGTTGGGGTGCTATGCTGGGTTGTGGCAGAGCTGCAGGGATCAGCACACCAAGAACCGATCCAAATCCCTGGGACAGGGGAGAGATGGGCCAACTTCGACGTGGGAACAGGTCGCTCTGAGGCTGGCCCCATCCAGGATGGAGGTTCCCCCTCTCCGTGCTCTGCTCTGGGGTTTGAGCATCGTTGTTGTGCAGAAATGTTTGCCCTAATGCCTAAAAGGAGTTTCCACATTGCAGCTTGAGCTCTTGCTCTTCTCCCCTTCTCCTGGCCACATCTCCCCACTCTGCCAGTGAGGAGACCATGTCCCAGACCTCGAAGGGTCACAATAAACGACCTCCATTGCTCTCCCCTTGTCCCCAGCACAGTGCTCCCATAGCAGCAGGCAGGCAGGTCAGGCAGGTGCCACTTGCCCTTGGTAAATCCTGCCTGGCTCCTCCCAGCCACCACTATGTCCTCCCTGGGCCTGGACCACCACATGCCCAGGTCGTGCCCCATCTCTTTCCTGGGGATTGTGTGTGTCACGGTTTAAAACTGGGCCGGCTATTAAACCTGTGGCAGACGCTCTCTGTTAACCCTCCCCCACCCCCAGAGGGAAAGGGAAAAGGGAAAGAGACTTCCATGTTGGAAAGTTAAAACAGTTTTAATAAACTATAATAATGAAAAAGAGTATAATAATAATAATAGAAATAATCAAATATATACAAATATATACAAATATATATACAAAACCAAGATCGAGCTCCCCTGAAGTCAGCCACGTCACCACCGGCACTGCAGGGCAGGCTCCGGGAAGGCCCAGGCTGGGCCTAGCGACGGTCGAGAGCTGGATTCAGGAATGCACGGATCGGGATCGGGAGCAGCAGGAAAACAGACAGAGTCCTCTTCGGACACCGGCCATAGCAGAAAGAGAGCGAGACCCTCGTGATCCCCCCGCTTTCTACCAAGAATGACGTGTATGGGATGGAATACCTTCGTTGGTCAATTTTGGGTCACCTGCCCTGTCCGCTCCTCCCTACAGGTGCGACCCCCCTTCGGCTCTTCACTCGTAAGCAGTGAGGAATTTAGCAATGACCTTGGTTTCTCTCAAGAATAAGTACAGCAAGAGCCTTTCTGCATAACATCCCTACCGGTGCCTCAGCGATAACTACAAACTTCGAGCGTTATCAGTCCTGGAAGCAGACACTGTCTGCAAAACATGTAGTTAGTTTCAGAAAGTGCAGTTACTTGGAAGAGACTTAGCTGAAAGTAAAAATCACTGAAAGGAAAATTGGCCTGGTTTAGGCCAAACCAGGACATGTGGAAGCTGCTCAACCTTTATCTTTCCAAACCTCCTTCTTGACCTCTTTGAAGTTGGCCATGATTTTTGCCTTTCTCCAGTCATGAAGTACTTCTGCTCTTGTAGAGATGATGGAGAGGTGTCTTTCAATGCTGTGCTCCACCAGCACCCCTGCACACCTCCAGTCCTGTCCCAGGAACTGGCTGTGTCCAGCTGTGTCCAGCTGATCCCCAGCTCAGTGCCCCTCTCCGAAACGTGCCTTTCTCTAGATGTGGTTCAGTAGAGGCCTCTGAGATGCTGATGGGCTGGAGGTCGGGACTGAGGAAGAGATGCTGTGAGCTCTGGGGTTGTGGTCTGGGGAAGGGAAGGCAAAATGGGTGTCATTGCTCTCTGCAACTCTCTGGTGGGTGTTTGGAGCGATGCCAGAGCCGGGGTCTTCTAGGAGGGTACAAGGGAGAGGACAAGAGGCAGCGGCACAAGCTACGTCATGGGGGAATTCCCATTCCCAGAGGCTGAGAGGGGAAATCTGCACCCACGGAGACCTTCAGCCCTCCATGGGGCTGGTCCCAGGGCAATGTGCTTCTGTGTCCAGGCTGGCCCTGCTCTCATCCAGCTCTCCCCTGGCCCAGGGATTTGGGTCCATCCTTGCTCTGCCAGTGCCCTGACCTCAGTCTGTGCTGCCCTGTCCCTGCTGCGTGCCCAGGGGGACTGTGAGCACTTTTGGGATGTGGGAGGGGATGGACTGGAGGTGCTGGGACTAATGAGAGGGTGCTTGTCCCTCTAGCCATGCCTCACTGGTCCCATCTGCTACAGCTCAGAGCAAACTTCTGCTTCTGCAGATGCCGGCCACACTTCTCCTTTGCACCCCTGAGAGACGGTGCAATCACCAGGGAGCAGGGCCATCCCCAAAAGGCATCCCAAAGGCAGGGTGGGAGCCAGCAGGGCTTAGGGCTTGCCTAGCATTTGCCCACATGGCCCAGAGCATGGTTTATGCTGACCTGAGGTTTGCAAAGGTGATGGGGGGCCGGAGCACAGCCAGACAGGTGCTGGAGGCAGGTGAGAGCCCACGGGAATGCCCCTGATGCCCCCACCATGCCCAGCCCCATGGACTCAACCACTCTCCCCTGCCTTCCTCCAACAGCCCTCCGCATGGACGAGGCAGAGAACCCCTACAAGAATGTGCAGCCAGTGCCAGTGGGTCAGGATGGGGCTGGGGCCCAGCCTAGCCCAGGTGAGTGCCCGGCTGAAGCCTAGGGGACCCAGGGAGGTACTGGTGTGGGTAGTGGGTGGTGTTTCAGGGTGCTCTTGCTCCCATCCTTGAAGAGAGGAAGTGCCCACTGGTCTCGGTGGTGGTGCATCCCTGTGGGGCTGCTGGCAACCTGCCTGCTGCTGCTGGTGGCTACCGTGGCCCTGGGGGCTTGCTGTGAGTCAGGGGAGTGGGCACTGTCAGGGCTGGGGGTGGCTGGGCAGCACAGAGAGAGGGAGGCAGCTGGGCTAGGGTGGGTGTCGCAGGTGAATAAGTGGGTGAATAGAGGGATGCCCACGCACATTGCTTGGGGCTAGGTCCCTCTGCCCCACGCTGTCCTGTATCCCTCGCATGTCATGGGTGCCTCCCTTGCCTCCTTTCACCCATCTTCCCCACCTTGTTCTCCCTTTCTGCTCCTTTCCCTTCCCTTCCCTTCCCTTCCCTTCCCTTCCCTTCCCTTCCCTTCCCTTCCCTTCCCTTCCCTTCCCTTCCCTTCCCTTCCCTTCCCTGCCTTGCCCAGCCTCCTATTGCTGCACTCTCTGTCTCTGACCTGCTCTGTCTGCTCCTACACCCTGTTCTGCCTTGCCCTGCTCTCCCCTGCCAGATCCTACCCATACACTTCCTTGACGTGTCTTTTCCATCTTTTTCCATCCAGCATGGACATCTCCCTGCCTTGCCCTGCCCTGCCTGACCCAGCCATGCCCACACTACCCCCTGAGCAGGGTCAGTCCTGTGTCCCCTTGCTCAGGCTGTCCCATCCCCATGCCCCAGTTCACCAAGACTGTCCCCAGAGTGGCAGGTAACCCACAGACTGTGGGACACCTCCCGCGAGCATGTGGCCAAGTGGGACCGCCTCTCGCAGGAGGTGAGTGCACAGAAGCAGAGCCTGGAGCAGATGTGGCTGGAGCTGGCATGGGCCAGAGTGGAGCTACAGCGAGCATGGTGGAAGGGCAACAGCAGTCGGCTGGAGCTGGGGAGCCGGGACACGGAGCTGGCACGGGTCATAAGTGTCTTGGGGAAGATGGAGAAGGAGATGCAGGAGGTGTAGGGGAAGCTCAACAACAGCGAGAGCACTGTGGCCATCCTGTGCTCCTGCACGGCTATAGGTAGGGCAATGGTGGACCAGGGATGGAGTGCCTCGGGGGACCCCAAGACCCCTCAGCAGATGCAGTGCCGAGGCATGGGCACTGGCTTTTTGGCCACATGGTGGGGACAGGGTGGTCCAAAGGCTGAAGCTACACCTGGAGCAGAGACTGAACCTGTGATGTCTGCTGGGGAGATGTGGGGGCTGTTCCCGGTCCAGGCTGGCCCCCCCCCGGGCATCTGTGGCTGAGCAAGCACCTGAGCTGTGCCCCTGCCCCCAGACTGCTGCCCCTCAGGCTGGCTGCTGTACAGGGGCAAATGCCTCTTCATCTCATCGGAGAAGAAGACATGGGAGGACAGCAGAGACGAGTGCAAGAAGAAATATTTCCAGCTCCTGGTCACCAAGTCCTGGAGTCACTGGACTGTGCTGGTAGGGTGCTGGGGGAGCCAAGGGCAGGAGCTGGTGCATCCAGCCCTGGGCTCCCCAGGTGGGCCAGCACCACTCTGGGGGCCCCTACCCTGCCAAAACATCGGAGGGTGCAAGGCCAATCACTGGAGTACATGGCTGGTGGTAGATGTGGGGTGGAGAGGCTCTGGCACCCCTGGATGCTGCCCAGTCTGGAACAGGGCACCAGGGCTGCTCAGCTGTCCTGCCCCATGGAGCTCTGGCCCCAGGGGCTCCTTGGGGAGATGGCCACCCCCTGCAGACACCACAGTCCGTAGACACTGTGGAAAAGCCATGAAAAGGCCCTTTTTCCCCTTCCCCAGACCTTCCTGAAGAATGCAGACATCCCGTACTGGATTGGGCTGCAGAAGAGCAGCTTCCCCTGGTATGACTATGGCTGGCTGGAGGAAGGGGACCTGGATGTTAAGGGGATCCCGGATGCCTGGTTCTGGATGGATGGTTCCCTTTACGAAAGGTACCTGGTGGCACAGCCTCTTGCCAAAGCCCCCTCTCCTCCAGCACGACTTTAGGAAGCGCTTCAAATCCCAATGGTACCCAGTCCTGGGCACAAGCACTGGGCAACAAAGAGCATCAAAGCAGCTGAGGCCGAGGGAAGGCAGGTGCAGTGGTGTGAAGAGATGCTCAAAGGCACCCACGTGCCTCCCAGGTCCCTCCTTGAGGGGGAATCAAGCCTTCCCACCCACAGAGGGTCCTGGGCTCCTCCCCGCCATGTGCATCCCCTCCCTGGCTCGCCATCACTTCCTCTTGCGGTGTCTGAGCGCAATGGAGAGGAACAGACCTGCCTGGCCTGGGTGCTGGGTACCCAGCCCCTGCTCGCTGCCCACCCCTCCATCCTCAGCCCCATGGCCCAGGGCAGTGCTGCAGCTGCCAGATGGGCAGCTCCTCCAGCCATCCATGAGCCCTCGGGGAAGACCAGGCTCTCCTCACCACCAGGCACTGCAGGGATGAAATATCCCCCAGCTGCCAGGCTGAGATTCAAGCAGGAGGGAGGCTAAAGGGAGTCACAAGTAGTGCAAACCTCAGGCAGAAGGGTTTCTCAGCCTGCCCGAGGGAGGGCAGGGATACATCAGCTGAGGCTTCAGCCTGTGAAATCAGTAGGGGAAGACGGGGGGAATCCCTCCTTTGACTCCCTCCCCAGTGAGCGTGCAAGAGGGAACCTGTTCGCTGCCCCAGCTGCCTGTCGCCCTCCACAGGGGATGGTGGATAGGGCGGTGGCAGCCCCTGATGTGCCATTTCCCCATCCAGGCTGTGGCAGTCAAAGTTGAACAGGTCCTGTGCCATAATAAGCCGCGGGAACATCAAACCCACCCAGTGCACTGGTCCTGATGACCTGCATCTCTGGATCTGTGAGAAGGCAGCAGGGCCAAGCTCCCCTTTCATATGACAATGGCCGCTGGCCCTGGCACTGCTGTGGTGAGTGTGCCCATGCCAAGCTCTGCTGTGTCCTGGGGTGCGTGGGGCCCATGGGATGTGCATGGAGGAAAGCAGGGAGCCTGAGCCTCTGCGTGGGGCATGTTGACCCCAGCTTGGCAGGAAAGGGAGAGGGACGCAGGCACATCCCCATGTTGGATGGAGTCTGCCTCCATCCCTTCACTGCCACGGCAGCCCCTGGTCTGAGGTAGCTCAAGAGACACCCCCCCCTCTGCCCAAGCTGTGGGGCAGCAAAGGAGCAAGATGGGGGAAACCCCTTTGCAAACTGCCTTCCCAGTCTCACTGCATGCAGGGGAGGCTGGGCAGCACTTTACCCTCACCCTCTGCCTTCCCTTGCAGCGCCCTCGCCCCATGCCGCCTCTGCTTCAGCCTTGTTGCAGCCCTGCCTGGGATGTCCCATCCACGCGAGCAACCCTCTTCCCTCTTGCAGACCCCTGCCCAGGTGCCACCCGGGTCCTTCCCGCCTGCTCCCCTGGCCACAGTGATGCTCGGGCATCACGAAGGCTGAGGGAGGTGGTGGTGGTGACTCATTTCCCCCCCAGCCAACACTCTTCAGCAGAGTGTTATGGGCTCCACAGCTCAGTCCCAGACCTGCACAGGGTACACTGGGTCTTCCTGAGCACAGGGGCTGGCGCACCACGGGGAGCCTGGACCCGGCTGCAGAGTGGAGCAAGCCCTGATGCTTGGCGCTGCAGCCGTGCAACAGCCCCAGCATGGAACGAGCTGTGCTGCAGGTATGCAAGGACATGGGAGCAGAGGATGGCACAGCCCCACACCCGGCCATGTTCCCTCCCCACGGCAGGGACTTTCTGCCTGGCCCCATCCCGGAAGCAGCTTGCCCCTGGCTTTCAGGCAACCCAGCAAGCAACAGCCTTGGCAAAGGAGAGAAGCTGCACCTGAACTGGCTGGCGCCTGTGAAACGTGGAATCAAACTCTACAACTCATTAAAGTGTTATAAAGCAGGTATGTTTATTACAGCGCTGGGTGCAAGGGGGATCTCTCCTCCAAACTTGCACACCGGACCACAAAGTAAGCATCCATTTATTACACAAAATATGCATATTCATTAATATGGGCTGGGTTATTACAATTAGTTCTGGGAATAGGTGTGACTATGGTAATTATTTCCAGGAACTCATTATCATAAGTCTCCTCCTTCTGGTGCTTGCGCACTGTTATCTGGTGGTCGTCTATGGGGGTCTTCAGGATGAAGGCTTGTAGTCTTCTTCACGGTGTACTCTCCACCTTTGTCCTAGAATGCTGAGTTGGCTGAGCTTCTAAACAGCAAGACCAGTTCTAACCCGTTCGTATACCAGCAGTTCCTCTTATCTATACATTTTAGCTTGTTAGCAGGACTTCAGGCCTGTTGTTATGTCCCCTTGCCTGCCTTCTCATCCCAAGATGTTTTTAACTCTTGGCCTGTTTTCCTGTATCATTCCCCCCTTTTCTTTCTCCTTTGCAAATTCTTTTGCTAGATGGCGCCATTCCCTTTAAGGGTATTGGCAAAATATTTGTCACTCTTCACATTCTGTCTTAGTTTATGTTTCTTCCACTCCTCATAAGAGTTCTCAGTTCATTTACACATCCACATAAAACATTGCAACATGCAACAAATTAATAATCCTAATACAATGATCATGATAACTATAATAAAAAGCTGCTTAAGCCATTTAAAATTAGCCAAGAAGTAAGCATCTCCCAGATTTTTGATTAGAATAAAAACAAATACACAGAATAAACAACAAAAACACTGGGTTACGTGACCCGATTGATTTTCACCTTCAAGGGTTCTTCAGAAGTAATTTTCCAGAGTCCTTTTGGGGCCTTTTTCACTCGAGAATAGTGAATCCACACAGGTTCTTCCTTGACCTTGATTGCAGTAAAGGTTGTTAGCAGCACCTGAAAAGGCCCTTCCCACTTCGGCTCCAGTGGAGAATCTGAAAGAGATCTGATATATACATAATCCCCTGGCTCAACATTATGTACAGGTCCATCAAGACCTCGGGCTCTAGTTCCCAAAACTAGCTTTTCTATTTCCCTTAGTTGTTTTTGCAAGCTTATTACATAATCAGTCAATATCTCACTTCTGATTTGGGTTGATATTCCCGCTTGTACAATGTAGGGTCTTCCATACATTATTTCAAAAGAGCTTAGTCCTTCCTTGGTTCTGGGCTTAGTTCTAATTCGTAGGAGTGCCAAGGGTAACGATTGGGGCCAAGACAAACCGTCTTCTTGTTCCAGTTTTACAATTTGCAACTTAATTAGGTGGTTCATTTTGTTCTACTTGACCACTTGATTGTGGGTGGTATGGGTGTGTTGTTGCCAATCTATCCCCAAAAGGTCACTAACTTGTTGGACGACTTTCGCACCAAAGTGTGGCCCCCAATCTGATGAGATTACCGTGGGAACCCCAAATCTCGGTATTATTTCTTGTACTAGTGCCTTGGTTACCTCCTTAGCTTTGTTGGTTTGGCAAGGGAATGCTTCTGGCCATCCTGAAAAGGTATCCGTCAAGACTAAAAAGTATCGAAACCCCTCTTTTCTGGGAAGTTCTGAAAAATCTATTTGCCACTGTTGCCCAGGATAATTACCTTTCCCTATCTGTCCAGGCTTGGGTTTAGGTCCTGTCTTGGTATTGTTTTGCAAACAAACCTCACACTGCTTTGTTACCTGTTTAATAGTGGTGTACAAGTTTCGGGCGACTATCAGCCGGCTCAAATACCGATATAGGGCCTCCGTTCCCCAATGGGATTTTCTATGCTCTGCCATGACTACAGCCCATAACAATACAAATGGTATTATTATTTTACCTTGTGGAGTTTTTATCCATTTACCTTTCTCTATTTTTCCCCCTTAGGTGTTCTACTAATTTCTGATCTTCCTTAGAATACCTGGGTTCACAATCAATTTGTATTTTACCATCTGGGACTAAAGACTGCACTTCTGGATTATTTTCTTCAGCTGCTCTTTTGGCCTCCTGGTCTGCCATAGCATTGCCCGGTTCTTGAGCGGTGTTTCCTTTCTGATGAGCTTTACAATGCATAATAGCTACCTTTTCGGGCAGCTGCACTGCTTCTAGGAGTTTAAGGATTTCTTCAGCCTGTTTTATATGTTTACCTTGGGTAGACAAGAGTCCTCTCTCTTTCCATACAGCCCCATGAGCATGGACTACCCCAAAAGCATATTTAGAATCAGTCCAGATATTAATTCTCTTGCCTTTGGCCAGCTCCAGTGCTTGGGTTAGAGCTATTATTTCTGCCTTTTGTGCCGAGGTATTTGGGGCAAAGGCTTTGGACTCTATTACCTGGTCTGCAGTAGTTACCGCATATCCTGCTTTGCGGATGCCTTGTCAGACAAAACTGCTTCCATCCGTATACCAGGAGTCTTCAGCATCTTCCAGCGGCTCTTCCTTTAAGTCGGGTCGACTGGAGTAAACTGCTTCAATAGTCTCCAGGCAGTCATGTGACACTGGTTCTCCCGTGATTCTGCTGAGAAAAGATGCTGGATTGACAATGTTAGTAACTACTATTTCCACATCATCCTGCTCTACCAGAACAGCTTGATATTTAAGAAATCTTTGTAGGGAAAGCCAGTGCCCTCCTTTTACCTCCAATACCGCTGATACAGTGTGAGATACCAATACTGTAATTTTCTGGCCTAGTGTGAACTTATGTGCCTCTTAAATATTCATCACCACCGCTGCTACCACTCTCAGGCAGCTAGGCCAACCTTTACTTACTTCATCAAGTTGTTTGGAGAAGTACGCCACTGCTCTCCGGTATGGTCCCAGATTTTGGGCCAGAATTCCTAGGGCTATTCCCTGCTTCTCATGAGAGAACAACCAGAAGGGCTTAGTGGTATCTGGCAGCCCTAAGGCAGGGGTGTCCATCAGTGCTTTCTTTAACTGATGAAATACCCTTTCTACTTCTCCATTCCAGACAAGGTCCTTTTGATAAAATTTCAATAGTTCATAAAGCAGTTTTACCAGGAGTCCGTAGTTATATATCCATAGACGACACCATCCCGTCATTCCTAGGAACGTGCGGAGCTCTAGCCGTCTGTGGTCGAGGGGTCTGACAGAGAGCCTCCTTCCTCATTGTTCCCAGGGTCCGTTGACCTGCAGTTATCTCATATCCGAGGTAAGTCACTTGTTCTTGGGCTACTTGGGCTTTCTGTGGAGAGACTCGATAACCATTAAGTCCAAGGAAATTCAGCAAACTGATTGTCCATACTATACACAGTTCTTTTGTCTCGGTGGCTATTAATAGATCATCTACATACTGTAATATTACTCCTGCTCCATGTGGCCGTTCCCATTGTTCTAAGTCTTTGGCTAATTGATTCCCCAAAAGAGTGGGGCTGTTCTTGAACCCTTGTGGCAACACAGTCCATGTTAGCTGTGCTTTTCTTCCAGAGTCTGGGTTTTCCCATTCGAATGCAAACAATGACTGGCTTTCTGGGCTCAAAGGTATGCAAAAAAAGGCGTCTGTCTTTCAAGTCCAGTACGGTAAACCAAGCCAATTCAGGTACTAATTTGGTTAATAATGTGTATGGGTTTGCCACGACAGGGTGTAGATTCTCAACTGTTTTATCAGAAACTGAAAATGCCTGGTCACACCTATAGGATCACTTCGGTAGCCTTTTGCTACATTTTTCCACGCTTCGAGATCAAAAGAAGAGAAGGGGACTTTTATTAAAATAGGAGCTCCATCTGGCCCCACTGCTTCTCTTAAAGGGGCTTGCAATATTATTCGTTCCCTTCTCCTTCGAGTTCGGGAGGATATCGGGCTATCCGGGAGAGTGTCTAAGTCAGAACTTTCATTCCCCCCCGCTGGGCCTCAACCGGAGGTTTGTAATGCTCCTGTAAATCTTCCACCCCTGGACTCTTTGATTTCCCTAACTTCGTACACCTTTGCCCTATGCTGTAAGCAGAACAGCACCTCTTCAACTTTCCTTTTCCTTCCCTCTTACTGTCCTTCTCTAGAACCAACACCAAGGGATCTTGTGGGGCCGTTAATCCACTACTTCTTTGGTATTCAGGATTATTTCGGAGAGTAAAAAACATATCTGCATATGTGACTTCATCCCACTTTCCTTCTTAAAAATAACATTAGTTGTAATAAGGTATTGTAGTTCAGTGTTCCATTAAAAGGTCACTTCTCTCCCTCTTCCAGTTTCTATAGGGGCCACCACTGACTGCAATATTTTATCAAAGTTTTTCTATTTATGCTCCCACCTGGAGGGCCTCCTATCTCCTTCCAATGAGTTAAAATACAGCCCAGAGGGCTCTTCTTTAATATTCCTCCACTCTGCTTATTTCCCATCGTAACTGTTAGCTATGCTTCCCTTTTCACTGACCGAGAGACACGCACTGGTTAAATTGACAACAGTAATACCGTACCCAAGATAAGAGATGCAGAGGAGTGCTTTTCCCACAGCGAATACACATAAAGTCGAGGCAGTCTTTTAGATAAAATTCCTGCCTTCCAGTTTGGGTAATGATATACTTATTACACTTTGAGCAATTAACACGAACAAACAGGCAACAGCGGTGACAAAATGGGCAGGCGCTTGTGCGTACTCCACGCTAAGGGGTTAAGATATAATTTTGTTTTGCATCCCTTTCCATACAAATTTCATCGATTTTTCAAACTGTCCAAATTCCTTGCTTGTGTGTCATTCGCTTCGTTCGTCTCCGGCCGCTCTCCTCGCGGAGAACACGGAACCGCAGATCAGAACTCCACACTCGCTCCGCAGCTGCGCTGCGTCTCACTCATACAGCACAGACACTCAGTTACATAAAAGGGCCCATCGCATTTCTCACTCACACCACAAAATATGCCAATTAAAACAATAGTCTCTCGTAAATCGTAAGCCGTTTGCCACAGGTCAACGCCAGACAATATATCTTAAATCATAATACACGGTACCAGGTTCTTACAGCAGATGACAGTTACTATTATAATGCGCATACAACTCCTGCCACAGCCAGAAGTCAATTTATCATGCCCAATTTTCCAGGTGCAGTACCCAACTGACCCTACTATGGGATTCCGGGCAGGTTACCGGTACGTTACCCTACTTCCCAAGAAAAGGGGAGGGATTTGGATTCCGGGTAGCTGGTACAGGACTCACCCTACTATGGGGACTCAAACCCCAACCACCAAGGGCCCAACCACCCAGGGGCGAACCTCGCGTATGATGTCTCCTCACGACTTACAGGTATCCCGTATTAAAACATACCTGGTCTGCCAGCGATGGTCCTTGTCTGTCCCCGCGGTGATCTGGGTGAGTCGGGGAGTCCTCCTGAGAAATCTCGGGGGCGCCCAGAGGAGTCCTGGCCTCAGCAGGTCCCGCAGCCAGAGAGAGAGGGTCCCATCTGGGGTGCCAAATTGAAATGCAGAAACAAACTCTATAACTCGTTAAAGGGTTATAAAGCAGGTATGTTTATTACAGCGCTGGGTGCAAGGGGGATCTCTCCTCCAAACTTGCACACCGGACCACAAAGTAAGCATCCATTTATTACACAAAATATGCATATTCATTAATATGGGCTGGGTTATTACAGTTAGTTCTGGGAATAGGTGTGACTATGGTAATTATTTCCAGGAACTCATTATCATAAGTCTCTTCCTTCTGGTGCTTGCGCACTGTTATCTGGTGGTCGTCTATGGGGGTCTTCAGGATGAAGGCTTGTAGTCTTCTTCACGGTCTACTCTCCACCTTTGTCCTAGAATGCTGAGTTGGCTGAGCTTCTAAACCGCAAGACCAGTTCTAACCCATTCGTGTACCAGCAGTTCCTCTTATCTATACATTTTCGCTTGTTAGCAGAACTTCGGGCCTGTTGTTATGTTTCCCTGCCTGCCTTCTCATCCCAAGATGTTTTTAACTCTTGGCCTGTTTTCCCATATCACCTGTGCTGGTGGTTGGGTTTTTTTTGCTAATTAGGAAGTAGAGCAGTGACCTTTAGGATTGTACTATGTGATGGTGCCTTTCAAAAGCAAAAGCAATTCTGGCACTTGCAGCAAACTGACACTTTGAGAGACAAAGCATCAGGACTTTAAATAGTTACTACACACATGCACATGCGAAGATTAAGCAAAATAGCCCTAATGTAACACTGCAGCCAGGCAAGAGCAGAGGAAGTCATGTTCAACCAGGCAAAGACGCTCTCAGTTTATTATCGGGTCATGTGTGCCATATATAGTTGATTAATTGCTATGTGAATTAGCTTGCTTGAAGAGCAAAAGGGTGTTAAAGGCAGGCATTTCGGAAGTGGAATGTGTCACTCTTGTCCGCTGGCTGAACCCACTTTGTAGCAATAAAGAGACCACCACAAACATGGACTCAGGGCACGAACCAAACAAACTTAAACAATAAATGGAGATTTGACTGAAGCCATTTCAACTTAAATGGTCACTTTGGGGGCATTAAGACCTGGGGCTGAGTCAGGCTGGCTCATGGTCCCTGGGGGGGGACCCTAGAAACCCTGGGCAAGCCTGTGCCACCCTCTGGGGTGGGCCCCTCCCCCGTTCAACATGCATCTGAGACAGAAGCGGCAGCCCAGGTCGCTGGGACATTCAGTTTTTATTGAACACTTTAAATAAGCTGAGTATATATTACTAGCAATTATTATTAATAATAATAATAAAAAACACAAGAGTCTTGCATTCACCAGTGCATCGCGTGAGAGCCACCAGTGGCCACCAAGCGCCGAGCAAGTGAGGATAGATGGTAGGGATGTGCTGGGCTCCTGCACCTGCCTGGTGCTGCGTCCATGGGGGAGGTCCGAGGGGCAGCTGGATGCAGCCCCACTCCCCAGGGGTCCCCAGCACTAGGACTGTGCCTCCGGCAGCTTCAGGCTGAGCTCTGCCAGCACCGGCCCCAGTCGTGGCAGAGGAGGCTCTTGGCCTCGCAGTTGAGGTTCTGGTAGCGGGGCGGGCTGGGTGTTGACCAGTGGCAGACGGAGGCCAAGCTGAAGCTGAAGGGACCTAGGCAGCAGCTGGGGCAGGGCAGCACCTCGTTCTGCTCCAGCACAGTGCTGGAGCCATGCCCGGGCAGCATGGCTGCACGCTCTGTCCGCTCCAGTGCTGCTGCGCAGGGGATGCTGAGCTCGGAGAAGCCATGCTCCAGCCTGCTGCCCCAAGCCAGGGGTTTGCTCACCACCACGTGGTTGTTGTTGAAGAGGAGCCCATTGGGGGCTCGTGGCTCTGGCTGACAGGTTTGGGTGCCTGAGGCTGCTGTGTGGATGAAGTTGCTGTTGGGAGGTGGCAGGGGAGGCTGTGGCAGCTCGGGGCCATTGGGGCCGCAGTCCATCCTCTCCTCTGCCTCAGGGCTGGGAGGGGAGGCTCGTCCCCATGCCAGAGGGAGGAGGAGGACAGGGGGCTGGGGGTTGGCAGTGGGACGGGGGGACCCTACGCCTAGAGCCAGGCCCCCTCGGTGGGGCAGCTTGGGGGAGGCAGGCAGTGAGTGGCACTTGCAGGGGGCAGTGGCCAAGAAGTCATACTGCACCTCCACAGTAGGCTCAGGTGTCACGGGGGTGCTGAGCTGGAGCAGGATGGGGGGCGGCAGGTCGAAGGTGAGCGAGATGACCGACTTGCTTAGCATGTCGAAGAGCTTGATCTTCCCTCCCTTCAGGTCCTCGCGCTGGGAGAAGGGGTTGACGCGGGGCGGTGGCTCCTTGGTCCTGGCCCCACTGTAAGGCTCCAGTGGCCGTAGTAGGGCGGGCGATTTGGGGGGGAACATGTCGGACTGGCTGTGGGACAGGCACTGGTCTGGTTGCAGGTGCTGTGTCCCCAGCTCGCGCAGGGGCAACTGCTCAGTGTGGCTGGCTGCCCTCCTGGCTACCCCTGGGCACAGGCACAGGAATGGGTCACCAGCTGCCAGCAGCTACTGGCACAGTGTGCCACAGGGCGCTGGGCACCCAACAACCCAGGGGCACACCCCAGGGGAGGAAACAGCGATTGGCTTCATCCTGCAGACCTCGTGCAACCCCTGTCTCCTTCCCTGATGGCTGCCGGGGTAGGATGGGACACCCCACAGCCCCCCTCCTTGCACACCCCTACGGCCTGTCCTCGGGGTGTCCACATACCATTGAGCGTGGCCATCATCCCAGGCGTGGGCAGGCTCTCCCCACCGCCGAAGAGGGTGGCCCCAGTGACCTCAGCATCTGGCTGGTGCTGCAGGACACCCTCCAGGCACTGCGTGATTTCCAGGAACGAGGGGCGGGAGATTGGCTCCATCTGCAGGCAGGAGGGGTTCCCTGTGAGGTCTGCAGCCCCCCCCCAGCACCCCAGGGCACCCTGCCCAGCAAAGGCAGCTCCCTGCCTCTCCCCCTGTGCAGGCAAGGCTGCCTGTCCTGCCTGGCTGCCCTGGCAGTGGAGATAGGAGGCTCACACTGCAGCAGTGGAAAGCGAGCTGGAGGAAGGCTGTCGGGCAGTCAGTTCCCACCATGGTGCGGAAAGTGGTGACATCCAGGCCAAAATCCTGCGCCAGGGAAAGAAGGAAGAGTGAGGCCAGGTCCTCCGGGGCACCACATAGCCCAGGGGACCCAGGGTGGCCTGGCCTCCCTGACGCACTGCACTGACCGCATGTCACCCAGGGCTGCAGACCTGGCAGCACCCCAAGTTGGGTCAAGGCTGGGGGATGCTGGGACACAGATCCCTCATGCTCTCTGCCTGAATTCAACCGTCCCCTTCTCCCACTCGGGTTGACTCTGGGCTCTGAGAACAAGTTACCATCACAGAGCATCCCTCCCTGAGCAGCAGCACCTGCTGCCAGGAGACATTTGGGACACAGCACCCCTGCCCTGAGACATGGGGCAGTTCCTGCACATGGGGCTCTGCCCTGTGCAGGAGGATGGTCCCCCTAGTTTGGTGAAGCGGTCCCAACCGTGGTGCCGCTGCCTGCTGCCCTCCCTCCCTGTCCCACGGAGTCACCTCAGTACGGGGCAGGTAGTCGGGGTCAGCGGGGACGCGAGCAATGGTCTCGCACAGGATGATGCCGTACGCAAACACATCGGCCTGCAGAGAGCAAGGAGTCACTGGGGGGGCCCTGCAGCCCCGAGGCAACATGCCCACCCTTCTGTAAACCCACAGCCCCCCTCCTCCCCGCAGAGCCACACCTGCAGAGCCCTGCTACCTTGCTCCTGGGGGATGCCCAGTTCCTTCCCTCTGTGTGCTTGACCACCCCCAGGGCAGCAAATCCTGCGGCGCAAGCCTGGATAAAGCCCTGCATGCAGCAGTCACGGCACATCACCTTCTCATTGTAGATCTTCCCTCGCAGCACCTCAGGCGCCATCCAGTACGGGGAGCCCACCACGGCCAGCGGCTCCTTCTTGCTGCCCTCACTGGGGGACATGGCGGGATGTCAGGGGCTGCCTGCAGGCCCCTGCCCCCATCCCACCTCCCATCTTCCCACTGGGGCAGCCCAAATCGCCATCTCCCTTCCTGGGCCAACCTTCCTCCACACACCCCATGAACTCACGCCTCCCCACCCACACCATCCCCTTCTCCATCCCCTCCTAGCCAGCCCCAAATGTGTCCATCTGTCCAATGAGTCCCCATTGACGGGGACCATCCCCACCGTCCCCCATCCCTGCCCTTCTAGCTGCACCCCAAATGTCTATCCCTCCCCAGCTCCTGCTCCAAGTGGGCTGTAAACCCCCCCTCCAAGGACGGGGATGAACGGGTGGACACTGCCCACACACCTGTAGGTGGGGATCTTCTCCGCCAAGCCGAAGTCACCCACCACAGCTGTGTAGCTGTTGGCCTCGCAGCGTACCAAGCAGTTCTGGGGGCACAGAAGGACTCCTGTCACGCTGCCCGCGCCAGCCCTGCCTCGCCAGCCACTGCTCCCGGGATGCCCTGGGCACAGTGCAGCCTCCTGCTCCCTGGACAGCTGTGCCTGGGCAGCAACGTGGGTACAGGACAACGAGGGCAGCAGAATGCCCCATACCTTGGAGGTGAGGTCGCGGTGGAAGATGCCCTTGGAGTGCAGGTAGTGCAGGCCACGGGCGATGTCAAGGGCCAGCTTGACACGCATGGACCAGGAGAGGGGCACAGGGCTGTCCAGCAGCTGCTCCAGGTTCCCACCGTTGATGTACTGATGGGAAGAGCTGGGACATTGCATCACTGCGCCCCCCCTCCCATAAAGCTGGATCCCCATCTCTCACCCCAATGCATCCTCCAACCACCCCATGGCCCAGCAGACCTTGCCTTGCACATGTGCTACTGGCTGAGAAAGTGTCCTCATAGCCATTGCCATCCCCTCCCCAGGCCCTGCCCGCAGGAACCCCGAGACTCATGGCTGTCGCCTCACTCTCACCTCCGTCAGCGCGTGCAGCTGTCCCTGGTGCACGCACACCCCCATGAACCTGTGAGACAGAGGGGACCTGAGGATAGCTGTGGTGGGGAACAGCCCCAGGAGCTTGCCCAGCCCCGGTAGCAGCTCTGACTGGGGATGGCAGTGGGGGAGCAGGTCCTACCTGAGGATGTTGGGGTGTGAAAGGCGGTTCATCAGCTGCACCTCCCGCAGCATGTTGCTCCGGTTGCTGGTCAGCTTGTTCATCTTCAGCACCATGACCTGCCCAGACTGGCGGTGCTGCACCTGGAATGGGGTGCAGAGATGGCTGAGCCCCACGTGTCTCCACAGCCCCCCCTAGATGCCAGCCTGCACCTGGCGCCCACCCCCAGCCCTAGAGGTTGGAGCTAAGCACCCCACACACCTGAGGCATGTGGCACCTCAGGGACTGCTAGGGTTAGGGTGGGCTCTCCCAGCACAGCAATACCCCAAGGACCCCCAATGCCAATGATGCACAACCCCATCCTCCCCGGGGCATCCTGCTTGTCGCGCTCCCCCCACTACACTACGCTGCCCAGCCCTCCTGGAGAAGCAATGGCAGCTCCTGCAAGCTGTGACCCCAACCCCACTGCAAGGACAGGCAGGTGCAGGATTGGGGCACACCAGGGAGAGCTTTTTCAGGTCAGTACCACCCAGACAGACCCCACCAGCATGGGGTGGAGGACAGAGGGGGCACATCACACCCCAGGCCCAGGTGTGGCCAACGCTGCCCTGGCGCATGACCCCAGCCCTGTGGGGCACGGCCCTTGGACGAGGCTGTATATTTAGCTGTCCCCAGCCTGACACTGTCATGCGAGCTGAGGGCCTGGCCCCCTGCCAGGAAGAGCAGCTGGGAGTGCAGCCAAGAATGGACAACCCTGTCCTCCGGCAACCCCTGGTGCGTGCGGGGCAAGGGATGGACACAGGATCCCCTGCCCCAACACCATGCCAGGGGGCTGAGCCAGTGCTGGGGGTCCCCTCCTGAGCAGGCGCTGGTGGTGGGATGGGACCCCCTGGAACAGCAGACGGGGGGGGAAGACACCCTGGAGGGTCCCAGCTGCCCCCTGGCACACACCAAGCCACGCATGGAGGCGCAGGCATTCCTCAGCGCTGCCATCAGCTCCCAGCTCTTCTCCTTTTTAGTCGATGCTGGTTGAAGCTGCTGTGCTGGTGCCAGCCCCTGGCTCACCCCACACCCCTATGTCCCAGGGATCACCTTCCCAGGCAAAACATAGGGGGCTAGCTGGAGGCAGGGTCCCTAGTGCCCCCCATCCTGCTCTCAGCTTGGCCCCTGTCCCCATCATGGGGGAGGGGGGGGCTGATGTGCTGGGCCCTCTGGGGCTCTCTTCCCACCCCATGGCAGGCATCACTTCAGGGAGCATCCTGGGGTGCACACCGAGATGGGGACCTGTCCAGTGCCCAATACCCAGGGGATGGGCAACAGCTCCCTGCTACCAAAGGGCCTGGGGGGACATTAGGTCTTTATGAAGATCCCTCTTCATGTCTGGGTGCACCAAGGCCAAACCAGCCCCAGGCAGAGTGGAAGTGAGGCAATAGCTCGGCCATCCCCTGTGCCACCACCAGCTCATTGAGTTCATGGAGAAGCTCTGAATAATTCAGCAGCCACCTGCCTGCGGGCACCCAGCTCCAGTTACACCTGCGTCACCTCCCAGCCAGCTCCAGCCAGCCTGCTGGGACCCCTGACCTGCCTCCTCCTTGCTGAGCACCGAACAAAGTGCCTGGGCTTGGGGAGAGCCTGTCCCAGGGCAATGGTGCAGTCCCTACTGTGGGGAGCACACTCCTCCAGCCCTGTGCGTACCCAGGGCACCCCATCTAATGGCACCCCAGGTCCTCCTCATGCCCACCACCTGGCTCACCCCACCCCATCACTTGCAGCACCTGGCACTGCTGTCAGTCTCATCCCATGGCCTGGGGGCTCCCTGCCCACACCTGCACCAGAGGGCAGGGCAAGGGGCACCCCCACACCATCTCCACCATCCCTGCTTTCCCTCTGCCCCAGCCCCGCATGTGGGGCAGCTGGAGGCAGAATCAGTCACAGAAACGGGACTCCCAGCCTGGCCCTGGCGGCTGTGTGTGCTTTAAGGACCTGCCTGGTCAAAGCAGGGTGGGCAGGGTCTCCCTTGGCCCCTCCAGCTCCCTGCAGAGCCCCAGTTCAGGCCAGAACCTGCCTGGAAGCATCCCACTGCTGGCCCCATGGACGAAGCCAGGTGGGACCCCCCAGCCCTGCCAAGTCCCCGGTGCTGGGTGCTGCCCAGCAAAGCCCAGTGCTCCCGACCCAGATCGCCTGGTGGCAGCGCTGCCTTCCCCTGCTGCACGAGGCTGGCAGGACTGGCTCAGTTGGTTTGGCTGGCAACAGCAGCTGCCAGGCACCAGGACCTGGCTCGATGGTGCAGGCAGGCTCAGCCCCACCAGGATGGCTGCGGGTGGTGAGGCTCCAGCACCATGTATCCATGATGGGAATGCTGGGTGGCACGCACAGCGCTGGCATTTGGTGGCCATGTACCGTGGGGCTGGCCGGGTCCCTGCCAGCAGCAGTGTTCCTGCATCAGGGAACGGCCCCCGTGGGCATCGTCTCAGCCCCGCATAGCTGGGACGTGCCTGTGGCTTAATTCCTTGTTAATAAGCCTCCTGCCATTGCAATAGACTGGGTCAGGTCCAAGTGCAGCTGTACGAAGTCTAACACCTTAATCCTGGAGGAGAGGCAGCCTGGGGGAGGGAAGGTCCAATGAAAGCCCCTTCCCTGGGATTTCTCCCAGGAACCCCTAGCCAGCACAGTGCTGCCCTGGCACCCTGCTCCAGAACTCCATCCCCAGGGGCAGAGAGGGCTCCAGGGTCTCCCAGGACAGCCCCACGCACATGGGGCACAGCCTCCTCAAGGGCGTCCAGTGCCCTGAGCTTGTTTGTGGGGCCTCGTCCTGCCATCTCCCCTGCACACTCTGCAGCTCAAGGCCAGCCCCTGCCTGGGCTGGCAGGGAAAGGGTTACGCTCCCTTGGGCTACCTGCAGCTTCCCACACGCGCTGGCCAGTTTACCCAGTCTGGCCAGGTGCTAGCACCAGCCCAGCACCCGGGGCCACCCTCCTCCGGAAGCAGACATAGCAGAGGAGGGAGCAAGCCATGACCCCAGACGGGACGCAGCCCATGCTAAGGAGGTTTCCTTCCCCACTGCTGTCCGGGGAAGGGAATGGGCAACAGAGCCTCCCTGGGCAGGACGGCGTTCCTTCTCGCCTCTCCACTCTCTGGCATGGTGTCCAGGAATCCCAGCACATTCCCTGGAGCTGAGTTCAGCTGGGCAGCTGCGCCAGGGTACAGGGGGGACACAAGCCACCGGCCCCCACCCAGGAGCCAAGTGAGCCCTCACCCCCCTTGCTGATGCACCCCAGCACCCTGCATGGCCCCTCTGTCAGGCGCCTCATGGGGGTACCGCAGCCAAGCTGGGGTGCTGCAGCCTGTCGGTCCCCATCCCATCTGTTGCCAGCATGCGGGGCTGGGGGATGGGACAGGGCTGGCTGCGGCCCCAGCCTGGGCACAAGGGATCTGAGCTCTTTTAACAGCAGAAATTAGAGTCTTATTTAAAGAGCATGCTAATCAGAGCGAGCAGACTGGCCTGCTCCCTCCCTGCAGCCCACGCTCCTGTCTAGACAGAGGACAAAGCCCCTGTCTGCCACCCTCCCATCCAGCGGTCTCAGCAGCCAGCCCCCCCCGCACTGGGGCCAGGCTCACATATCGCCCCACTCAGCGCACATTCCCTTGCCCCAGCTCGGTGCAGGCAAGGCACAGTCATGGAGGGACATCATCTTGCACCCCTCACCTCTGGGGAGCCCAGTGGGGAAAGACAGAAGGGCAGGTAAGGGAGCTAGCAACGCCACTGGTTATCCCAGAGCTGCCCACAACAGCTGCATCTGAGCTCATGGGAATCCCAGTAGCGCAACAGGTCTTTTACTAGGTGGGACTGGAAAACCTGCTCATCACACAGAAAAAGCAGAATCAGTCAAGACAGACTTCCTCTGGGGAAGCGAAAGGAGCAGGGCACACAGCACCTGCTCCAGATGAATGCTTGAGCATCAGTAGCCCTCACCTCCTGCACTCTCAGGAGCGGCACTGCGGGCACAGCGGGAGCCGGGGCAGTGCTGGTGTCGCACCTTGGTGGTGGGGCATTGCCAGCCCTCACCAGCAAGCCTGGAGCACACCCCATGACAGCGCAGGAAAGGTGCCAGTGGATCCCGGGCTAGTCAGCACAACACGTTTCCAGCGCTCAGGGCTCCCAAGTGGCGACAGTGGGGCCAGGGCTGCTCCCAGCCTCGCCGCAGCTGGGTGACCTCAGCAAATTCACTTCCTCCCTGGCTGCCTTAGTTTCTCCATTCATGCTGTCTGTGTCACGCTGCTCCACCCTCCTTTGTAAAACAAGGCAAGGTCCACTGATGAAGGGCAGCAGATAAGAGGGAGGGAGTTCTGTCATTAGTTGCACTGGCAAATTGGGAGTAAATGCAAAATCTCAAAGGTTGGCGAGGAAGTGAGACTGGTGGGCAGCAGCGCAGGAAGCTGCTAATCCCACCCTGGCACCACGGAAATTGGGTGCTGGGCTGAGCACACTGAAGGGCTGTGCCCTGGGAAGCAGTGTCTCTGGGAAGATGTGTGACAGCGGGGCATGAGGGGCAGAGCTGGATAAGATAAGACCTCTGGATATAGCCCCTGGGAAAGTGCAGCCAGGATACTGCCTGCAGCCCCTGCATCTGCTGCAGACCACACATGGGAGAGTAAGAGAGGGATTTGGGGAAGAGATGCAACAGCAGTTTAAGGGCTAGAGAAAATGTCTGGCACAAACACACCCAGCTCAATCTGCTCAGTCTATCGGAGATGGAGAGGCAGCTTGCTGCAATGTCTGTGTACCAGAGAAAATGGGTGGGCCTGGCACCTCTGAAATCACGCAGGGAAAGGCAATGGGAACCAGCTGCTCAGGAGGGAAACGGCCCAGCTCTACAGCACAGCGGGGGATTGGCAGGGAACGACCCCTGTGGAAAAGGGCAGCTTTCTATCACTGGTGTCTCCTGTCTGCTCCAGACAGCCTTCCCAAGAGAAATGTTTGGCTGGAGGGGGCTAAGGCTCAACTCAGGGGCAAGCTTGGGACACCAGGGCTCAGATGCTGAGCCCTTTGGCTTTGATGCTGGGAACAGAGTCAGATGCCCATGCTGGTACCCCAGCACCCCACCTGGCCCTGGCTCAGCTGTGCACCAGAGCTGAGCTACCTGGGTAGGGACACAGATGTCCAGGTCCCCTCCCCGTCCCCCATGCCCACTAAGGCTGGAATGAAGCAGGACCCAGCAGCCACATGGAGGAGGGAACCGCGAGTGCCCATGACCACAGAAAGCACAGCAGGAACAAGGGATGTGGGAGGAAAACAGGTCCTGTGCTGCCCTGCCAAGCTACATCCTCCTCGCAAGCTCAGGCAGCCAAACCCCAGCTTGGATCCTGGCCCTGCCACACCATCCTGCTGAGATCTTGGACTCAACCCACTGCACGAGCACAAAGCCCCATCTGGCCCCCTCCTGCCCCTGCCTCCTCTCCAGCATGCACACACATCATCGGCTCCTGCCGCCTGATCCCGCTCCCACTCCCCAAGCTCCGCTGCTCCCCCAAATCCTACATGCAAGTGGCCCCGCAAGAACATGAACAATGAGTGGGAGAAGCAGCATTTTGTGGCTCCTGCAGGGCCTGGGGAAGCAGAAACAGAGGCAAGGAGAGACCATGGCCTGGCCGAGCCACGGGAGCATCCATTATTAAAGAGCTGTATCCAGAGCTGACATTATTAAATGCCTCCCTCTGCTCTGAGGTGCTGCCACGTGCTCCAAGCCAGAGATCAGTAGCAGGAACCTGGCCAGCAGAGAGGCCACGGCTTTGCATGGGCAGGAGGGAGCACAGAGGAGAGGGACCCCTCTGCACGCCCGCCACAGCCCCTTGCAGGACACCTCTCCTGTGGTTGCAGAGGAGCTGGGTCTCGGGGTCTCCTTGCTGAGTGGGGAATGGCACCAGGGCTGAGAAGTGACTCCAGGTTCCTGCCAGGACATGGCCACCCAGCTGTGCTGCACATGGGAGCATGGTCCCACACAGGGGACACAGCACAGCGCTGCCCAGGACCTCAGCGACCATGGTGGGAGGTGGTGGGTGTCCTGTCCAGCCCAAAGCTGCTCTTTGAGGGGGACAAAGCCACTAGAAGCACAGCTTAAGGACAATACTTGCCCGATGGCTTGCAGCACCTTGAGTGACGTCGAGGACAAAAACAACATGTGCACACACCTCCCCTCAGACAGGGAGAAGCAGCTGTGGCAGCGGGGCAGGGCACAGCCCCTCGCGCCCTGGCAGTAGCATGTGGGCTGGCAGAGTATCATCACCACACACCTCTGCTGCACTGTCGGGACCCCAAGCTCCCCATCAGCACCCATGCACCCCTAACCAGGGTGCAGGCCACACACAGGCATCCCTGCTCTGGCAGTCCCAGAGAGGATGGGGTACAAAGGCACCTCCGGGGTCCCAGCTGGGGGCCAGCCCCCGTGCTGCTCTACAGCATCACACCCCTCTCTCAGACCTGGTCACCTTCGGGAGGCTGACACGAGGCACCCCACACGTCTACCTGCCTAACGCAGGCTGGAGCAGGCCCAGCAACGCTGGAAACCACCTCGGACCGGCTGAAAACGCTGTCTGCATCCTCTACCAGAGGCACACCCTGGGCCTGGCGGGGTCGGGGCTCCAGGATTTTGACAGGGGTTCCCGGGGCTGGGCTGCCCACCACCCCACCGGCACCCCGGTTCCCCACGCGGCCCCGCTGCGACCCACGCCGCAGCGCTTCGGAGCGCTCAGCCCTCCCGGCTGTAAACAGAGCCGGTGCTCCCCTCCCCCTGCACGGAGGGATGGAGGAACAACGGGGCTCCCCGGCACCCCAGATCCCCGCCGCACGGCATCGCCTCGCCCCCCCCCCCCCCCCGACCTCGCCCAGCTGCCGGGGCTGGGGGCCCAGACCCCCCCCCCCGCCGAGGGCCTGGCCAGGGCTGTGCGGCAGCCGCGGTCCCCGGGGAATGCCCAAACCCGCCGGGATGCCTCGGGGACCGCCACCCCCGCTCCCGCCCCGCACACCTTGAAGACCTCGGAGAAGAAGCCGGCCCCGATCTTCTCGCAGTAGAAGTCGTCGATGCGCGCCAGGGTGGAGACAGCGCTGCGCAGCGCCCGGTACGAGGAGGGCCGCAGCCGCCCGCAGCCAGGCCAGGGCCCCGCCGCCTCCCCCTCGCCCTCCCCAGGCCGCCGCGGCAGCTTCTCCCACTCCATGTCGGTCCCGCCGAGTACACCCAGCGCCATTCACATCCCCGGCCGGGGCGCCTCCCCCCCCTCGGGCGTTGCTAGCGGCAGCGGCGGCGGCGCGGACGGCTCGGCGGGGCGCACGGCGCTCATGGCTCGGCGGGGCGCACGGCGCTCATGGCCCGGCAGCGGCGCGGCGACACCCTGTCCCCCGCCGCGGCCCGGCGCTGCGCCTCAGCCGCTCCGAGCGCTGGCACAGGCGGGGCGGAGCCGGGGCGGGGACAGCCCTTAACTCCTTGGGACCCGCCGAACCCTGCCGGAGCCCGCTGGCACAGGCGGGGCGGAGCCGGGGCGGGGACAGCCCTTAACTCCTTGGGACCCGCCGAACCCTGCCGGAGCCCCCTCGCACAGGCGGGCAGTGGGGACCCCGCACGCCCCGATGTCCGCATGCACCAGCCCTGGCCCCTGTGGAAGGTCCGTAGGTGCCGAGCTGCCTTCTCTATGCACGCCTGCATGGGCTATAGGGCCCTGAGCTCCCCGTGCATGGCTTGGACAGACCCCATGGACACAGTGCTCTGAACCTCCCCTACTCTGGGCCCTGCCTGGATTCACCTTGTAGATGATGTGAGACTCTCTTTCTCCCCATAGCACCCAGTCCCTGAGTGGATGGGCCAAGGGCATGGGGATCCAATCTCCCCATATATCCAGCCCCACCTCATATGGGGTCATGGGTCCAATTCCCCCATACAACCAGCTGCTGCCAGGATGGGCCCCATTGGTACAGGCTCTGATCTCCTCACAGCCATTACCAGGCTGGATGGATGCTGTGGATGTGGGGGCTCTGCTTCTCCCTGTGCACCCACCCCTGCCTGGACAGTGTCCCTGGGGGCTGTGGGGGTCTGTCCTCCGGAGGAGCAGGAAAGTGCAGTCTGTCAGTGCCTTCTGTACCCCTTCGTGTTTCTCCCTTTCCTGGGATCTCCCACTTCTCCCCAGTTTCCTCCTGCTTCCTGCTCCCCCCCCGCCCCCGGGACTTTTCCCTGCTCCAAGGCTGATCTGTCCTGTCCTTCCTGCCCAGGGACTCCCTGCAGCTGGATCTGCCCTTGCTCCATCCCACACATTTCGCTGCTGCTCTCACAGAATCACAGAATGGTTAGGGTTGGACGGGACCTCTGGAGATCATCTAGTCCGACCCCCTGCCAAAGCAGGTTCCCCTAGAGCATGTTGCACAGGGTCACGTCCAGGCGGGTTTTGAATAACTCCAGAGAAGGAGACTCCACAACCTCCCTGGGCAGCCTGTTCCAGTGCCAGTGTCCTGGCATGGCATTTTTTGCCCAGTGTTCAGCTCCAGGTGCCACCAAACACAGTGTAGACACCAGGGACCAGGAGCCTTGGTGTCCTGGTTTGGCCTAAACCAGGCCAATTTTCCTTTCAGTGATTTCTACTTTCAGCTAAGTCTCTTCTAAGTAACTGCACTTTCTGAAACTAACTGCATGTTTTGCAGACAGTGTCTGCTTCCAGGACTGATAACGCTCGAAGTTTGTAGTTATCACTGAGGCACCGGTAGGGATGTTATGCAGAAAGGCTTTTGCTGTACTTATTCTTAGAGAAACCAAGGTCACTGCTAAATTCCTCACTGCTTACGAGTGAAGAGCCGAAGGGGGGGTCGCACCTGCAGGGAGGAGCGGACAGGACAGGTGACCCAAAATTGACCAACGAGGGTATTCCATCCCATACACGTCATTCTCAGTATAAAGCGGGGGGATCACGAGGGTCTCGGCCCCTTCCCCCTTCTTCTTCTGCTGTGTTTGGGTGCTGCTGTTGCTTCGGACTGCTTCTGCGGCTTGAGCCTTTGGCCAATGTCCAAGGAGGACTCTGTCTGTTTTCCTGCTGCCCCCGATCCCGATCCGTGCATCCCTGAATCCAGTTCTCGACCGTCGCTGGGCCCAGCCTGGGCCTTCTCAGAGCCTGCCCTGCAGTGCCAGTGGTGACGTGGCCGACATCGGGGGAGCTCAATCTTGGGTTTGTATATATTTGTATATATTTGATTATTCCAATATTATTATTATACTCTTTTTCATTATTATAGTTTATTAAAACTGTTTTAACTTTCCAACCCGTAAGTCTCTCTCCCTTTTCCCTTTCCCTTTCCCTTCATGGGTGGGGGGGAGGGTTAACAGAGAGCATCTGCCACAGGTTTAATAGCCGGCCCAGCTTTAAACCATGACACTTGGGTTTTCTTCCTTGTCCCAGGAGGGGAGAATAACCCTGTGGGCTAGAGCAGGGGAACTGAGCCTCTGTTTTCTTTATAGTGGGAGCAGCCCCCTGCCCCCCCCCCCTAGAAATGCCTGGTATTTCTGCTCTTCCAGGTCCACAGAAGAGAGTGGGTCTGTGCAGGACAAGTTTCCTGCACGTGGGGAGGCAGAGCCTGGGGACAGGACTCTGCCAGTCCCTATTTCACAGGGTCTGAGCCATCCCTTTCCTTGCCAGTGCTGCTCCAGCCCAGTGCCTCCACCTGCTAGGGTGATTGATGGCATGTGCCAGGGAGGCTGCTGCAGCTGTGGGGAACCATGCTCTGCAACAGGCCACATTCCTGGACTTCCCAGGCCTCACATGTCTGTCCCGCTGACAACGACAGAATGACAGAAGCAGCTTCATGGGCCTCCTGTTATGGGCACAGAGAGGAGAGACCAGCATCTGCATGTGGGGACGGGAGGCTGCAGGCTCTGCTCTTCCACCACGATAGCCAGCTGCAGCTGCTCAGATGGCAGCGGGTGCCTTCCCTGCCTGCCCAGGCTCAGCCCTGGTACCCGAGATCTGAGCACCCTGCTGCGCCTACATCCTGGTGACCTCCAGCTCCTCAGTGGTGTAGGAAGCTGCTCAGAGGAGCAAAGCCAGCTCATCTGGGACCAGAAGGAGAGCAAATGTTGCCTCTCCCCTTCCCTTGAGTGCACGTGTGCAGCAGCCCCCTGAGGGTCAAGGCACCTAAACATGAGCCAGCAGTGTGCCCAGGTGGCCAAGAAGACCAATGGCATCCTGGCCTCTATTAGGAATAGTGTAGCCAGCCGGTCTAGGGAAGTGATCGTCCCTCTGTACTTGGCACTGGTGAGGCCGCACCTTGAATACTGTGTCCATTTCTGGGCCCTGCACTTCAAGAAAGATGTTGAGGTGTTGGAGCGAGTCCAGAGGAGGGCGACCAAGCTGGTGAAGGGTCTGGAGGGTCTGACCTATGAGGAACTGCTGAGGGAGCTGGGATTGTTTAGCCCATGTTAGTTGACATGGTGGTGTCAGGGCAATGGTTGGACTCGATGATCCCAGAGGTCTCTTCCAACCTGACTGATTCTGTGATTCTGTGATTCTGTGACCTCAGCAGAGATGGGGAGTTCTGGCAAGGCATCTTGCAGAGAGAAGCTCAGAACCACTGCCTGTTCAGGGCTCCTGCTGCTTGCAAGTGACTGAGTTTACATCCAATTAAGTTGTAACAGATAAATTACAGCCCTGGAGACAGCCCAGACTGTGGAAATTGCTGCTGCAGGATTTACGATCCCTTCTCTCATCAGTGCTAGTAACTCTACTGTGCTATTTCCATCCCACTCTGTTCCTGCCTGGCACAGCAGCATTGAGCTGAGACATGGCTAAAGGTCCCCACTGCCCCAAATCCCTCCTGTGGTGCAGGCAGGTACACTCTGGGCAGCTGGGTGCAAAGCCAGGCTGGGCTGAGCCTGCAGCAAACCCTGAATTAAGCTCCTCAAGCCCTGGTGAGGAAGAGCAGGAAGGAGGTCTCCCTGGCTGTGCTCTGCTCCTGTGGAGCTGTAGGGGGGAGAGGAGGGGGGCTGTGTCCTCTTTGCCCTTCTCTCTCTGGGCTCTGCACCCTCCCCCTCTCATGGGGAGAAGGCTCAGGGATTAACAAACATCTTCTCCCTGCCTGCTGGGGCTGATGCAGGGGCAAGAGACTTCAAACAGCTGGAGAGGTGCAGGGGCTGGGGGGTGTCCTGTAAGGAGCAGGGCATGCCAGGGCCATGGGGTGGCCAGGCTGTGTGCAGGGCAGCAAGGGGCGCAGGGGGCTTCCACACAGAAAGCCTGGTGATCGCTGCACCCCCACCTCTATTCCACTCCAGCACCTGCGGCACCAGGTCCTTGCAGCACAGCTCTGGTTGGGATCAGCCAACAGTAACCCACCCTGACCAAAGGCTTGCCTTGCTCAGAGCCCCAGAGCCAGACCTGCAGCAGTCCCCTCCTCTGCACCCATGTGCAAGAGCCCATCCGTACCTGAGGCTTCTTCTCTGCAAACACTCAGGAACATCAATGGCTGCTGCTGAGGGGGATCCAGGGATGGCTGCGGGGAGCAAGTGTGTGAAGCTGTGCCAGAGCAGGCACAAGGTTTCATTGCAAGATGGTTTTCCAGCCTGCAGGGGCTATGCAGACCCAGAGGTAAGCAGGACAGGCAGGGGAGCATTGACTGACTCAAATGACTCCCTTTGGTGCTCTCTCCCAGAATGTGAGTGTAGCCTCTTGGTCCCAGGTGTCCTCTCACCTCCTGTCCCCTGACAACCTCTGCTCTTTTCCCACATTACCACACATCACCCAGCAGATCTCTGTACCTGCCCCTGTCCTGCATGTTCCCCAGCTCCCTGCTTATGAGGTCCCTGACAAACCTCTCCCTCTTCTGCCCCATAGGAAACAGGAGATGGGGGCACAGCAGGGTCTGTTACAACCTGCTAGGAGGTCTGGTCAATGCAAGGAGCCCAGAGTATGTGGGAGAAGGTCCCAGCCCCAGTGGTTCATGTGCAGCCTGATTATGCTCAACAGCACACAGTACAGGTGACGCAGCAGGACATTTCCCAGTGCGCTGTGTGTTGCTGAGCTTGGCGAGCGCAGGGCCGTGCATTCTCAGCACCCAGCACCATGGCTGCAAGCTGCAGCAGCCCTCATCCAGCTGTGAGCAGGGGCTGGTAAGGTCCCCGCTGTGCAGGCACGTTGCAGCCCCCCTGCCCTCGTTCCCTCTCTGGCACTCCAGCTGCAAGGCCAGTGCGGGGCTGTCTGTAGTGGGAAGGCTGCAAATATTTGTTGTGTCATTAATTTTCTATGAGCAGAGTTAGCACAGCACCTGGCAACATTTGCTCACTGCCTCCTGTTAGTGCCTGTCGATGCTTCTCATGCCTGGGTGCTGGTACCGTGACATCTGTGGAGGCAGCATCCACATCCCATCCCTATCTCTTAGTGGTGGGCAGTGATTTCAGCTCCCTGCTCTGCTTCTCTTCAAACAAGCCCCAGTGCCCCTGCCAGGGTGCACAACAGGGTGGCAGAGGACTGAGCAGCCGATGCCTGAGCCCAGATGAGTGCACCCCTGCTGGAAGCCCTGTGGGCTGTGAATTTGAAAACATTGAGGACACTGATAAAAAAACCCAACCACCATCTCTGAAAAGGAGGGACAGGCAGCTCTGGCCATGCCAGCACCACCTGTGATCCACAGTGATGTGACATGCAGCCATGTGAGCACAACGACATCCTTTCAATGAACCAGCACTGCAGGGAGCTTCACTGGTCACCTTGTGCCAAACAGGTAGGGGAAACACTACCACCTCCAGCATCTCCCACCCTGCTCCTGAACCAGCCTGAATGGCTTATCTCCCAATACCTTCCATTCTCCAAGGCTGCCCAGCAGGCAACAGGGCTGCTCCTTTCCCTCTTGACCTGGTCCTGGGCAATGTGGCTCTCAGCAGCTCCACACTCATCCCAGGAGTCTGTGCCAGCCTTGCTCCATCTCCTGCCTCTTGACAGGCTATTAGTAATACTTCCCAGCCACAGCGCAGCATCCCTGAAGTGTTTGTGGTTCTGCCAGATGTGAGCCAGGAGCAGAGATGCCAAGAAGCTGGTCTGGCTGCAGTGGTGGGCCGAGAGGGACCACATCAGAGCGCTGCCCAGAACTGGCCTTGGCTGAGCTGGTGGGAGCAGCCCTGTGACCCATGCCACCATCTGCAGGAGAGCAGGGCAGGGAAGAGGGCTGAGAGTGCTCAGTGGGTCTTGGCCTATGGCTTTGAGGAAGAGCCTTCACCTGTGGTTCATCGCTGCCCTTTGATCTGCATAGCTTGACATTGCTGCACAGAAGAACTCAGAAGCAGCACAGCAATGTGGAGGGAAAGGCCAGTGAGGGCATGCATAGCTCAGCACAGTGCCTGCCAGAGACCCTACAGAACAAACCCACACGCACAGTCCACCCCAGAGACCCTACATTAACAAACCAACATCCTCAGCCTTGCCCTGGCTTCCTTACCCATCCCAGAGCGTAGCTGGAGGCACCGCGGGAGATTTAAACGCGGTGAAACCATAACAAACAGTCAGTCGGCAGCAGCGGTGGCAGCAGCGACAGTGGCTAAGGTGAGTCCGGGGCGAGGGTGAGATTGGGCTGTACCGGGCGGTTTCCGTACCCAGGGCCACCCGAGCAGCAGCCCTGAGTCCCGTCTGGACCCGGAAGTTCCCGGCAACGAATCAGGCGAGAAGGGGGCAGAGCCGGAGGCACCGCGGGAGATTTGAAGGGCCCCTGGGGAGCGCGAGCGACCTGGAGCGCGCGGCAGTTTGCGCAGGCCGGGCGAGCAGGGTAGGTGGGCAGGAAGGTGCGGTCTCCCTCCCATCCAGGCAAGAGGACAGTCCAGGAATGGTTTCCACTCGGCGGGGCCCTAAGTCCTCTGCGGGTGCCAGAAAGGACATGGCAACCCAAACGGACCTGCTGCGGAAGCATGCGGAGGTCCAGGTGGCAGGCTGCAGGGAGTGCCAGAGCCTGGCACTGGCACTCAAGGGTAATGGAGATGTCGCCTGTGTGAGGTGTGAACAGGTTGACGACCTGATCTCCTTGGTGGCACGACTCAAGGAGGAGGTGGAAAGGTTAAGGAGCACTAGAGCATCCCAGGAAGAGGTTGGCGGTCAGTGCTGTTCCCTGCCTGTCCTGGGGAAAATGGACGGGCCTAATGCTCCCCGGGTAGTGGAGGATCCTCTTCCTCCTCCACAAGGAGCAGGAGGAGACTTAGGGGATGGGGGGGAATGGAAGCAGGTCCCTGCTCGGGGTGGCAGGCAAATCCCATCCCAGCCTTCCTCCCCTCCCCACATCCCCCTGCAGAATAGGCATGAGGCGCTGGAACTTGAGCATCTTCCTGAGCGTCAGGAAGACACGAATCTAGGTGAAGGACCTTCTAAGGGGCTACTTAAACAGAAGCAACCAAGTAGGAGGATTGCAACCAGCTCCAAAAAGGAGAAAAGAAAAGTAATTGTTGTAGGTGACTCCCTGCTAAGGGGAATGGAGGGCCCCATATGCAGGCCAGACCCAACTCACAGGGAAGTCTGCTGCCTCCCTGGGGCTCGGGTAAGGGATGTTGCCAGGAGGATTCCTGAACTGGTGAGGCCCTCTGACTACTACCCTCTATTAGTATTCCAGGTGGGTAGGGATGAGATTGAAGGGAGAAGTCCCAGGGCAATCAAAAGGGACTTCAGGGCCCTGGGGCATTTGGTGAAGGGGGTAGGTGCACAGGTTATATTCTCCTCAATTCCTTCGGTGTTAGGTGAAAATAGGGAAAGGACTATGAAAATACAACAGATTAATATGTGGCTAAGAGACTGGTGCTGTAGGTGGGATTTTGGATTCTTTGACCATGGGGCAGCTTTCATGGCACTGGGCCTGCTTATGCCAGATGGGGAACACCTGAGTCAGAAGGGGAAAAGGGTTATGGCACTGAAGCTGGCAGGGCTGATCAAGAGGTCTTTAAACTAGGTTTGATGGGGGAGGGGGATAAGACCAGGGCAACCACAAATGAACCTAGGGGCGACAGGCCTGCATTGGGGGCAAGACCGTTAGCCCAGCTGAAGTGCATTTACACCAATGTACACAGTATGAGCAACGAACAGGAAGAGCTAGAAGCCACTGTACAGCAGGAAGGTTATGATGTGGTTGCCATCACAGAAACGTGGTGGGATGACTCATGACTGGAGTGCTGCTATGGATGGCTATAAGCTCTTTAAGAGGGACAGGCGAAGCAGGAGAGGCGGTGGGGTAGCGCTGTATGTTAGGGAGTGCTTGGACTGTGTCGAAATTGAGGAAGATGATGAGGATGACAAGGTTGAATGTCTATGGGTAAAGATCAGGGGGAAGGTCGGCAAGGCGGACATTATGGTGGGAGTCTGTTATAGACCACCCAACCAGGATGAGCAGGCGGATGAGGCATTTTACAAGCGGCTGTCAGAAGCCGCCCGGTCGCTGGCCCTTGTACTCGTGGGTGACTTCAACTTGCCGGATGTCTGCTGGAAATACAACATGGCAGAGAGGAAGCAATCTAGGAGGTTCCTCGAATGTGTGGAGGACAACTTCCTCATGCAAGTGGTAAATGAGCCCACTAGAGGAGGGGCCCTGCTTGACCTGTTGTTTGTGAATAGAGAAGGACTAGTGGGAGATGTGAGGGTCGGTGGCCGCCTTGGGAATAGCGACCACGAAATGTTAGAGTTTTCGATAGTGGGGGAAGTAAGGAGGGGCAAGAGCAGAACTTCTGCCTTAGATTTCCGCCGGGCAGACTTTAGCCTGTGTAAGAGGTTGGTGGACAGAGTCCCTTGGGAGTCGGTCCTGAAGGGCAAAGGAGTCCAGGAAGGCTGGACGTGCTTTAAAGAGGAATTGTTAAATATTCAGGAGCAGTGGTGTGTAGGAAGTCAAGCCGTCGGGGAAAAAGACCAGCCTGGTTAAACAGAGAACTTAGGCTAGAACTTAAGGAAAAAAAAGAGAGCCTATTTGCTCTGGAAGAAGGGTCAAGTAACTTGGGAGGTCTATAGGGATGTTGCCAGGTCACAGAATCACAGAATCACAGAATCACAGAATCAACCAGGTTGGAAGAGACCTCAGGGATCATCGAGTCCAACCATTGCCCTGACACCACCATGTCAACTAGACCACGGCACTAAGTGCCATGTCCAGTCTTTTCTTAAACACATCCAGAGATGGTGACTCCACCACCTCCCTGGGCAGCCCATTCCAATGTCTAATAACCCTTTCTGTAAAGAAATTCTTCCTGATGTCCAACCTGAACCTCCCCTGGAGAAGCTTGAGGCTGTGTCCTCTTGTCCTATCGCTAGTTGCCCAGGAGAAGAGGCCAACTTCCACTTCACTACAACCTCCCTTCAGGTAGTTGTAGACTGCAATAAGGTCACCCCTGAGCCTCCTCTTCTCCAGGCTAAACAACTCCAGCTCCTTCAGCCGTTCCTCGTAGGTCAGACCCTCCAGACCCTTCACCAGCTTGGTCGCCCTCCTCTGGACTTGCTCCAACACCTCAACATCTTTCTTGAAGTGCGGGGCCCAGAACTGAACACAGTACTCAAGATGCGGCCTCACCAGTGCTGAGTACAGAGGGACGATCACTTCCCTAGACCGGCTGGCTACACTATTCCTAATAGAGGCCAGGATGCCATTGGCCTTCTTGGCCACCTGGGCACACTGCTGGCTCACGTTTAGCCGGCTGTCGATCAGCACCCCCAGGTCTCTTTCCACCGGGCTGCTTTCTAACCACTCTTCCCCCAGCCTGTAGAGCTGCATGGGGTTGTTGTGGCCGAAGTGTAAGACCTGGCACTTGTTCTTGTTGAACCTCATGCTGTTGGTCTCGGCCCATCTATCTAACCTGTCCAGATCCCTCTGTAGGGCCTTCCTACCCTCCAGCAGATCGACACTCCCACCCAGCTTGGTGTCATCTGCAAATTTGCTGAGGGTGCATTCAATCCCTACGTCTAGATCATCTATAAAGATATTGAACAGCACCGGCCCCAGAACTGAGCCCTGGGGAACACCAGTGCTTGCCTTGGTGGGTTTGTGGAAGCGAGATTTAATCAATTTGCCAGGCTTCTCCATACTTATATTTTAGCCATCATCCTCCATACCACAGGGGTTTTAGTCATTTGTCCTGTTGCGGCACGTTTCACATTCATGGATGACCTGTGCGATGGTGTCCATGGTCAAATCCACCCCTTGGTCACAGGCCCATCTGTATGTGGCATCTCTGCCTTGATGGCCCAATGTATTATAGGCCCATTGAGCTAAAAATAGTTCACCTTTATGCTGTCAGTCCAGGTCTACTTGGGACAATCTTAGCAGCTTGATCCACTTGGTGGTTGTTTTGTTGTTCTTCAGTCCTCTGCTCTTGGGTATGTGAGCATCTACGTGATGTACCTTCACAACCAGCTTCTCTAATCTGGTAGCAATAACCTGCCATAATTCAGCTGCCCAGATGGGTTTGCCTCTGCGCTGCCAGTTGTTTTTCTTCCATTGCTTCAGCCATCCCCACAGGGCATTTGCTACCATCCATGAGTCAGTATACAGGTAGAGTACTGGCCATTTTTCTCACTCAGCAATATCTAGAGCCAGCTGGATGGCTTTTATTTCTGGAAACTGACTCAACTCACCTTCTCCCTCAGCTGCTTCTGCCACTCGTCATGTAGAACTCCACACAGCAGCTTTCCACTTTCACTGCTTGCCTACAATACGACAAGATCCATCAGTGAACAAGGCATGATGCTTCTCATTCTCTGATAGTCTATTGTATGGTGGGGCCTCTTCAGCATGCATGACCTCTCCTCTGGCAACATTGCAAAATCTTTGCTTTCAGGCCAGTCCATGACTACTTACAAAATCCCTGTGTGTGGGGTTCCCACGGGACAATGATCACATACTGAACGAGCTATTTCCAGGCATGTCCAGGGGGTGGTAATGGGGTGGTAATGAATTAGCCAATCATAATACAGAACAAGGACCTTGGCTATGAGACAAACAAAATATGGGGAAGTTGAAAAATAAGAAAGAATGCTGCAGCTGCAAGATATAGCTTTTTAGCATAAGCCAATCAGAACTAATATAGAGGCGCGTGGACAAAACATGCTCACCAATCATGTTAGCACAAGTAAGGTATACTAACCAATCATAATAGAGATGACACGTACACGGAGCGCGCACGGAAATAGAATAGTATAAATGTACCCTCAGATACATAAATAAATGAGATCTGCTTAACGATCATATTGGTCTGCGTGCAGTTACTCCATGCCCTCTCGCGAACACCGACACCTGTGCAATCGAGGTTCCCTATTCGGGCCTGCTGAGTAATCAATGCAACCCACTTACTCCACGTGGCATCAGTTGCATGATCTGTCTTGGTTGATGAGGGCCGGGTCAGGGACCAATTAAGCAACCTGGACATCCATAAATCCATGGGCCCTGATGGGATGCACCCACGGGTGCTGAGGGAGCTGGCAGAAGTCATTGCTCGGCCACTCTCCATCATCTTTGCTAAGTCGTGGGCAACGGGAGAGGTGCCTGAGGACTGGAGGAAAGCGAATGTCACTCCAGTCTTCAAAAAGGGCAAGAAGGAGGACCCGGGTAACTTTCCCCAGAAAGGTAATGGAACAACTTGTCCTTGGTGCTGTCTCTAGGCACATCGAGGATAGGAGGATCATTAGGGGCAGTCAACATGGCTTCACCAAGGGGAAGTCATGCTTAACCAACCTGATAGCTTTTTATGAGGACATAACCCGGTGGATAGATGATGGTAAAGCTGTGGATGTGGTCTAGCTTGATTTCAGTAAAGCGTTTGACACAGTCTCCCACAGCATCCTCACAGCTAAACTGAGAAAGTGTGGTCTGGATGATAGTGAGGTGGATTGTGAACTGGCTGAAGGAAAGAAGCCAGAGAGTGGTGGTCAATGGGACAGAGTCCAGTTGGAGGCCTGTGTCTAGCGGAGTCCCTCAAGGGTCGGTACTGGGACCAGTTCTATTCAATATATTCATTAATGACTTGGATGAGGGAATAGAGTGCACTGTCAGCAAGTTCGCTGATGACACCAAACTGGGAGGAGTGGCTGACACACTGGAAGGCTGTGCAGCCATTCAGAGAGACCTAGACAGGCTGGAGAGTTGGGCAGGGAGAAATTTAATGAAATATAACAAGGGCAAGTGTAGAGTCCTGCATCTGGGCAAGAACAACCCCATGCATGAGTACAAGTTGGGTACAGACCTGTTGGAGAGCAGCATAGGGGAAAGGGACCTGGGGGTCCTAGTGGACAGCAGGATGACCATGAGCCAGCAATGTGCCCTAGAAGGCCAATGGCATCCTGGGGTGTATTAGAAGGGGTGTGGTTAGTAGGTCAAGAGAGGTTCTCCTCCCCCTCTACTCTGCCCTGGTGAGGCTGCATCTGGAATATTGTGTCCAGTTCTGGGCCCCTCAGTTCAAGAAGGACAGGGAACTGCTAGAGAGAGTCCAGCGCAGAGCCACGAAGATGATTAAGGGGGTGGAACATCTCCCTTATGAGGAGAGGCTGAGGGAGCTGGGTCTCTTTAGCTTGGAGAAGAGGAGACTGAGGGGGGAACTGCGGCGGGCGGCAAGGAAGGCACAGACTCTGAGATCGAGGATGCAAGGGCCTGAAGCCAAAAGGCCTAAGGCTTTTTATTGTTATGCTACTACTCTATTTAACTGCTACAATGCAGGAGCCAGACTAGGCAGTTCAAGATAACATCAACATTCACACGCTAAGCACTCATCACTCATCCTGGGAAGAGCCCACAGTGTCCTGGGCTCAAAACATCAACAACCATTCCTGTTTTCAGCTCTGTGTTCAGAACTGACCTTCAACACATGTTTACTTGTTACATGCCTCAAAAAGCCCTGTGAACTGGTCTCGGCTCCTTTATCTCAGAAGCAAGCAAAAACTATTCTCAGTGCAGTGTTCCCAAGCAAATCTTATGCTCCCCAAGTAAAGCACAGCTCTTTGCAGGCTGAGGGTCTTCCACATTTCCCCCTTTTTTGTTTATTTGATGACAAGGGTGGTCATGATGTGGGCTTCGGCTTTTCAGAGTCCTCTGATAGCAGACCAGGTAAAGTGAAGAACTTGCAAACCGAGAGATCTCTGAAGCAGCACCCGGGGTAAAGGCACACAAGCAGGGACGCAGGCACCGCGGAGTTCAGTTCCTGCTAGAGAGAGAGCGAGAGAGATTCCGGGCCCGCCGCCCTCGCCTGCACACCAGGGATCTCTGGCAGGCGGCAGCCCTCCACTGCGCCCCGATCCCCCCCACAGCAGGGCAGGAATCCCAGGCATAAACCATCAGGTGCCCCTGAGCCTCACCACAGGCCCACGCCATCCGAATGCAGATGCTCTACTTGTCCAGCACACAAGACTAAACAAGTCAGTAGCACAATATACGTGTTCCTCGACATCCCAGGTGCAAGCCGCCCGAGCGTGCCCACAATCCTCCTCGCCAATCTTCCGCTATATTCCCACATTCCACCCCCTCGCTCATGAGACTGCTTCTCCTGGGGAGTGCAAAGCTGGACGTGCACATTTGGCTTGCGGAGTGTAGAGCAGAGTAATCTACAGAGGCATGCAATAAATACATATAGAAAAAGGAATAAACATAGATATCTATACAATAATGCTGTAGCATCACTAGTTACAAAGAAGGGCCAAAGATAAACAAGACTGTGAACAACATCCCTGTAGTGTCCAAATTTACTTGATTCACACGCTCTAGAAGAGATAACTGCTGTGAGAACCAAAACAGTATCTTCTCCTCAGAGCCACCTGCATGTGTCAACAGAAAGGCCTTAACCACGCTTGCGTGGAAGCGAAGTCACACAGCAGACAGCACAACTATGGGGGGACCACGACCACCAGAGACCACCCAAGACCCCTCGCAGCATGCTACTTGCGTGCTCATCCAGTCATTTCAGCATTCCCCAAGTAATGCTGGGTGTCAGGTTGACTGTTCTACGTCGCTTGCGTGGTCCCTGTGCTTTCAGCGTCTGCATTTCTGGTACCGGGTTCTGGTTGTGGTTTCTCCAGCTCATGGTATGGCTTCACGCATCTCGCAGGTAGCCAACGAGGACCTGTTGGGAGTAAAACACAAGCATATCCCCTCCCCCATGTCAACAATTCTACTGGTCCACGCCAATCAGTTGGGCCTGGCAGATCTTTATACCAAACCTTAGGATTTTGTGTAAAGGGAACTTTACCCTGAAAATGTCGTTCCACTGCCGTGGTATCTAATCGAAAAGATGACCGATTTAGAAAATTTAAAGTGAACACAGCCATATCTAATTGTTCTTGAGGAGCTGTGGCTACACTCTCCCTTTTTTGTTTTTGCAACATGTGTTTCAAGTTTTGATGTGTCCGTTCAATTATGGCTTGTCCGGTGGGGGTGTGAGGGATACCTGTAACGTGAGACACACCCCACTGTTGTAGGAATAAGGCCGCTGCTTGAGATACATAGGCAGGTCCATTGTCTGGTTTTATTTGTTTAGGGAGGCCCATAAGTGCAAAGCACCTTGTCCAATGTTTCTTAACATCCTGAGTCCGTTCCCCTGTAGCTGCAGAAGCAACAACATAACCAGAAAAGGTATCCACAGTAACATGAACATACATTTGCCTGCCAAAAGGTGGATAATGTGTAACATCTGTTTGCCAAATTTCATTAGCCTTCAGTCCCCTGACATTTACACCATCATGATAAGTTGCAGTATTATATAGTTGACAATCGTTACATGCCTGAATAATCACGAGCCTGCGTTTTTGTCAGGGCAAATTCCTTCTGTAAACTGCGAGCATTTTGATGGAAAAAGGAGTGAGATAATTGTGCATGTTGAAATCGTTGAGTAAGGGAGGATGATGTTATGGGCAAAACAGTGTACTTATCAGCTACTGCATTCCCTTCTACCAGAGGTCCTGGCAAGTGAGTGTGAGACCTAATATGAACAATAAAGCAAGGATGCTGTCGTTGCTGAAGCAGAGTTGCAATAGCAAGGAAAAGTTTATATAGCTCTTGATTGCTAATTTCTTTGATAAATGCAGCTTCTAAGCGGTTAATAGCGCCAACAGCATATAGGGAATCTGATACAATATTAATAGGTTCGCTTGCAAACAATGTCAAAGCTAAATGTATTGCAGACAATTCAACAATCTGAGTGGACGCTTCCACAGTAACTGATGTGTGTTGCCATTGTGCCTCTTCTTTCCAGGCTACTACGGCCTTCTTTGTTTTACCTGAGCCGTCTGTAAAAACCGTTTTTGCATTTGGTATAGGGTGAGGCACCATCACTCTCTGTGGTTGTAAACAGAGGGAAGGCAAGGCTTGCAAGATTTTATTCCGTGGCAAAGTAAAATGGATATCATTCAAATAATCAGCCAGAGCAGCCTGAAATTCAAGGCTGTCCCTCATCAGAGTAATGTGCATTTCCTTATGAAAGGGTAGGTAAATAATGTCAGGGTCTCGACCTGTCAGCTGCTGTATCCTGAACCGTCCTTTCTGAATCACCATAATGACCATCTCCAAAGGAGTCGTAATTGTTTTTGTAAAGGTGTGTGATAAGAAAATCCATTCCAGGGTAACTAATTGCTGTGATTCTGTCAATTGAGCAAATAGCCCATAAGGCTGGAATTTCATGTGAATCACAAAAAATAGAAGAGGCAAGTGTAAGATTATACGCCCTGCTTGGGAAGTTGTAAGTTTTTGAATTACCAATGCCAATTCCTGTTTTGCTTTGTCAGAAAGGATTCGAGGCGAAGTTAAATCTGAATCCCCCTTCAAGGTGTTAAACAGGGTACATAACTCTTCAGTAGAAATACCCAGCACAGGACGAATCCAATTAATTGTCCCTAGTAGTTGCTGCAAATCATTTAATGTAGAGATATTGTTTACCAAATGAAGTTGTTGTGGCCGTAAGGTTCTGGTAAACAGTACCCATCCCAAATACTTCCAGGGCGGTTCTGTTTGTATTTTTTCTGGGGAAATATGAAGCCCAAATTGTTGTAAGGAGTCTTTTAGATGATTTACAGTTTTCATCAGTTCTGTCTGTGTCAAAGCTGCAATGAGAATGTCATCCATATAATGGTAAATCAGAGACTGTTTAAAAACACTTCGAGTCGGCTCTATTGCAGCAGAGACCACTAACTGACAAATTGTGGGACTGTTCATCATGCCCTGTGGGAGAACCTTCCTTTCTGCTCATCTTTTTTCTTTACTGTCGGCTTTGGGCAGTTCTTTTTAATATGCCCCATTTGATTACACTCAATACATTTCATTTCTGCTCGTCCCACAACGAGTTGCTGAGCCAAGGCACTTGCAAGTAAAGTAGCTTTATGCTCTTCAGAACCCACATTCCGACAAGCTTTAATAAATTCTGCTATACTTTTGTAAGAGTTTTTTAGAGGGCCCAAAATTCTCTGACAATCTGCATTTGCATTTTCATAAGCCAATTGTAATAACAGCGTTTCTACTGTATTTTCATCATCAATCTGCCTGCTCAGTGCTGTTTGTAAACGATCAATAAATGTAACATAGGGTTCTTGAGCTCCTTGCCTGACTGCCGCAAAAGAGGGCTGGCGTTTCCCTGCCTCCGGAACGCGTTTCAGGCACTTTAAAGCCAATGCAGAGATCTGTTGTAAACGCTGCCGAGGTAACCGTGCCTGTGCCTCTCGTGTCGCATACTGATTAATTCCTAAATATTCTTGCCTATTTTCCAAAGTGTCTGCAGAAACAGCCTCCTGGTACTCTGCCAGCCACACTGAATATTGTGCAGGTGTTAAAATCATCCGTAAAAGTGACTTCCAATCATGTGGTGTCATAGTATAAGATTCCCCAATGACTGTTACTAAATTTGAAGTATAGTTACTGTGCAAACCATGGTCTCTCACCGCAGCCCGTACTTCCTTAATCATTTCATAAGTAAGGTATTGATACTCAGGAGAATGATTTGGGCGATAGATTACCAAAATCTCCTTTACGAGCAGCTTCCTCTCTACAATTTTCTGCCAGCGTTTTGTATTTCGTTACATGAGACTCTGATGCCTTTTCAGCAAAGCCAATAGGTGGCTCGGCAGACGCAGGATACGGAGGAGCTGTTGGTGTTAACTGTGCTCCGTCCGTAGCCGCTGCTGCTGCCGGCTGCGAGACCCCCCGTGCCGAAAGGACGGCCGCAGCCGTTTCTTTTACCGATGTTAATGGTGGGTATAAATTGGACTGTATGTCTGGATCTGTGAAATCAAGATCGTAAGGATCGTCTGATTCTCCAGAGACTGTTTCATATACAGGCTCCTGTTGCTCCTTCACATCCACTAAGGTGTTAATAGGAGTGGATGCCAGAGATTGCAAATACTCCTCTGCAGGCTGGAGTGCAGAGAGTGCTGTAAAAACAACCCTCCACGTTGCTTCTAAATCCTTTAGAATATCAGACTGTAACGTGTTCCGTTTTTGTATTTCTACTCCCACTTTCGCCCAAATCTCTGCATCGTAAGTCCCTGATACAGGGAACCAGGTACAGTTGTCTTTGATCCATACTAATAACTGCACCAATTTCGCTAATTGGACTTTATAGCCCTGTTCGCATAATATACGCTGTAATACCTCATTGTAGAGCTTATGCTCTTGGGAACTAGCCTGTCCCATGTTTATTGCGATCGCGGAACTCACTGATTCTGGGGACTCTCCGGTCCTGGGGACTCACTCTCCGGTCCTGGCGCGCGCTAGCCCCTGACAATCCTTCGATCAGAGTCGCCGCCACTTCTTTGTTAATCTTCAACCTTGTTCGGGCGCCATTTGCGGCGGGCAGCAAGAAAGGCACAAACTCTGAGATTGAGGATGCAAGGGCCTGAAGCCGAAAGGCCTAAGGCTTTTTATTGTTATGCTACTACTCTATTTAACTGCTACAATGTAGGAGCCAGACTAGGCAGTTCAAGATAACATCAACATTCACACGCTAAGCACTCATCACTCATCCTGGGAAAAGCCCACAGTGTCCTGGGCTCAAAACATCAACAACCATTCCTGTTTTCAGCTCTGTGTTCAGAACGGACCTTCAACACATGTTTACTTGTTACATGCCTCAAAGAGCCCTGTGAACTGGTCTCGGCTCCTTTATCTCAGAAGCAAGCAAAAACTATTCTCAGTGCAGTGTTCCCAAGCAAATCTTATGCTCCCCAAGTAAAGCACAGCTGTTTGCAGGCTGAGGGTCTTCCACAGGGAACCTCATTAATGTTTATAAATATGTAAAGGGGAAGTGTCCATTGACAGGACAAGGGGCAATGGGTGCAAGCTGGAACACAGAAGGTTCCGTATAAATATAAGGAAAAACTTTTTTACAGTGAGGGTAACTGAACACTGGAACAGGCTGCCCAGAGAGGTTGTGGAGTCTCCTTCTCTGGAGACATTCAAAACCCGCCTGGACGCAACCCTGTGTGACATGATCTAGGTAATCCTGCTCCAGCAGGGGGATTAGACTAGATGATCTTTCAAGGTCCCTTCCAATCCCTAACATTCTGTGATGTCTGCTGTAGGGACTGGCAGGGTCTAAGTACCTGTGAGTTCTGGGGCAGCTGCAGTGTCTTTCATAGGGGCTAGAGCTGCTATGGTACCTGGTGTAGGGGCCAGGGCTACTGTGGGGCTCATTACAGTGGTTGCAGCAGCTATGCTGTATCCACCCTTATAGCCATGTTTAAGTAACAGCAAGAACTGAAGACATTCAAAAGGCCTGACAATATGAGCATGGTGGTCAAGACATCCCACAGGTATTCAAAATTCTTAAAAGCCAGTAAGATCAGCCTCGAGGGAAAAGGAAAGTATATGTCACCCACTCCCATTCCATAGAAATCAGAAATGGACACAGCTCCAAAAGAATTTATAATACCATAAGCCAATGCCAAACAACATAGCACAGTAATATCTCTAAGTCCATGCCCAGAAGTGATAAACTGCACAAAAACAGTAACAAACAACAGCCAAACCACAAATTTGATTAGCCATCCCAAAAGTGACTGTAAAACCAAACACCAGAGAATTCCACCCAGCGGCCCTGCTACCAACACAATGAATGCTTGTACCAAAACCAGTCAAATCCATAAAAACTTCAACCTTCTAAGACTTTTAAACCTGAAGTCTATGGTTTTCCTAGGTGACCTATTTACATTGGGCACCAAATAAACTATCTCCATTTAGCCCGCACCTGGGACTAAACAATAACAGTCTTTTATCACCCAATGTCCCTTTCCCAACCAAGTAAGGAAATTTGGAAAAAAAAGGAGACTCATGGGTTAATATTAAACAGATTTAATACAATCAAGAAACCAACATCAACAATAACACAAAACACACAGAAGTATACTTAGCTACAGGGTTGCAGTAGGTTGTTCAGGAATACTAATTGTCAGCAATGAGAAGGGGAGGGGAATAGGAAGCCAAAAGAAACAAGAGGAAAAAAAACAGCCTTTCCTCTTCTACCCAAGCCCTTCCTTTTATAGTGAACTTGATGTTAATGATATAGAATACACCTGTGGGCCAGCCTGGGTCAGCTGCCCTGCATTTAACTGCTAATAGTCCTGATCACCATGTCTGGCCACAAACTGAAACAAAATCCCCATGAAACCAGGACAAGTGCACATAACCCAGCAATTGGGCACTGTTCTGTGACCATCTGCACAGGTCAAGGGGCACTCATCCTACTTGATCCTCAAGACAGAATGGTGGGCACTTGCCTGAGAGAAAAGGCTGCAGCTCCGGCTGGGGCGTCTGCACCATCTACCCCAGTGGTGATCGATGCCCCCACCCAGACAGAGCTGCTGAAGGGAGAGGCTGGAGTGCAGACCTCAGGCTGCAGGAAGTGCCTAGACCTTTCTCCTGGGGCAGGGACAGGCAGCAGACCTGCCTGCAAAAGTTGTGCCCAGATGGAAGACCTTCTGCAGCAGGTGGCTGAGCTGCAGGAGGCAATGAGGAGGCTGCATAACATCAGGGAGGCCGAGAAGGAGTTAGATAACTGGGTCTAAGTGCAGTCTGCAGTGGCCCCGTAGCCAAACAGCTGAAAACTCCCCCAGTGGCACACGCAGAAGGGAGAGGGGCTAATACTGCAGAAGAATGGAAGGCTGCAATAGCAAGTACCAGCAGGAGGAAGAGACTTCCTCCAAAGCCTGAGGTGTCCTTGCAGAACCGCTTCACTGCTCTGCAGACTGAAGAGGAAAGACCCATCGCATCAGGAGAGACTGTGGAGCTCAGTAAGGCAGCCCAATGTGCTCCCTGTGTAACAACCAGTGCAACTAAGAAAAAGCAACGGATGATAGTAGTAGACGACTCTCTTTTGAGAGGCACAGAGGTGCCCATTTGCCAACTCTATGCACTGTCTAAAGAGGTGTGCTGCTTACCGGGGGCTCACATCAGGGATGTCACCGAGAGACTACCAAGCCTCGTACAGTCCGCTGATTGTTATCCACTGCTGCTGTTTCACGTGGGCACCAGTGATGCAGTCAGGAGCAGTCTGAGGAGTATCAAGGACTACAGAGCCCTGGGAGTGGCAGTAAGGGACGCTGGAGCCCAGGTAGTTTTTTCATCAATCCTTCCGGTCAAAGGGAAGGGGTTTGAAAGGGCCAGATGAATCAGGAAAATCAACAAATGGTTACAGGACCGATGCCACAGGCGGGGGTTTGGCTACTTAGACCATGGGACTTGCTTTGAGAAACCTGGTCTACTGGGGGCCGATGGGGTCCATCTGACAGAGAAGGGGAAGACCATCTTTCGTCATAGGCTTGCCAACCTGGTGAAGAGGGCTTTAAACTAAAGTTGCTAGGGGAGGGGAACCTCAGTCCATCCCATTCCTGCCAGTTTGATGCCAGGGCCAGCAATAGATGCCCAGAGCCTGGAGAAGGATGGCAGGTCAGCAGGAGAGCACCTGAGGAGCAGCGGAAAGGAATTCCAAGCAGTAAGTCAGCTTCATCTGGGGTCCAACTTAAATACCTCTATGCAAATGCATGTATCATGGGGAATAAAGAAGAGGAGCTAGAGATGTGTGCATGCCTGCAGGGCTATGATCTTATTGGCATCATGGAGATATGGTGGGACGGCTCCTATGACTGGAGTGTTGGAATGGAAGGATAGAGGCTCTTTAGGAAGGACAGGCAGGGGAGACAAGTAGGGGGTTTTGTCCTCTATGTCAGTGACCAGCTGGAGTGCATGGAGCTCTGCCTGGGGATGGAGGAGGAGCCGACGGAGAGCTTATGGGTCAGGATTAAAAGGAAGGCAGGGATGGGTGACATTATAGTGGGGTTGACCACCTGACCAGGAAGACCAAGCAAATGAGGCCCTCTATAGAGAGATAGGTGTAGCCTCACGTTCACAACCCCTGGTCCTCATGGGGCACTTGAACCACCCTGATATCTGTTGGAGGGACAACACAGCAAGGCATAAGCAATCCAGGAGGATCCTGGAATGCGTGGATGACAACTTCCTTCTCCAAGTGATAGAGGACCCAACGAGGAGAGGTGCCACGCTGGACCTTGTTCTCATCAGCAAGGAGGGGCTGGTGGGGAATGTGAAGCTCAAGGGCAGCCTTGGCTGCAGTGACCATGAAATGGTGGAGTTCAAGATCCATAGGGCAGCAAGGAGGATGCACATCAAGCTCACTACCCTGGACTTCAGGAGAGCAGATTTTGGCCTCTTCAGGGACCTGCTTGGGAGAGTCCCTTGGGATAAAGTCCTGGAGGGAAGAGGGGCCAAAGAAAGCTGGTTAGTCTTCAAGGATCACCTCCTCCAGGCTCAGGAGCAATGCATCCCAACAAAGAGGGAGTCAGGCAAAAATGCCAGGAGGCCTGCATGGATGAAGAAGGAGGTCCTGGACAAAGTCAGGCACATGAAAGAAGCCTACAGAGGGTGGAAGCAGGTAGCCTGGGAGGAATACAGGGAAAATGTCTGAACAGCCAGGGACCAGGTTAGGAAAGCTAAAGCCCTGATAGAATTAAATCTGGTGTCCTGGTTTGGCCTAAAACAGACCAATTTTCCTTTCAGTGATTTTTACTTTCATCTAAGTCTCTTCTAAGTAACTGCACTTTCTGAAACTAACTGCATGTTTTGCAGACAGTGTCTGCTTCTAGGACTGATAACGCTCGAAGTTTATAGTTATCACTGAGACACTGGTAGGGATGTTATGCAGAAAGGCTCTTGCTGTACTTATTCTTAGAGAAACCAAGGTCACTGCTAAATTCCTCACTGCTTACGAGTGAAGAGCTGTAGAAGGGTCGCACCTGTAGGGAGGAGCGGACAGGGCAGGTGACCCAAAACTGACCAACGAGGTATTCCATCCCATAAATGTCATTCTCAGTATAAAGCGGGGGATCATGAGGGTCTCACCCTTCTCGCCCCCATCTGCTATGGCCGGTGTCCGAAGAGGACTCTCTCTATTTTCCTGCTGCCCTCGATCCCGATCTGTGCGTCCCTGAATCCAGTTCCTGTCCATTGCTCGGCCCACTTTGGGCCTTCCTGGAGCCTGCCCTGCAGCGCCGGTGGTGATGTGACCGATATTGGGGGAGCTCGATCTTGGGTTTTGTATATATTTGTGTATATTTAATTATTTCCATTATTATTATGCTCTTTTTCATTATTATAATTTATTAAAACTGTTTTAACTTTCCAACCTGTAAGTCTCTCTCCCTTTTCTTTTTCCTTTTCCTTCTAGGGGGGAAGTAGGGTTAATAGAGAGCATCTGCTACATATTTAATAGTTAGCCCAGCCTTAAACCATGACAGATTTATTGGCGCCCAACGTGGGGCACGAGAGAAGCTCCGACAGGTTGCGCAGATAAGTCCGAATCCCAGCTCCGGCGGGAGGAGACCCAGATAGCTCAGCCGAGAGAGTATCAGATTTCTTCCTTTGAGATTTACGAGGGGTTGGAAATTCAAACAGATAGCTAACATGATAATGTCGCTTTTGGGCACAGTGTTATCTCGTCTCTTTATAGAGTTTCTTTCACAGTTGAGTATTGCAATGCTGCCTTACCTGCCGTATGCACTGTGTTATTTCTTGCTTCTCCTTAATGTTTACATGCGGTTTAGCAGTGGGCGCTGGTCAAAATGTATCGTTTTGGTATGGGGTTTGATACTGATTTATGCCGTGATAAACTGGGCTGTTACTATTCCGATCTCTTATCTCTATGACACAATGATGGGCAGCTTTAATCGCGAATCAGTAGCAGCGACTTCATCTGTGCACTCCGGGCGTCCTTTAGCTGATTTTGTTAATGATTGCCCTTTCAATTTTACTTTGGGAAATAGTACCTTCCCCTTTTTTGCCAAGCTGATTCCGCTAGATTTTGCGAATTTTGGATGGGGCTATCTAAACGGCATTTTTTTATTATCAGTTGTCCTGAACGTGTTTCAGGTGTGGTATAAAATTAAATATTGGTGCAGGTGTAGGTGTTACGCAGCCACCTCAGCTCCTACAGTGCATGCTGCTGCTACAGCCACTACATCCACTCTAACCCCGGCATTACACACAGCAGCCGCTGCACGCCCCAAGACAGCAGCTGCATCTACTCAAACTCCGACAACAGGCACTGCGTCCACTGCAACTCCAACAACGGCCACTGCAGCTCTAACAATGGGCACTGCAGCTACTGCAGTTCCAATGACAGATCCTGTAGTCACTTCAACTCCGAAACTGGGCACTATAGTTACTTTAACCTCAACGATGGGCACTGCAGCTACACCAACCCCAATGTCTGCCACGGTGATTCTACCTCCATCTGCTACTGGTGCTCAGTGCAGATGCAAGTGCTCTATGCCTACTTCAGGACCAGAGGACCAATCCGTGCCATTACCAATCGCACCTGTAACCGGAAAGAAATACCAAAAGAAATCAGCTCGTGAAGTGAAGGATGATGACGCAGACCCTTCTCAGGCAGAGCCATCACCTGACACAGGTGAGGGCCCTTCTCAGGCAGAGTCAGGGCCTGACACACATGAGGACTTTCTTGGTCGTCTTTTTAAAGCAGACCCATCACAGAAGAAAGGTCCTTCTAAAGCAGAACAATCACAGGAGGAAGACTCAGACGTAGAGATAACCTACCACTCCTTATCCCTGAAGGACCTGTGAAATATAAGGAAAGACTTCAGCCGTCATGAAGGTGAGCCAATTATTACCTGGTTGCTCAGATGCTGGGATAATGGGGCGGATAACATGGAATTGGATGGTAGAGAAGCCAGGCAGTTGGGATCCCTGTCCAGAGACGGCGGTATAGATAAGGCGCTTGCGAAAAAGTCAAACACTATCAGTCTCTGGAGGCGACTCTTGTCAGCCGTAAAGAGCAGGTATCCCTATAAAGATGATGTTCTGAGCCGCCCAAGCAAATGGACCACTATAGAAAAGGTATTAACTACCTTAGAGAACTAGCTGTGCAAGAGATTATTTATAGACACCCACGGGAAATTGTAGATCCTGTAAATCCTGATGAAGTGGAATGCAACCGATCCATGTTCCGGAAGGTTGTGCAGAGTGCTCCACCAGCATATACCCATACATTGTCAATATTGGTCTGGGGAGAAGATGCTATGGCACGATCTACTGTGGGTAAAATGGCTAACTGTATGCGACAGTATGAAGATACTGAGTCGGCGAGGAGCACAGCGGCGGTAATGGTAAGTTCCGCGGCTGAGCGAGTGTGGAGGAGACCAGGGGGGTTCCCGGAGCCAGGGCAACCGGCGGACGGGTACAGAGACCCTGCGGGGAGCAGGCAGCTCTCGCGACTGGAGCTGACGTGGCGGAGGCGTTGCCAAGAGCAACCGCGGGAGATTTAAATGCCCCCTGGGGAACACGAGCGACCAGGGCGGGCGTGGCAGTTCGTGCAGGGAGGGCCTTGCCACTTCAAACGGGGGCTGCAACCCACTGGAGAGGAGCTGAGAATAGCAGGAGTTATGGTATCCACCCAGCAAAAAGCTGCCCCCTTAGGGTCCCTCGCAGCCCCTCGAGCTGCAAGACTTGATGCAGCCACCCAGACAGAGCCTTCAAGAGAACATGCAGCCATCCAGGTCCTGGGCTGCAGGGAGTGCCCGAGTTTCAGGTCAGTATCTGACAGCAGCAGCAGTGAGCACACCTGTGGGAGATGTACCCAGGTAAAGGAGCTGCTCAGCCTGGTGATGGAGCTTCAGGAGGAGGTGTCCAGGCTGAGGAGTATCAGGGAGTCAGAAAGGGAGATTGACTGGTGGAATCAAACTCTACCATCTCTGAGACAGATGCACCAGCTGACCACAGCGCAAGGGACAAAGGATCCCCTATCCCCTTGTCACCAGGCAAAGGGAGGACACCCAGCAGACAGGGGAGAATGGAAGCAGGTTACTGCTTGGGGGGGCAGGTGAATTCGCTCTCAGCCTGCCTCACCTTCCCAGGTGCCCTTACACAACAGATATGAGGCCCTGGAATTGGTTGGGCAGACAACTGATGATGTGAATGTAGGTCCTTCTGGGGTGGAGGGGTCATCTAGGCAGCCTATCCCCTGCATCACAACCACTCATGCTAAAAAAAAAAAGAAGGGTACTTGTCATAGGTGACTCCCTCCTGAGGGGAACAGAGGGCCCCATATGCTGACCAGACCCAACCCACAGGGAAGTCTGCTGCCTCCCTGGGGTGCCCGGGTAAGAGATGTCACTAGAAAACTCCCTAGTCTGGTGAAGTCCTCGGACTATTACCTGCTATTGGTTCTCCATGTCAGCAGTGAGGCGGTAACAAAGAGAAGTCCTAAGGCAATCAAAAGAGACTTCAGAGCTTTGGGGAGGGTGATTGAAGGATCGGGTGCTCAGGTAGTGTTTTCTTCGATCCTTCCAGTAGGAGGGAAGAATATTGAACGGTTTAGGCAGATCCAGACAATCAACACATGGCTCTGAGGTTAGTGTCATTGGCGGAACTTTGTTTTTTTTTTGATCGTGGGATGGTCTATTCGTCACCAGGTCTACAGACTTCCGATGGGATGCACCTTTCCCAGAAAGGGAAACAGGTATTTGCTCGGGAGCTAGCAGGGCTGATGATTGACAGGGCTTTAAACTAGATTGGAAGGGGGAAAGGGGCAACACCAGGCCAGTCAGTGACAAGACACGGGATGGCACGACACAGTTCGAAGAGCTGAGTGCTAGTGAAATTCTTCAAACTGCTCCACGAGGTGATGGGCACAATGAACTGCATTTGAAGTGTTTCTACACAAATATGTGCAGTATGAGGAACAAGCAAGAGGAGCTAGAAGCATTGGCCCAGTCCCAGGGATACGATATTATTGGCATAAGTGAAACCTGGTGGAATGAGTCCTGTGACTGGTATGCCACAATGGATGGTTACAGACTCTTCAGGAGGGATAGGCAGGGCAGGCGAGGCGGGGGGGTGGCACTGTATGTAGTGGAGGGGCTGGAACGTATGGAGCTTACAGTCGGCGATGGCACAGTTGAGAGCCTCTGGGTAAGGATTAAAGGACAGACAAACAAAGCGGATGTTGTTGTGGGAGTCTACTATAGGCCACCCAGCCAGGATGATGGTGTAGATGAGTTATTCTTTAAGGAACTAAGGGATGCATCTAAGTCATCTGCCCTTGTCCTTATGGGGGACTTCAACTTGCCAGATGTTAATTGGGAATACCACACAGCTGGTACAAACAGGTCCAGAAGATTTCTAAACCATCTGGATGATAATTTCTTGGTTCAGGTGCTAAGGGAACTGACCAGGAAAGGGGCCTTCCTCGATCTGTTGCTTGTTAATAGAGAGGGTCTTGTGGGTGAAGTGGAGATTGGTGGCTGCCTTGGCCATAGTGACCATGAAGCTGTCAAGTTTAAAATTTATGGTAACGGGAGGAAGACTGCCAGCAAGACCTCTACTCTGGATATGAGGAGAGCAGACTTCAGGCTGCTCAGGGAACTACTTAATAAGGTTCCCTGGAAAAAAGCTTTTGAAGGGGCTGGGGTCCATCAGTGCTGGTCACTTTTTAAGTACCACCTCCTAAGAGCACAGGAACAAGCAATTTCAAAATGTCGAAAGTCAAGCAGACGAGGCAGAAGGCCGGCCTGGCTGAGCAGGGATCTTCTGCTTGAACTACAGCAAAAAAAGAAAGCATACAACCACTGGAAGCAGGGTCAGGCGACATGGGAGGATTACAGAGATGCTGTTCACCACTGTAGGAAGGAAATTCGTGCGGTCAAAGCTCAATTAGCGTTGAAGCTGGCCAGTACTGTGAAGGACAATAAAAAGGGCTTTTTAAAATATATTGGTAGCAAAAGGCAGGCTAGAAATAATATTGGCCCATTACTCGACGAGCATGGTCACCTCACATACAGGGACATAGATAAAGCGGAGACGTTTAATGCTTTCTTCGCCTTGGTTTTCAACACTGATGATGGGCGCTGGGACCCCCAGAGCCCTGTGCCTGAGATCCATGACTGTGAGAATGATACACTCCCAATCAACCCCGAACTTGTGCGGGATTTGCTGCTCCATCTGGATCCCTACAAGTCAACGGGGCCTGTAGGTAGATTAGGGTACGGCGACCGGAAAATCTCGGGCTGTAACGGAAGGTAGGCGTGGCGAAAGGAGCAGGATGTGTCATTATCGTGCGAGTTCGTATGGGACAAGACGACTATATAAGGCTGTTGCGCAGTTAAATAAACGCCATTTGTTGCATCCTCACATTGGTGTCAGTGTTCAATGGCCCTGGGGTGCGGATAGCCTCAGGCCAGCCAGCAACCGAACGGAGCTTGCCGCAGACAAGTGGCAACAAATGGTGACCCCGACGTGATTGCTGGGCTGGTGGGCCGCGGGCGGTCGGAGTGGGTTCGCGAACCATGGAAACCTTGATAAAGGTGATTTCGTTACTGGGTGGGGAATTTAAGATTTCTGTGAAATCGAAAGACGTAGCCCAGTGTGTGGACCGTCTCGTTAAAGAGGGGGTGGTGGCAGGACCGGCTGATTGTTTACAGCCGAATACCTGGGAGCGGTGCTCGATGAAGCTCACTGAGCAAGCTATGGCAGCGGGTTCTGCCAAAGAATTAAAAACATGGGAAGTTATCTTGTGGCTGCTACGGGCTGTGCGGGAGGACTGGGCGACATGGGATGCGGCTCGGATGTGTTTACATGGGGTCTACCCTGACCAAGACAGAAGTGGCAGTGGTGAAACTCCTCCAACATATACTCTCTGAGAGAGGAATTAAATACGACGAAGCTGCGTTAAAGCAGTTACTGTTCTGGGCAAAAGATAAAGGACATTTTACAACCTTTAATGATGTCTTTGAAGTGCCTTTATGGGAGAAGATTGGTGACTCTCTGTGGAATGCGGTGTCAAGTGGTGATAAGGAAGCCTTTAAATTGTCTGCTACATGGAGGCTGGTTAGTGAAGCGTTAAAAGGAATAAAAGCAGAGAGAGAAGTCACACATACAGCTTTTATGGCTTTAGGACCGCAGACGTCTACTACCCCCTCACTGTTTGCGGGACCAACACCTCCCACAGCCCCGGTGGCTGTACCGGTGGCAGCTCCTTTATCACCGTGGGTACGGACGGCTCCGAAAAAAGCTGAGGAGCGGGGAGCGAGTAAAATAGATACAGATCCATCAGAACCGGTAGTGCGCCCTAAAACACGAACTCGATTTGGACTAATTGATTCAGATGCTGAACAGGAGACTTGGCCAAAACCCCCTCCGAAACCCCCTCCTCTCATTGATCTCTCTACGGATGAGGCTGAGCAGGAGGACAAGAAGGAGGGTAAACATGCTTTGTACCCACCTTTACCGGATTCGCCATTTACGGAATCAGCAGTACCAAAGTCACAAGGACTTAAAGGACTGTTACCATCACGAAATGGACACGAACTTGACATGACAGAGCTTGGTAGACGACTGGAAGAATTAAAGACGGAATTGCAGCAGCATCGTTCAGCCAACGCCTCGGGACACGTGACTATGTCTCCCCCAAAACCCCCCTCTGTGTTCGGGACAAGTATTAGGGCCACCTCAACCTCCTTTACAACTCCCTACTCCACCTTTAGATCAGGGCGAGGGGGGAGGTTTGCGTCCATCTGGTAATGTGGGAGGTGAGGGAGAGGGTCAGCTTCCGCCCGCGTATACAGGGGAAGGGGGGGGAGGTGAGGGAGGAGTGAAATGGAAAGGGGTCATTCGAGATGCGTTATTAGAAGGAGTTATAATTCCACAAGCATATCCGGTGATTGTGGGTGCGGGTCCTGAGGGGAGAAATATTTGGCAACTGTTAGATTGGAAAATTGTAAAAGAAGCATTGCCACTATAGTTAGCGAAAGACAACACAGGTGAGGACTGCAGGAAAGTTGTTGCAGGGATGGCAAATTGTAACCCCACCTTAACTGAGCTAATGGATGCTTGTGAGAAAGTAGGAACCACCACATCTCAGATGGAGCATTTAGCAAAAACTTTTGCGGCGGCAGTTAAGGTAGTTCGTCGTTGTTATACATGCGAACAGGAAGGTCACTTTAAGAAAAACTGCCTTAAGAAGTTGAAGCTGAGTGGGAGAGAGAACTCTGTTTTGATGTGTCATTGCTGTGGGAAGCTAGGGCATTTTGTGAAGCTGTGCAGGTCTCAGTATAATGCTCAAGGTCAGCTGATAACAACCAGCTGCAGAGTACAGGGAAACTGGAGAAAGAATGCGGGGGGGGAACCATATGCTGACACAAATGAATCTTCCCAACCAGTTCCAGGCCTAAGCAGTTAACTCGCAGCCCGAACCGCAGGGAGCGCAGGACTGGTGTTTCCACGCAGGGTTAACCTGCACGGCTGCCAAGCCTTGGACCTGTGGCAAACAGGGATAATGCTAATGCTGATTGTCAAAAGATCATTGAAGCTTTACCTGGAAAAACAGATTTGAAGGCTATGATAAAGGCATGTGCAAAAGTGGGTACTGTGGAACTTAAGGCTCAAGTTATGGCTGCGGCCGTACTTGGGGCTTACGTTGTCACAATTGCAGTCTCTATTCCAATTGTTAGCAGGGGACACAACTTTAACAGCACCACGACAGACTACTTCAGAGGTACAGCAACTGATTACAGAAATAGAAAGCAGGCTACATTCCAAATTTGTACATCGTATTGATTTGAATCAGGAAATACAAATTATCACTTTGTTTGATAGGCAAATTCTGTATGCAATAATTGGTCAATGGAATTCAGAATGATCAGATTCGTTACAGAGCTATTGGCACAGATTATTCATCGAAGGACGGATGCGATGTCGGGAGCTTGTGGCCAGAGATCCCTGCATCACTAACCATTCCTATTGCAGCTCAATATTTTGAGTGGTGTATGGCTAATAGCTTTGCTTTGCAAACAGCCATGGAGAATTTCTCGGGACAGGTTGTTTACCACTTGCCCTCCCATCCTGTTATAAAATTGAGTGCGGAACTTCCAATTGCCACGGGAGTGTGGTGCGCAGACACTCCTGTGGATGGAATTACCATTTTTACGGATGGATCTGGGAACACAGGCAAGGCGGGCCTTGTCTGGTATTCTGATGGCAAGTGGGAATCTATGGTAGTACAACAAAAGGGTTCACCTCAGGTGGTAGAATTACGAGCTGTATTAAAAATATTTCAGAATTTTCCCATTCCCTTTAATTTGATTACTGATTCAGCATATGTAGCTGGCATTATAAAGCAATTGGATAGATCTGTTATAGAGCATATATGTAATCAATGTGTTTTTGAATTGCTGCAAGCTCTGTGGCAAGAAATTCAAATCCGAACTGCATTGTTTTATGTTTCACATGTAAGAAATCATACTAATTTGCCTGGGTTTATTGCAGAAGGCAATGCTCGAGTGGACTCTTTGGTTTTTCATCCTAAAACAACCATTTGTACCAGAGTGGAAGCAATAGCACAATTGCTTGTCAAAGTGCATAAAAGGATTACAGACATTACCGGACTAGACTCAGATGCTATCTATTTACCTATCAGAAAGGAATATCTACAGTGGTTAACAAATCAGTCAACTCTTTTTCAAATGGCCTTACAGGACTTTACTGGACAATTGTTAACACATTTGCCAAAAGATAAAAAGCTACAGTTTTATTTGCAAACAGGATTGGGAAGAAAAACCTATCAGATCAGAGATACCTGTGACTGGACTAACTGTTTTTACTGATGCAGGAAAGCGATCACATTCAGCAGTTATTACCTGACAAGAGGATGGACAATGGAAACATTGTAAATTCTCAGGACAAACTGAGGACTCATTGCAGACACTTGAACTTTTTGCAGTATACCAGGTCTTTATAAAATGGAAGGATTTACCTGTAAATATTGTAACAGACTCTCTTTATGCAGCAGGCATTGTAAATCGAATTGAAAGAGCTTTTATACGACCAATAAGAAATATGCGACTTTACACCATTTTGCTACAGTTGCATCAAGCAATAAACCTCAGAGAGGTACTTTATTTTGTCACCCACATTCGTAGTCATCAATTTGATCAAGGTTTGAGCATTGGAAATAATAAAGCAGACACACTTGTGTCCTATACGCAAATATCACCAAATTTATTTGAACAAGTACACCTATCCCATCAATTCTTTCATCAATCAGCGAAAATGTTAACGAAACAATTTCACCTCACCATGGCACAAATACGTGAATTAGTTAGTGCTTGTCCTAGTTGTCAGAAAATTGGCATGGGAATTGGAATAGGGGTAAATCCTCGAGGATTGAGTGCGTTGCAACTGTGGCAAATGGATGTTACTCACATTGCAGAATTTGGAAGGCTCAAATATGTTCATGTATCTGTTGATACGTTTTCACATGTAATATGGACAGCAACACAAACTGGGGAAACAGGTCGTCATGTCAAACGACATTTACTTGCTTGCTTTGCAAGTCTTGGGGTTCCACAACAACTTAAGACTGATAATGGACCAGCATACTGTTCATAGATTTTTCATCAATTTTGTCAACTATGGGGTATTACACATGTCACTGGGATTCCTCATTCGCCTACGGGTCAGGCGATTGTGGAACGAGCTCATAGTACATTGAGACAGCTTCTGCAAAAACAAAAAGGGGGAGAGGTGACTGAACCTTCTGAGAGACTTGCAAAAGCTGTTTATGTACTTAACCATTTAACTTTAGCAGGAGATAAGGAGCGACCCCCAATTGTAATACATTGGGAGGCAGTTCGACAGGGAGCAAGCTATGTGCAAAACAAAGGCAAAGTGTGGTATAGGGAACCAGGTACTAACGAGTGGTTGGGACCAGGGGAACTATTACTAATGGGTCGAGGTTATGCTTCTGTCTCTACAGGCGCAGGAGTACGGTGGATTGTCTCTAAAAGGATGGTTAGCCACATTATTAGAGGGAATAGTTTATGTAGTTGTGATTATAGTTATCATAGGGATCTGCGTGGGTTGTGTTAAGACAATCATTGAGAATAGTATATGGAAGTAGTGAGATAATAAATCTAACTACTTCCAAAGGGGGAAATTGATACCGGATGGTTTAGCAACGGTTTAGCAAGAGTAGGCCTCAGAGTAGGCTCTAAAAGGCCTGCTCTGTGTTACCTTTAAACAGAATCAGCTTTCCTGTCAGTAATTTTCCTTTCAGCTAGAATAATAGAGAATAACAGTATGTTCTGAAGTAAACTGCATGTTTTGTAGATAGAGTCTGCTTATGGGAATGTTTATAATAGGCATCATCCTACTTGTGTTACCCTGTTTGTTTGCATGTTTGCAGAAAACTGTGCAACGAATGGTCAATACAACCTTTGTGGCACAACAACAGAGAGCAGGATTTATGGGTAATCAAGGCTGGGATTCTCTGACTGGGCTCTGCGAGACACAGGGAACCGGGTTTGAGTAAGAAACAAAACCAAAAAGGACGAGATAGGACATAGCTCGTTCAAAAACAAAAAGGGGGAATTGTGGGGTTCCCACAGAACAATGGTGGGAACGAGCTACTGAACGAGCTATGTCCAGGCATGTCCAGGGGGTGGTAATGGGGTGGTGATGAACTGACCAATCATAATACAGAACAAGGGCCTTGGCTATGAGACCAACAAGATATGGGGGAAGTTGAAAAATAAGAAAGAATGCTGCACCTGCAAGATATAGCTTTTTAGCATAAGCCAATCAGAACTAATATAGAGGCGCGTGGACACTTACAGTATGATGATTGTGGCCACCCCGCATCGGAAACAAACAGCACGCTCCATTCAGCTACATTGGAATCTTGCAATCGCTTGGCTAGGCCTACCTGTCGAGATCAAAACTGATAATGGCCCCTGTTTTATTGCTCATACCACACGTCAGTGGTGTCAGCGGTGGGGTATCACGCTCAAACACGGCATTCCGTATAATTCTACCGGGCAGGCCATTGTAGAGCGCGCTAATCAGACGCTAAAACACAGAATGAAGATTCTTGGGGAGGGGGAAGGATTCCCAGACGTAATTCCTGTCAACTACCAATCTCACATTTTACATCGCGCTCTTTATTCTTTAAATCATTTTGCCCGGGGAGACCAAGAGCGTGCCCCAATTGAGCGACATTGGGGTCCAGGGGTGCCAGAAGTGGGCCCCCCAGTCAAGGTTCAGTTCCCTGGGACAGCGGAGTGGGAAACAGGTTGGGAGCTGCTACATCACGGGAGGGGGTATGCCGCCATCAAACGGGATGATGTTATACAGTGGGTCCCTACACGCTGTTTGCGCCCTGATTTAAAACAAAATCCTAACCCGAAGTAATATGTACGCTGTCCGAGCTTTATGTTTTGCAGGAGTACCTGTGGGGGAAGCCGAAACAGCACCAGCCTCGACCTTCAGACGTGAGGAGTCATGACAGTACAGAGAGTCTGGTAAAGTGGCGGGGCGCCAAGAAAGATGAGGAACGGCGGCCGTTGCTGAGTGAAACAAAAGCTTTGAACAATGCGCTCATGATTAGCTTGCTTTTGCTTTGCATCTCAGGAGTTGCAGGGGAATCTTACTGGAGAACCTGGGCTCGGGATGTTGTATCCGCCAGCTACGCTTACGCTTTGACGCAAGGCTCCAGAATCAGCGATACGCTTTACTTCGCATGACTTGAAGCATGGGGAGGGGGAAATGTAGGTAGATTAGGGTACGGCGACCGGAAAATCTCGGGCTGTAACGGAAGGTAGGCGTGGCGAAAGGAGCAGGATGTGCAAGTATCGTGCGAGTTCGTACGGGACAAGACGACTATATAAGGCTGTTGCGCAGTTAAATAAACGCCATTTGTTGCATCCTCACATTGGTGTCAGTGCTCAATGGCCCTGGGGTGCGGATAGCCTCAGGCCAGCCAGCAACCGAACGGAGCTTGCCGCAGACAAGCGGCAACAGGGGCCCGACGGGATTCATCCAAGGGTACTTAAAGAACTGGCTGACGTCATAGCGAGACCTCTCTCAATGATTTTTCAATGCTCTTGGGAATCTGGAGAGGTCCCAGTTGACTGGAAGTTGGCAAACGTTGTCCCAGTCTTCAAGAAGGGCAACAGGGATGACCCTGGTAACTACAGGCCTGTTAGTCTCACCTCGGTGCCTGGCAAAATTATGGAGAAAATTATTCTGTGAGTTATCAAAACACATCTCAAAGACAATGCAGTCATTGGTCCCAGCCAGCATGGGTTCATGAGGGGAAAGTCCTGTTTGACAGATTTGATTTCTTTCTATGACAAGGTTACCCACCTAATTGACCAAGGGAAGCCAGTCTATGTAATCTTTTTGGATTTCAGTAAAGCTTTCAATACCGTCTCTCACAGTATCCTCCTGGGCAAAATGTCCAGCATACAGATGGATAAACACATAATGCAATGGGTGAACAATTGGCTGATGGGTAGGGCTCAAAGAGTTATAGTAAATGGGGCTACATCGGGCTGGTGACCGCTCACTAGTGGGGTTCCTCAGGGATCCATCTTGGGGCCAGTGCTCTTCAATATCTTCATTAATGATTTGGACACAGGACTTGAAGGGCTACTATCCAAATTCACTGATGACACAAAATTGGGAGGAGCTGTTGACACTCCTGAGGGCAGAGAGGCCCTGCAGAGAGACCTAGATAAATTAGAAAGGTGGGTGATCACCAACTGCATGAAGTTTAACAAGGAAAGTGACGGATTTTGCACCTGGGACATGGCAACCCTAGATGTACGTACAGACTGGGGAATGAGAGGCTGGAGAGCAGCCCTGTGGAAAGGGATCTGGGGGTTCTGGTCGACAGCAAGTTGAACATGAGTCAACAGTGTGCCCTGGCAGCCAAGAGGGCCAACCGTGCCCTGGGGTGCATCAAGCATAGTATTGCTAGCTGGTCGAGGGAGGTGATTGTCCTGCTCTACTCTGCACTGGTGCAGCCTCACCTTGAGTACTGTGTGCAGTTTTGGGTGCCACAGTATAAAAAGGATATGAAGATACTAGAGAGTGTCCAGAGGAGAGCCACAAAGATGGTGAAGGGTTTAGAGGGGAAGCTGTACGAGGAGCAGCTGCAGTCACTAGGTCTGTTCAGCAAACTGTCCAGGATCGAGAATAAACTTGACTCTCTACCTACACAGGCCCGCATTGCAGCCGTTAGGAGAAAAAACCCTCCTACAAGACCGGCTCAAAGGAAACGGAACACGTCATGAGGTATCCTGTGGTTTGCCCTGCATGATTATGGGGAGGACGTGAGCAGATGGCATGGACAACCTACCAGTACCCTACAGGCACGATTAAGTGACTTACAAGCTAAAAGAAATACCAGAGAGAATTTTCCTAGGAGGATGGCTGCTCCGGTTACCAGTAAGCAGGATTCCAGTCAGGGTAGATATTCCTTAGATCCCTATTTCCCAAATGTGAATAGGGGGAATGAAGGTTGAGTGTTGAATGAACCGCTGAGTGTTGCCGTGCCAGACATGTTAGAACTCCATTACGAACTGGAGTCAAAGGCAGCGAAGTGGTATGCCACGGCTGACATCGCAAATGCGTTTTTCTCCATTCCTTTGGCAGTGGAGTGTAGGCAACAGTTTGCCTTTACCTGGAGGGGCATCCAATACACCTGGAATCAACTGCCCCAGGGGTGGAAACATAGCCCCACAATTTGCCATGGACTGGTCAGCACTGCACTGGAGAAGGGTGGAGCTCCGGAACACCTGCAATATATCGATGACATCATTGTATGGGGTAATACAGCAAGAGAAACTTTTGAGAAAGGGTAGAAAATAATCCAAATTCTTTTGAAAGCTGGTTTTGCCATAAAAAGAGGCAAGGTCAAGGGACCTGCCCGGGAGATCCAGGTTTTAGGGATTAAATGGCAAGATGGGCGTCGCCAGATCCCCATAGAGGTGATCAACAAAACAACAGCTATGTCCCCACCAACTAACAAAAAGGAAACACAAGCCTTCTTAGGCGTTGTGGGTTTCTGGAGAATGCATATTCCAGATTACAGCCAGATTGTACGCCCTCTTTATCAAGTGACCTGAAAGAAAAATGATTTTCAGCGGGGCCCTGAACAACGACAGGCTTTTGAACAGATTAAACAAGAGATTATACATCCAGTAGCCCTTGGACCAGTCCGTATGGGACAAGATGTTAAAAAAGTGCTCTATACTGCAGTTTGGGACAATGGTCCTACCTGGAGCCTCTGGCAGAAAGTACCAGGGGAGACTCGAGGTCGACCCCTAGGATTTTGGAGTCGAGGATACAAGGGCTCCGAGGCCAATTACACTCCAACTGAAAAAGAGATACTGGCAGCATATGAAGGAGTTAGAGCTGCCTCAGAGGTAATCGGTACTGAAGCACAGCTTCTCCTGGCACCCCGATTACCAGTACTAGGCTGGATGTTCAAGGGTAAGGTTCCTACTACTCATCATGCAACTGATGCTACATGGAGTAAATGGATTGCATTAATTACACAGAGGGCTCGAATAGGAAACCCTAATCGCCCAGGAATCTTAGAAGTGATCATGGACTGGCCAGAAGGCAAAGACTTCGGAATGCCACCAGAAAAGGAGGTGACACGTGCTGAAGAAGCCCCACCATATAATGAATTACCAGAGGATGAGAAGCGGTATGCCCTGTTCACCGATGGATCCTGCTGTCTTGTAGGAAAGCATCGGAAGTGGAAAGCTGCAGTATGGAGTCCTATACGACGAGTCACAGAAGCCACAGAAGGACAAGGTGAATCAAGTCAATTTGCAGAGGTAAAAGCCATCCAGCTGGCTTTGGACATTGCTGAACGAGAAAAGTGGCCAAGGCTGTATCTTTATACTGACTCATGGATGGTGGCAAAGGCCTTGTGGGGGTGGTTAAAGCAGTGGAAGCAGAGCAACTGGCAGCGCAAAGGTAAACCTATTTGGGCTGCCAAATTGTGGCAAGATATTGCTACCTGACTAGAGAAACTAGTCATGAAGGTGCATCATGTAATGTCCACGTACATAAAAGTCGGGCCAATGAGGGGCATCGAAACAACCAACAAGCAGATCAGGCTGCTAAAGTGTTCCAAATAGATTTGGACTGGGAACATAAAGGTGAACTATTTTTAGCTCGGTGGGCTCATGACACTTCAGGTCATCAAGGGAGAGATGCAACATACAGATGGGCTCATGACTGAGGGGTGGACTTAACCATGGATTCTATTGCACAGGTTATCTACGACTGTGAAACGTGCGCCGCAATTAAGCAAGCTAAACGGTTAAAACCTTTGTGGTATGGGGGGCGGTGGTTGAAATATAAATATGGGGAGGCCTGGCAGATTGACTCTATCACACTCCCTCAAACCCGCCAGGGTAAACGTTATGTGCTTACCATGGTGGAGGCAGCCATCGGATGGCTGGAAACATACTCTGTGCCCCACACCACTGCCCGGAACACTATTCTGGGCCTTGGAAAGCAAATCTTGTGGCGACACAGCACTCCAGAGAGAATTAAGTCAGACAGTGGGACTCATTTCAAAAACAGTCTCATAGACAACTTGGTTAAAGAGCATGGCATTGAGTGGGTATATCATATCCCCTATCATGCACCAGCCTCTGGGAAAATTGAACAACAAAATGGGCTGTTAAAAACTACCTGGAAAGCAATGGGGGGTGGATCCTTTAAAAATTGGTATAAGCATTTGGCACAAGCCACCTGGTTAGTTAACACCAGGGGATCTATCAATCGAGCTGGCCCTGCTCAGTCAGACCTTTTGACATACGGTAGATGGGGATAAAATCCTTGTGGTGCATGAACGGCGTTTGTTGGGAAAAACTGTCTGGATTCTTCCTGCTTTGGGTAAAGGCAAAACCATTCGTGGGATTGCTTTTGCCCAAGGGCCTGGATGTACTTGGTGGGTGATGCTGCAGGATGGTGAAGTCCGATGTGTCCCTGAAGGTGATCTAATCCTGTGTGAGAATACTTAATTCTGAACTGTATGATGTTAATTGCTACATAATACTAGCAGCGTTCCATAAGTGTCTTTCAGGTTGAGGCAGTGGTGATGAGACCGGAGCTAGCTTCATCAAGTGGTGTCCAGTAACCCCCTCGAGACTGACATCTTTAACCTGCTACCCATGGGCATGAACCATGACAAAGCTCATACCATCTCTCCTGCCCTGAGAGACTCCTAGCCAGATGGAAACCCACAATCATGAACTAAATGAACTTAATGGACTTTTTGTATAGAAATGGATCATAAACTTGTGGTATCTGTATATATTTAAAGATTAAAATGTAGTGGTGATCTGAGTATGACGTGAATGGGATGGAATAAGGGGTAGAATGTCCTGGTTTGGCCTGAAACAGACCAATTTTCCTTTCAGTGATTTTTACTTTCAGCTAAGTTTCTTCTAAGTAACTGCACTTTCTGAAACTAACTGCATGTTTTGCAGACAGTGTCTGCTTTTAGGACTGATAATGCTCGAATTTTATAGTTATCACTGAGACACTGGTAGGGATGTTATGCAGAAAGGCTCTTGCTGTACTTATTCTTAGAGAAACCAAGGTCACTGCTAAATTCCTCACTGCTTACGAGTGAAGAGCTGTAGAAGGGTCGTACCTCCAGGGAGGAGCAGACAGGACAGGTGACCCAAAATTGACCAGCGAGGTATTCCATCCCATAAACGTCATTCTCAGTATAAAGCGAGGGGATCATGAGGGTCTCACCCTTCTCACCCCCGTCTGCTATGGCCGGCGTCCAAAGAGGACTCCGTCCGTTTTCCTGCTGCCCCTGATCCCGATCCATGCGTCCCTGAATCCAGTTCCTGTCCATAGCTGAGCCCAGCCTGGGCCTTCCCAGAGCCTGCCCTGCAGCCCCGGTGGTGACGTGACCGACATTGGGGGAGCTCGATCTTGGTTTTGGATATATTTAATTATTTCCATTATTATGCTATTCTTCATTATTATCATTTATTAAAACTGTTTTAACTTTCCAACCTGTAAGTCTCTCTCCCTTTTCTCTTTTCCTTTCCCTTCTAGGGGGGAGTAGGGTTAATAGAGAGTATCTGCCACCCATTTAATAGCCAGCTGTGGGAATATAACGGAAGATTGGCGAGGAGGATTGTAAACACGCTCAAGTGACTTGCACCTGAGGTGTTGAAAAACACATATATAATACTAGTAACTGTTGTTTAGTCTTGTGTGCTGGACAAGTGGAACATCTGCATTCAGATAACATAGGCCTGTGATAAGACTCAGAGGCACCTAATTGTTCATGCCTGAGATTCCTGCCCTGCTGTGAGAAAGATCAAAGTGCAGTGGAAAACTACCACCTGCAAGAAACCCCTAATATACAGGTGAAAGCAACAGGCCCGGAATCTCTCACTCTCTCTCTAGCAGGAACCGAGCTCCACGGTGCCTGCGTCCCCGCTTGCGTGCCTTTGCCCCGGGTGCTGCTTCGGAGATCCCCCGGTTTGCGAGGTAACAGGAATAAATTTGCTCTTTGCATTTTATCCGTGGTCTTGTGGCTGTTTCTGCGTCCTGCCTGTGTCGGCTCACACATTTTGGCGTAGTCGGCAGGATCCAGGAACAGCCATGCCATGGCTGAAAAAGAAGTCGGGGACTGGAGAGGCCGTGACGGTGACTCCCCACATTCCGGGATGGCCCAGTACTGAGGAATGGGCCCCCGTGGCCACTTTCCTGGCTACGCTGGCTCCACCAGAAGCATGGCTTGAAATAGATGACGGGGTGGCGATGACCCCCCAGGCAATTGACACGGCTGTGTGGGGGTTGCCATGGAAAAGGGCATCAGATTCTTCTCGCAAATTAGCGGGGAGATTGGGATGGTTGTTAGCTACTGGTCTTAGAGCTTTTCATCGTGAAAATGTTGCATTATGGAGTAGAGTGAGAGAATTAGAGAAGGAAGTCCAGACTTTACAGGATGCAAAGGTGATCGCGCATAAAGTAATTACTATTCAAGCAGAGCGGTGCTATGAGTTGCAAGATAATGTAGAGTGGTTGGTAGCGCGTATTGCTAATAAACGAAGGGATAAATATGGAAAAAGTAAGGTTTTGATTTCCCAAGTTCATGCTCTCACTGCAAAACGGTCATGGGATCCCGAGGAGTGGGATGGAAATATTGAGAGTGAATCCTCGGACTCTGAGATTGAGTTTGAATTTGATCCGGACTTAAAAGGCAGGGAGGTGGTGGAAGCACGACCCCTCATACAAATGATGGGGCAGCAGGAACAAGCGGACGGGGGAGTGCAGGTCACATGTACTTACACTCCGAAAGAATTAAGGGAGTTTTTAGAGATCTATCAGCAGAAGAGCGGGGAAGGCATACTGGCATGGATTTTGCAAGCTTGGGACAGTGAGGCTGCCTCTATTCATTTATTAGCAGGTGAAAAAGATTTATTAAGCCCTATAGCCCATGATGATCAGATACAGTGGGGATATGCTCAGTTGCAAAGTGTCAGGGGCCCTGATGGGCGAGCCATTATTGCACCTACGCTGTATCAGTGGTTGTGTGCAGCAGTTTTAACAGCATATGCAGAACCTGCTGAATTAATGTCGTCCCTTGTAAGCTGGTGCACATTGGAAGAAGGTATTAATTTGGTGCGGCAGATGGGGATGGCTCGTGCGTTAGTTACGGGATCTAGTCCAGACAGTACACCCGTAATGAGAAGTATCAAAATGCAGTTCTTGAGAGGAGCGCCTGCCTCACTAAAGCCCCTCGTTATATCATCAGTGACAAATGCTACAAGCAATATAGATGCCCTAGCAGATACCTTAAGGGAAATTGGGGTTGTAATTTCAGGGCCATCTATTCGGGTGGTGAATAAAGGAAAGCCGGCAAAAGCAAAGGGGGTTACAGCACGCATGTTACCAATACTCAAAAATCAAATAAAATTCAATCGTAAAATGATAAGTTTAATAAGATAGGTATACTGGAAAAAGGGGTACTGTGTTTGCTATAGAGTCTGTAGAGTTAGCCATAGGTTGTTAAATTTTAACAGGTTACCGTGGAAATCCCATTAGGTGAGTTACTGGACCTTTTGTGCTGTTAAGAGACCGTCATGGACACTAGTTGAATACAATAGGGTTACCTGGACTTCTTGCTTTGGAACCAGCTAGAACTGGTCTTGAGGTTTGACCAAGAGCCAAGGTGCTGATACGCCTGCGCAAGAAGGAGAGGTGAAAAGTGCACAGCGAGGAAGACATACGGCCTTCATCGCGGAGACCCCTGCCCACGACCACCAGGAGAAAATACGCATGCGCAACTAGGAGGAGTTAAAGGCGGAGACTATGGAAATGATTTCTCGGAACTCATTATAATAAAGACCACCTTTTTGGGGAAAAGTTATGCATATGTATAGGAATTCTTAGAATTATAATGAATATGTAACATTTTACTACATAAATACAGAATGATTTCTCAAGGGAGGCGCGCACGCTTTTGGAGGGACTACCTCCTCGTGTTGCCCAGCTGCAATAAAGGTGTGCCTGCTTCTTAATGCTACATTGGTGTTAAGAGGTTTTATTCCCATTTCGGTGACACAGGTGACAAGAAAACAAATGTGGAATGATCTTATACAAGCCGGCATCCCACGATCAGAAATAGACAGGATCACAACCTCAGAAATGTTCCGCAAATGGCAAAAGTTAGCATTTACGCGAAAAAGCCGACCACCCCCAGCCCCACCACCAACTCCGCGCCCACCCTCCGCCCCTCCTGCCACCGCAATGCACGACACTACTTGGCAAATGAACTATAAAGTGGCTGTCTTGGGGCGGGGGGGGGGGTTTACATGTATTAGCTCTGGTGAATACTGGAGCTGAAGTTACTGTATTGCATAGTATTGTTAATAATAAAGATGCCACATCACAGATCTGTGGATTGGGGGGAAATCTGACCCCCACCCTCCAAGCTAAGGTGACCTTAACAATAGAAAATGCTACACCGTTTACTGCGACCGTGTTAATTGCCCCAATTAAAGAATATTTCTTGAGTATTGATATGTTGGCAGGACGAACAGTTGAAACTTTAAATGGTTGCTTCTGCTTTGGAACTTCGCAAGTAGGATTTGCTATTCGATCTGTAACTGTCTTGCGTGCATTCCTGAAGTGGGATCCTGTTGTGCTGCCTGTGCCTGCCAAGGTGGTAACTGTAAAACAGTATCGTATTCTAGGGGGGGAGGAGGAAATTACCCAAACCAGATGGCACTTGGAGAATGACTGTATATTACGGAGAATTGAATAAAGTCCCCCACCCCCCCACCCCATGCAGTTACTGTACCAGACACGGTTACTCTTATAAAAAAAAAAAATCAGCAAAAGTTTACAACCCTGGAGAGTGGTGACAGACCTTGCTAATGCTTTCTTTTCGCTAGCCATTGCTTCAGAAAGCCAAGACCAGTTTGCCTTTACCTGGCAACAAAAACAATATACTTTCCAAGTTTTTGCCTCAGGGATACAAACACAGTCCCTCCATCTGCCACCAAATGATAGCAGCTGATGTTGCCCTATGGTCAGGTACTGTTTATCATTATATTGATAATCTATTGATTATGGCAGAGTCACAACAAGAAATTGCAGCTGCAGCGGGCAGAAAAGGCGGCACGGACTCTGAGATCGAGGATGCAAGGGCCTGAAGCCGAAAGGCCTACGTTTTTTTTATTGTTATTCTACTACCCTATTTAACTGCTGTAATGCAGGAGCCGGACTATGCAGTTCAAGATAACAACAACCATTCCCTGTTTTCAGCTCTGTGTTCAGAACTGACCTTCAACACATGTTTACTTCTTTCATGCCTCAAAAGGCCCTGTGAACTGGTCTCGGCTCCTTTATCTTAAAGGCAAGCAAGAACTATTCTCAGTGCAGTGTTCCCAAGCAAATCTTCTGCTCCCCAAGTAAAGCACAGCTGTTTGCAGGCCGAGGGTCTTCCACAGCAGCAGCTGCTGAATCACTGAAAGTGCATTTAAAGGACCAAGGCTGGGCAATTAATTCAAGAAAATACAGGGCCCTAGTACTACCATACAATTTTTGGGAATAGATTGGCATGTACTTCTCCTCTTATTTGACATCTTTTGTTAATATTGGATTCTTGAGTTCTTGTATTTCAGGCATCTTCGACGACTACCTGTACCTTATCTAGAGGAGATAGCATTGGAATGGTTTTATTGGTGTCACAAACCCAACATCGGACTGAAGTTCAATCTGAAAAAAGCACATGCCCTGGATACATTTCTGCAAGGACAACATGTAAATACTTAGATTTTGTGTAACTAACTCATCTGCTTTTTATATTAAGGGAAGATCAACAGCTGCAGATCTTTTAACAATGTGTTTCATTGGCATGCCAGTAGCTGTATTATACAATTATATTATGCTAAGTGATTGTGATATTAATGTTTTTTCATTTGCTATTTTTTCTGAGTAGGTAACGACTGTATGCCAATGAACATTACAACATTGTTTGACAATGGACTATTTCCTCCTTCAACACCATACATGCAACCTCAACATCACTGATGAACCAGCCAGCATAGAGGACAACATTCAACATCTCCAGGACTTATAGCATCCAATGGAACAATCTACTGATGGTGCCTGGCTGGCTGAGTGGTTTCATTCCCTGACAGGATAACTGGGACACTTGATTTACAATATTATTCTATAGATATATATGTTTATTCCTTTTCCTATATGTATTTATTGCATGCCTCTGTATATTACTCTGTTCTATACCCCCCAAGCCCAAATGTACACGTCCAGCTTTGTACTCCCCAGGAGAAGAGGTCTCTTGAGCGAGGGGGTGGAATGTGGGAATATAACGGAAGATTGGTGAGGAGGATTGTAAACACGCTCAAGTGACTTGCACCTGAGGTGTCAAAAAACACATATATAATACTAGTAACTGTTGTTTAGTCTTGTGTGCTGGACAAGTAGAACATCTGCATTCAGATAACAGAGGCCTGTGATAAGACTCAGGGGCACCTAATTGTTTATGCCTGAGATTCCTGCCCTGCTGTGAGAAAGATCAAAGCGCAGTGGAAAACTACCACCTGCAAGAAACCCTTAATATACAGGTGAAATCAGGAGAGGAGGGGGCATAGCCAGAGGCACCGCGGAGGCACTGCGGGCGATTTAAACGCGGTGAAACCAGAACAAACAGCTGACAGCGGCGGCAGCAGTGAAAGCGGCGGCAGCAGCAAAAGCGGCGGCAGCGACTTGAGGTTAGTGCGGGGGCGAGGGCGACATCGGGCTTAACCGGGCGGTTTTTCGTACTCTGGGCCCCCCCTGAGCCCCCCGCGAGCATCAGCTGCGAGCATCAGCCCCGCGAGCATCAGCCCCGCGAGCATCAGCCCCGAGCTGCTTCCCCCTGACCCCGGACACGGACCCGGAGGTTCCCGGCAACGAATCAGGAGAGGAGGGGGCGTAGCCGGAGGCACCGTGGAGGCACCGCGGGCGATTTAAGCGATTTAAACGCTCCACCCCCTGTTATCGGGTGATAAAAAGTCTCCTGGAGGACAGGGACTAGTCCCTGTCCAGAAGGGAGTGGGAGACTCAGCAGTGCCTGTGTGAGTCAGCAGTGACTGGGTGTGTCCCAGGGCAGGAGAGGCTCCTCCAGGGCAGGAGAGGCTGCAGTCATTTGCAGCTCGTTGGGGAGGGCGCTGACTCCCTCCCAGTGCACAAGGCGAGGAAGGTGCCAAGGAGCTGTGAACCAGGGGTGGCACCAACAGGTATTTCCCAGTTCAGTGAAAGAACAATGGTATCTACCCGGTGGAAGAAGACCAAAATGGATGTGGGAACCCAGACAGAACTCCCATGGAAGGAGGTGATGGTGCAGGTTGCGGGCTGCAGGGAATGCTACACTGTCTCTGTGGTGTCAGGGGGCTGTGTGCGCTGTGAGCAAGTAGATGATCTGCTCGGCCGAGCGGCACAGCTGCAAAGCCAGGTTGAAAGGCTTCAAGCCGAAGTAGAAAGGCTTAGGAGCATTAGGGAGGCTGAAATGGAGATAGACTGGTGGAGCCAGGCTCTGCCCTCCCTGTAACAAAAATGGGTGCACCTGCCGGAGAGCTCCCAGGATCAAGGGACCCCTGTACTCTGCCCCTCTCAGGTGGAAAACAATAACCTAGAGGAGAGGAGTGAGTGGAGGCAAGTCTATGGCTGTGGCAAAAGGTGAGTGCCCTCCTTGCCTACCTTGCCTCCACAGGTGCCTCTGAGCAATAGATATGAAGCCCTAGTGGAATACAGCCAGTCCAATGGGGATGTGGTGGAGAGGCAACCTATATCAGAGGTCCCACCACAGTCAGAAAAACCTGACAGGCGTATAGCTACCTCCTCCACAAGGAAGAAGAGAAGAGTTTTAGTGGTTGGAGACTCCTTCCTAAAGGGATCTGAGGGCCCAATATGCAGAGCTGACCCCCATCACAGGGAGGTCTGCAGCCTGCCTGGAGCCCGAATCAGGGATATCACCAGGCAACTCCCCAACCTGGTGAAGGCCACAGACTACTACCCCCTGCTGATCTTCCAGACAGGTGGGGAAGAAGCTGCATCCCGTAGTCTGAAGGGGATGAAGAAAGACTACAAGGCCCTAGGACGGTTAGTGAAAGAGTCTGGGGCACAAGTTGTTTTCTCCTCCCTCCTTCCATTTTCAGGTGATGACGTGGGATGGAATAGTAGGATTCTCTCTATTAACGCCTGGCTACGAGACTGGTGCTACAGGCAGGGCTTTGGGTTCTTTTATAATGGCTGGTTTTATAAGACAACAGGCGTGACAGTGATACATGGGAAAGGTTTATGTCGTAGGGGCAAAAGGGTTCTGGGACAGGAATTAGCAGGGCTCATTCGGAGAGCTTTAAACTAGATTTGAAGGGGAATGGGGTAGTAGCTGGGCTTGCACCACTGGGGCAACGCTCTAGTGTTGAGGTAGACCAGGAGGCCTCCCATCCCCCTGGGGTGAAATCGGTGTGCCCAGCTCGCTCCCTGAAATGCCTGTACACCAATGCACACAGCATGGGGAATAAACAGGAGGAGTTGGAAATCCGTGTTCGGTCGGGGGGCTATGATCTAGTGGCAATTACAGAGACTTGGTGGGATGCCTCGCATGACTGGAATGTGGTCATGGATGGCTATGTCCTGTTCAGGAAAGACAGGCCGCTAAGGAGAGGTGGTGGAGTTGCTCTTTATGTGAGTGAGCAACTAGAATGTATTGAGTTCTGTCCAGGGGCGGATCAGGAGCGAGTTGAGAGTTTGTGGGTGCGAATTAAGGGGCAGGCTGGCAGGGGTGATACTGTTGTGGGTGTCTATTACAGGCCACCAGATCAGGATGAGGAGGGTGATGAGGCCTTCTACAGGCAGCTGAGAGCAGTCTCTCAATTACAGGGCCTGGTTGTTGTGGGGGATTTCAACTACCCTGATATTTGCTGGGAGGCCTACTCAGCCAGCCATCCCCAGTCCAGGAGGTTCCTCCAGTGCATTGATGATAACTTTCTGATGCAAATGGTGGATGAGCCAACTAGGAGAGGAGCGCTGCTGGATCTTATTCTCACTAACAAGGAGGGTCTGGTTGAAGAGGTGAAGGTTGAGGGCAGCCTTGGTTGTAGTGACCATGAGATGGTAGAGTTCAGGATCTCATGTGGCGGGAACAGAATAGCTAGCAGAATCGCAACCCTGGACTTCAGGAGGGCCAACTTTGGCCTTTTCAAGCAATTGCTAGGGGAAATCCCATGGGACAGGGTACTAGAAGGTAAGGGGGCCCAAGATAGTTGGTTAGCATTCAAGGACTGCTTCTTCCGAGCTCAAGATCAGAGCATCCCAGCAGGTAGGAAGTCAAGGAAGGGTACCAGGAGACCTGCATGGTTGAACAGGGAACTGCTGGGCAAACTCAAGTGGAAGAAGAGGGTGTACAGATCATGGAAGGAGGGGCTGGCCACTTGGGAGGAATATAAGTCTGTTGTCAGAGGATGTAGGGAGGCAACTAGGAAAGCTAAGGCCTCCTTGGAATTAAACCTTGCAAGAGAGGTCAAGGACAACAGAAAGGGCTTCTTCAAATACATTGCAGGTAAAACCAACACTAGAGGCAATGTAGGCCCACTGATGAATGAGGTGGGGGCCCTGGAGACAGAGGATAAAAAGAAGGCGGAGTTACTGAATGCCTTCTTTGCCTCTGTCTATACTGTTGGAGGCTGTCCTGAGGAGCCCCGGACCCCTGAGGCCTCAGAAGAAGTCAGGATAGAGGAGGAATCTGTCTTGGTAGATGAGGGCTGGGTCAGGGACCAATTAAGCAATCTGGACGTCCATAAATCCATGGGCCCTGATGGGATGCACCCGCGGGTGCTGAGGGAGCTGGCGGAAGTCATTGCTAGGCCACTCTCCATCATCTTTGCTAAGTCGTGGGCAACGGGAGAGGTGCCTGAGGACTGGAGGAAAGCGAATGTCACTCCAGTCTTCAAAAAGGGCAAGAAGGAGGACCCGGGTAACTATAGACCGGTCAGCCTCACCTCCATCCCCGGAAAGGTGATGGAACAACTTGTTCTTGGTGCTGTCTCTAGGCACATCAAGGATAGGGGGATCATTAGGGGCACTCAGCATGGCTTCACCAAGGGGAAGTCATGCTCAACCAACTTGATAGCCTTTTATGAGGACATAACCCGGTGGATAGATGATGGTAAAGCTGTGGATGTGGTCTATCTCGATTTCAGTAAAGCGTTTGACACGGTCTCCCACAGCATCCTCGCAGCTAAACTGAGGAAGTGTGGTCTGGATGATCGGGTAGTGAGGTGGATTGTGAACTGGCTGAAGGAAAGAAGCCAGAGAGTGGTGGTCAATGGGACAGAGTCCAGTTGGAGGCCTGTGTCTAGCGGAGTCCCGCAAGGGTCGGTTCTGGGACCAGTTCTATTCAATATATTCATTAATGACTTGGATGAGGGATTAGAGTGCGCTGTCAGCAAGTTCGCTGATGACACAAAACTGGGAGGAGTGGCTGACGCGCCGGAAGGCTGCGCAGCCATTCAGAGGGACCTGGACAGGCTGGAGAGTTGGGCGGGGAGAAATTTAATGAAATATAACAAGGGCAAGTGTAGAGTCCTGCATCTGGGCAAGAACAACCCCATGTATGAGTACAAGTTGGGGGCAGAGCTGTTGGAGACCAGCGTAGGGGAAAGGGACCTGGGGGTCCTAGTGGACAACAGGATGACCATGAGCCAGCAGTGCGCCCTTGTGGCCAAGAAGGCCAATGGCATCCTGGGGTGTATTAGAAGGGGTGTGGTCAGCAGGTCAAGAGAGGTTCTCCTCCCCCTCTACTCTGCCCTGGTGAGGCCGCATCTGGAGTATTGTGTCCAGTTCTGGGCCCCTCAGTTCAAGAAGGACAGGGAACTGCTAGAGAGAGTCCAGCGCAGAGCCACGAAGATGATTAAGGGAGTGGAACATCTCCCTTATGAGGAGAGGCTGAGGGAGCTGGGTCTCTTTAGCTTGGAGAAGAGGAGACTGAGGGGTGACCTCATTAATGTTTATAAATATGTAAAGGGCAAGCGTCAAGAGGATGGAGCCAGGCTCTTCTCAGTGACATCCCTTGACAGGACAAGGGGCAATGGGTGCAAGCTGGAACACAGGAGGTTCCACTTAAATATGAGGAAAAACTTCTTTACGGTGAGGGTGACTGAACACTGGAACAGGCTGCCCAGAGAGGTCGTGGAGTCTCCTTCTCTGGAGACATTCAAAACCCGCCTGGATGCGTTCCTGTGTGATATGGTCTAGGCAATCCTGCCCCGGCAGGGGGATTGGACTAGATGATCTTTCGAGGTCCCTTCCAATCCCTAACATGCTGTGATGCTGTGATGCTGTGATGCTGTGATGCTGTGATGCTGTGAAAGCAACAGGCCCGGAATCTCTCACTCTCTGTCTAGCAGGAACCGAGCTCCGCGGTGCCTGCGTCCCCGCTTGCGTGCCTTTGCCCCGGGTGCTGCTTCGGAGATCCTCTGGTTTGCGAGGTAACGGGAATAAATTTGCTCTTTGCATTTTATCCGTGGTCTTGTGGCTGTTTCTGCTTCCTGCCTGTGTCGGCTCACACACTAGCCCAGCCTTAAACCGTGACATCTGGCCAGGGACGTCAAGGGCAAGAAGAAAAGCTTCTATAGTTATGTCGGTGATAAAAGGAAGACTAGGGAAAATGTGGGCCCTCTCCAGAAGGAAACGGGAGGCCTGGTTACCTGGGATATGGAGAAGGCTGAGGTACTCAACAACTTTTTTGCCTCAGTCTTCACCAGCAAATGCTCTAGCCTCACCACCCAAGTCACAGAAGGCAGAGGCAGGGACTGGAAGGATGAAGAACCGCCCACTGTAGGAGAAGATCAGGTTCAAGGCCATCTGAGGAACCTGAAGGTGCACAAGTCCATGGGACCTGATGCACCTGATGAGGTGCATCCGTGGGTCCTGAGGGAATTGGCGGATGAAGATGCTAAGCCACTATCCATCATTTTTGAGAAGTCGTGGCAGTCTGGTGAAGTTCCCACTGACTGGAAAAGGAGAAATATAACCCCCATTTTTAAAAATGGAAAAAAAGAAGACCTGGGGAACTACAGGCCAGTCAGTCTTACCTCTGTGCCTGGCAAGATCATGGAGCAGATCCTCCTGGAAACTATGTGTCCTGGTTTCATGGGGATAAAATTTATAGAATCAAGTTTCTGTTACATTTTGTTTCAGTTTGTGGCCAGCTGTGGTATGGTGATCAAGGCCATTAGCAGTTAAATCCAGGGCAGCTGACCCAGGCTGGCCCACAGGTATATTCTATAACATTAATGTCAGGTTCACTATAAAAGGGAAAGCTTGCTAGAGAGGGGTGGGGCTCTTTTTGCTTTGTTTTCTCCTTCTTTTCCTTTTTCTCCTTCTTTTCCTTTTTCTCCTTCTTTTCCTTTCCTTCTTCTCGACAATTGGTATCCCTGGAGCGACTTGCCACCACTCTGTGGGCTAAGTATAATTTTGTGTGTTTTGTATTACCATTGATATTGGTTTTCTCATTTTATTAAATCTGTTTAAAATTTTAACCTATGGGTCTCCCTCCTTTTCCCAATTACCTTTCTCGGTCGGGGAAGGGACATTGGGTGATAGAACAACTGCTTATTCTTTAGCCCTGGGTGCGGGCTAAACGATGACACTATACTGAGGCACACGGAAATCAAGGAGGTGATTGGTGACAGCCAACATGGCTTCACTAAGGGCAAATCATGCCTGACAGATTTGGTGGCCTTCTATGACGGGGTTACAGCACTGGTGGACAGGGGAAGAGCGACTGATGTCATCTACCTGGACTTGTGCAAAGCATTTGACCCTATCCCACATGACATCCTTGTCTCTAAATTGGAGAGACATGGACTCGACAGATGGACCACTTGGTGGATAAGGAATTGGGCTGGATCTTTGCACTCAGAGAGTTGTGGTCAATGGCTCAATGTCCAAGTGGACACCAGTGATGAGTGGTGTTCCTCAGGGATCGGTATTGGGACCGGTCCTGTTTAACATCTTTGTCGGCGACATGGACAGTGGGATTGAGTGCGCCCTCAGCAAGTTTGCCGACGACACCAAGCTGTGTGGTGTGGTCGACACGCTGGATGGAAGGGATGCCATCCAGAGGGACCTTGACAGGTTTGAGAGCTGGGCCTGTGCAAACCACATGGAGTTCAACAAGGCCAAGTGCAAGGTCCTGCATGTGGGTCGGGGAAATCCCAAGCACAAATACAGGCTGGGCAGAGAATGGATTGAGAGCAGTCCTGAGGAGAAGGACTTGGGGGCGATGGTTGCCGAGAAGCTCAACATGAGCCGGCAATGCGTGCTTGCAGCCCAGAAGGCCAACCGTATCCTGGGCTGCATGAAAAGCAGTGTGGCCAGCAGGTTGAGGGAGGTGATTCTGCCCCTCTCCTCTGCTCTCGTGAGACCCCACCTGGAGTACTGCATCCAGCTCTGGGGCCCCCAACATAAGAAGGACATGGACCTGTTGGAGTGAGTCTAGAGGAGGGCCACAAAGATGATCAGAGGGCTGGAGCACCTCTCCTATGAAGACAGGCTGAGAGAGCTGGGGCTGTTCAGCCTGGACAAGAGAAGGCTCCGGGGAGACCTTATAGCAGCCTTCCAGTACCTGAAGGGGGCCTACAAGAAAGCTGGAGAGTAGCTTTTTACAAGGGCATGTAGTGATAGGACGAGGGGGAACGGTTTTAAACTGAAAGAGGGTAGATTTAGATTAGATATTAGGAAGAAATTCTCTACTGTGAGGGTAGTGAGAGACTGGACCAGGTTGCCCAGAGAGGTTGTGGATGCCCCCTCCCTGGCAGTGTTCAAGGCCAGATTGGATGAGGCTTTGAGCAACCTGGTCTAGTGGAAAGGTGTCCCTGCCCATGGCAGAGGGGTTGGAACTAGATTATCTTTAAGGTCCTTTGCAACCTGTTGGGGATTGGCTGCATGACAAAGGTCATGGCTCATTGGAACAACTGTACGAGCAGAGCAGATTCTGAGGCGAGCAAGACTAGGCCTCAGGCCCTGGCCGAAACTGCAATTCATGCTGATGATAGCAGAACGGCAAGGATACTGAGACCTTGACAGGGATCGTAAACAACTAACTAAAGGGGGAGTGAGAGCCGTGAGAATGAGAAAGAAGCACAGCTGGCTAACCGCAAGTAGGAGGGATATGCAAAAGTAACTTGTAGAGCTTCAGCCAATCAATAGTTGACTAGTAGGCATAATTAAAATCCACTGTATAAATAGATGCTGTCTGGGCTAATAAAGTGACACATGCTTTATCACTCATAATGAGTTGTCTGCGTGTTGCTCCTCCGCTACTCGCAAATGGCGCCCGAACAGGGACATGAAGGAAATGAACGGGAGTAGCAGACACAGAGAAGCACCGGTAGCAGCGACCGGGGGGCCAAGATCGACCCAACACTGACTGGCGCAGCGTGTCGACCAGCGGAGCCTGAACCGTCCAAAAGGGGTTCGCCGTCTGTGAGGGCTGCCGGAAAGGCTGCATCAACGATTTGTCCTACAATGGAGTGCCTTAACCAAGGAGCACAAGTGCCTTAACCAAGGAGCACGGAGAGATCGCCGGCAATATGGATTTCAAGGTAGCCCAAGAATTATTGCAGCGCTTTTTAGAAAAGTGGGGAGTAGATTGTATCAAACAATTGTCAGGAATAGTTGCATATGGGAGGGTTAAAGGGTGTTTCCAACAACCCGACTCCTTGTTTGAAGTAGAGGAATGGCGAAAATTCGGTGATATCTTGTGGGACCAAAACCTCCCACGGCCCCGGTGGCTGTACCGGTGGCAGCTCCTTTATCGCCGTCAGTACGGACGGCTCCAAAAAAAGCTGAGGAGCGGGGAGCGAGTAAAATAGATACAGATCCATCAGGACTGATAGTGCGCCCTAAAACACGAACTCGATTTGGACTAATTGATTCAGACGCTGAACAGGAGATTTGGCCGAAACCCCCTCCGAAACCCCCTCCTCTCATTGATCTCTCTACGGATGAGGTTGAGCAGGAGAACAAGAAGGAGGGTAAACCTGCTTCGTATCCACCTTTACCGGATTCGCTGTTTCCTGAGTCTGTTGAACAAAGTTTACATTCCGGCACTAAATGACCACTGTTAAAGTTGTCATTTAAGGAGTCAGCAGTACCAGAGTCACAAGGATTTAAAGGACTGTTACCATCACGAAATGGACACGAACTTGACATGACAGAGCTTGGTAGACGACTGGAAGAATTAAAGACGGAATTGCAGCAGCATCGTTAAGCCAACGCCTCGGGACACGTGACTATGTCTCCCCCAAAACCCCCCTCTGTGTTCGGGACAAGTATTAGGGCCACCTCAACCTCCTTTACAACTCCCTACTCCACCTTTAGATCAGGGCGGGGGGGGAGGTTTGCGTCCATCTGGTAATGTGGGAGGTGAGGGAGAGGGTCAGCGTCCACCCGCGTATACAGGGGAAGGGGGGGAGGTGAGGGAGGAGTGAAATGGAAAGGGGTCATTCGAGATGCGTTATTAGAAGGAGTTATAATTCCACAAGCATATCCGGTGATTGTGGGTGCGGGTCCTGAGGGAAGAAATATTTGGCAACTGTTAGATTGGAAAATTGTAAAAGAAGCATTATCACTATAGTTAGCGAAAGACAACACAGGTGAGGACTGCAGAAAAGTTGTTGCAGGGATGGCAAATCCTAACCCCACCTTAACTGAGCTAATGGATGCTTGTGAGAAAGTAGGAACCACCACATTTCAGATGGAGTATTTAGCAAAAACTTTTGCGGCAGCAATTAAGGTAGTTCATCATTGTTATACATGCGAACAGGAAGGTCACTTTAAGAAAAACTGCCTTAAGAAGTTGAAGCTGAGTGGGAGAGAGAACTCTGTTTTGATGTGTCATTGCTGTGGGAAGCTAGGGCATTTTGTGAAGCTGTGCAGGTCTCAGTATAATGCTCAAGGTCAGCTGATAACAACCAGCTGCAGAATACAGGGAAACTGGAGAAAAACGGGGGGGGAACCGTATGCTGACACAAATGAATCTTCCCAACCAGTTCCAGGCCTATGCAGTTAACTCGCAGCCCAAACCGCAGGGAGCGCAGGACTGGTGTTTCCACGCAGGGTTAACCTGTGCGGCTGCCAAGCCTTGGACCTGTGGCAAACAGGGATAATGCTAATGCTGATTGTCAAAAGATCATTGAAGCTTTACCTGGAAAAATGGATTTGAATGCTATGATAAAGGCATGTGCAAAAGTGGGTACTGTGGAACATAAGGCTCAAGTTATGGCTGCGGCCGTACTTGGGGCTTACGTCGTCACAATTGCAGTCTCTATTCCAATTGTTAGCAGGGGACACAACTTTAACAGCACCACGACACACTACTGCAGAGGTACAGCAACTGATTACAGAAATAGAAAGCAAGCTACATTCCAAATTTGTACATCGTATTGATTTGAATCAGGAAATACAAATTATCACCTTGTTTGATAGGCAAATTCTGTATGCAATAATTGGTCAATGGAATTCAGAATGCTCAGATTCGTTACAGAGCTATTGGCACAGATTATTCATCAAAGGATGGATGCGATGTCGGGAGCTTGTGGCCAGAGATCCCTGCATCACTAACCGTTCCTATTGCAGCTCAATATTTTGAGTGGTGTATGGCTAATAGCTTTGCTTTGCAAACAGCCATGGAGAATTTCTCGGGACAGGTTGTTTACCACTTGCCCTCCCATCCTGTTATAAAATTGAGTGCGGAACTTCCAATTGCCACAGGAGTGTGATGCGCAGACACTCCTGTGGATGGAATTACCATTTTTACGGATGGATCTGGGAACACAGTCAAGACGGGCCTTGTCTGGTATTCTGATGGCAAGTGGGAATCTATGGTAGTACAACAAAAGGGTTCACCTCAGGTGGTAGAATTACAAGCTGTATTAAAAATATTTCAGAATTTTCCCATTCCCTTTAATTTGATTACTGATTCAGCATATATAGCTGGCATTATAAAGCAATTGGATAGATCTGTTATAGAGCATATATGTAATCAGTGTGTTTTTGCATTGCTGTGAGCTCTGTGGCAAGAAATTCAAATCCGAACTGCATTGTTTTATGTTTTATATGTAAGAAATCATACTAATTTGCCTGGGTTTATTGCAGAAGGCAATGCTCGAGTGGACTCTTTGATTTCCAGAGTGGAAGCAATAGCACAATTGCTTGTCAAAGTGCGCAAAAGAATTACAGACATTACCGGACTAGACTCAGATGTTATCTATTTACCTATCAAGAAGGAATATCTACAGTGGTTAACAAATCAGTCAACTATTTTTCAAATGGCCTTACAGGACTTTACTGGACAATTGTTAACACATTTATCAAAAGATAAAAGCTACAGTTTATTTGCAAACAGGATTGGGAAGAACAACCTATCAGATCAGAGATACCTGTGACTGGACTAACTGTTTTTACTGATGCTTATAGTTATTATGTTAATTTCATGCCTGTTCTCATGTCTTCGCAAGGATCTCAATCGAATGATGAACCTAGCTCTGCTCATACAAAAAGAAAAAGGGGGAATTGTTGGGGATTGGCTGCATGACAAAGGTCATGGCTCATTGGAACAACTGTACGAGCAGAGCAGATTCTGAGGCGAGCAAGACTAGGCCTCAGGCCCTGGCCGAAACTGCAATTCATGCTGATGATAGCAGAACGGCAAGGATACTGAGACCTTGACAGGGATCGTAAACAACTAACTAAAGTGGGAGTGAGAGCCGTGAGAATGAGAAAGAAGCACAGCTGGCTAACCGCAAGTAGGAGGGATATGCAAAAGTAACTTGTAGAGCTTCAGCCAATCAATAGTTGACTAGTAGGCATAATTAAAATCCACTGTATAAATAGATGCTGTCTGGGCTAATAAAGTGACGCATGCTTTATCACTCATAATGAGTTGTCTGCGTGTTGCTCCTCCGCTACTCGCAGCAACCCAAAACATTCTATGATGATCTTGAAGTTCCTATTTGAATTATATATCCATCATGACCAGCAAGTCTTGTTGCTGAAGGTTTGAGATGGCCTTTACCAACAATAGCTGCTACTTCACTGCCTACAGCAGTAAAATCTATCTGTCTGAGTCAGGAGGGTAACCACACACATATGTGGTAACAGCCCAGCACTCTGTAACAAATATAGAAAGGTGTGTTTGGCTTTTGTTGAAAGTAGGGGAAAGTATGCCTGTATGTTTGCTTGCTCTCATGTGAGTGTTGAGTTAGGCTGCTTCTGTATCAAAAGGAAGTTGCCTGATTCCTGGATATGGCCACAATGACTTCCAAACTTCAATCCTCCTCCTGAATATATCAGAGGAGACGGAGTTCATGTTAGAAGAAGAATACTGAAATTAAATCTGTGTTTGGAGACAGGATAAGGATTGAACCAAAATACAATTAATTGAATAGCTAGGTTAATTAATGACTATGATTATCTTGCTGCTTCATGATTACAATGTTGGCTGCTGAAAGGTAGTTAGAGGTTATAAGCCTCAGAATGAGATCTCGTAGGATCTTCCTTTGAAACTCCTGCTATGCCTGTGAGATATTTTGATACTGACTGCCATTGGGAGCATAAATTGAATGTCCTAATATGTACATTTTCATTTCCTATTGAAATGAATTTAGACATGCAGCAAGCCACTCTGATCACTAGCTGGTGCCAAGCAAAGTGAAATTTGTATTAAAAGCAAATATGTTTTCTTGAGGTTTTGTTCTTTTTTTCATTTATATATGCAGTTACACTTGAAATTTGGGGGTGATGGTTAATGGTAATATATTCAACACATCTTCAGTATAATTCAGCTTCAAAACACTTCCCATTTCTTTCACATGGCTTCACTGTGGAAGGATCATTTCATTTAATGCAGTAGGCTGGGCCATTTGTATAGTATAATGTTGCAATGATAGATCTTTTCCTCTGTGTGAGCTTCTACTTATGAAGTCAAGTAGAGTCATTTAATGCATGGTCATTAATTCACCCCCAACTTTTTTTCCCAGCCACCCAAATTTAGCATGGACAGTCATTACTATTGTCACATCTCTCTGCAGAGCCTACAGATCAGTCTGGATTGGAGCAGGTTAATGACAAGCTCAAACTCTGTCATATCCTAACTTTACAGTAGGACTTCGACCTAATGGAAACAGCTAGTAATTAACTTTCTCTAATTGCAGAGGACTCTTTTTCCATATAAACTTTATCTCATCTTTACCCTTTAACTCTAAGCTCCACCTTATCTCCAACGAAGTCAGTGAAGCTACAGTGAATGAGTGGAGCATAAGCTCTTTGCTGAAGTGGAATCTTTGGTTTGACGTTACAAAAGGGATTCAGACCCTTTTATTTGCATATGGCTTTCTCCAGTCTTCCATATCTCGAGGTCCTTAATTAATTTCTTTTCCTCCAAATGATGTTTAATTTGTTTGTTTTATAGTCTTTCATAGAATCACAGAATCATAGAATGGTTTGGGTCGGAAGGGACATTAAATATCATCTAGTTCCAACCCCCCTGCCACAGGCAGGGACACCTTTCCACTAGACCAGGTTGCTCAAAGCCTCGTCCAATCTGGCCTTGAACACTGCCAGGGAGGGGGCATCCACAACTTCTCTGGGCAACCTGGTCCAGTGTCTCACTACCCTCACAGTAAAGAATTTCTTCCTAATATCTAAACTAAATATACCCTCTTTCAGTTTAAAACCATTCCCCCTCATCCTATCACTACATGCCCTTGTAAAAAGCTACTCTCCAGCTTTCTTGTAGGCCCCTTTCAGGTACTGGAAGGCTGCTATAAGGTCTCCCCGGAGCCTTCTCTTGTCCAGGCTGAACAGCCCCAGCTCTCTCAGCCTGTCTTCATAGGAGAGGTGCTCCAACCCTCTGATCATCTTTGTGGCCCTCCTCTAGACTCGCTCCAACAGGTCCATTTCCTTCTTATGTTGGGGGCCCCAGAGCTGGATGCAGTACTCCAGGTGGGGTCTTTGTTGGGGTCCATGCGAGGAACAGACTACAGCACACCAATATGATGCTCTAATAGTCCGCTTTATTTTGGTTAACACAGCTCTTTTATAGCATACATACTTCCTTATCTTGCGATCATGCCTTAAGCTATTGGCTGCAAGCACTGTGCATGCTCTGTCCACGTGCCTCTTCTGCTATTCTGATTGGATACTTGCTATGAGCCTAAGCAAGCCATATCTTCATACTTCCTTACTGACTCATGCTCTTACATAACAGTGTACTCGTATGTTATCTCTATAGTTTTCCCACCGTCCAGGCCCCTACATCTCCCCCTTTCTTTCTTAATATAATGGCAATGGTTCTTGATATCATTCCCTGCAAACCTTTTATGATACAGAGTACCAAGACAAAGATGAATAGCAATACTTGCACCAAGCCTTTCACTAGGCTGGCTATCTACCCTCCAATTCCCAGACCACCCAACCAGTTCATCCAAAAACCCATGATGCTCCCTCATTTTCTGTTCTGGATTCAGATCCTGGAGCCACGGCCAAATGATAGGTGCAAGGCGGTGATCACACCTCCTCAAGGTCTTTGGTGTTAAGAGTTGTCTGATCCTGTAGCGTCGGCTGGTTCATCTAGCCACGGCTTCACCCATTTGGCCGGAACCCATTGGCAGTTATTTCCTGTGGAGACGCAAGCATACCCTCTGCTCCAGGTTATTAATTGCTTTGGCCCTTCCCAAGTGCCTGATTCTGGGATCAATACCCTTACCGGTACGTTTGTATTACTGAGGTCTTTTTGATTTCCCTGCCCGTGAGCTATGGCAGGTGGTGTTTGCGAGTCCTGCTTAGGGTTTAGCCAATTTAATACAAACAATGTTTTATGTAGCGTATCCTGTGGTCCCATCTCCCCCTGTTTTCGAATAATTTCTAAATGCTTTTTTTAATGTGCGATGCGCACGTTCCACAATTGCCTGCCCTGTAGAATTATATGGAATACCGCGTACATGTGTAATACCCCATTTCTGCATAAACTCTGCAAATGATTCAGAGCAATAGGCAGGGCCATTATCAGTCTTAATTTGTTCTGGCTGGCCCATTACTGCAATAGCTTGCAACAGATGTTTTTTTTAACAGCCTTAGCCATCATGGAGGTCAGGGCTGTAGCCCACATGTGACCGGAGCAGGTGTCAATGGATACATGGATATATTTGAGTCGGCCAAAGGCAGCATATTCGGTGATGTCTGTTTGCCAAATTTGTCTGGGTTGGAGTCCCCTGGGATTTGCTCCCGCAATCTGTAACACAGGTATTCTAGCACAATCAGGGCAAGAAGCTATAATCGCCCTTGCATCAGTCTTTGTCAACTGGAATTGCGATCGCAATGCTGCTGCAGATAGGTGAAAAAAAACTGGTGAGATTGTCGAGCCTCTGTTAATTTTGCCTGCGGAGATCTGTCCACCAGAAACGCGGATACCAACTGATCGGCTCGGGAGTTTCCTTCCACCAAACCTCCGGGTAAACTGGTATGGCTTCTAATGTGGGTGACAAATACCGGGTGTAGACGGTGTTGCATTTCATGCCATAGGTCGAAAAATGCTTTGAACAGCAGTTCATTGGTGATATGGCGAAGCAACGATCGGTGTATGCGTTTCACAACCCCTACCACGTATAGGGAATCCACTACCAAATTTAAGGGTGCTTCGCGCCACTTTTGTAAGGCCAGGAGTACAGCTTGTAATTCTAAAACCTGAGCAGATCCTTCTGCTACGATGACATGTTTTCTCCATTCTCCCTGTTCTTGCCAGACAAATCCGGCTTTTCCGGTGCGGCTACTTGCATCGGTAAACACCGTGCTTGCTTGCAACGGCTCACTGACGACAAGAGGCTGTTCTTCCAGCGATATGTGAGTTTTAAAGATGGGGTGTGATGGATAGTGATTGTCAATCTGCATTGGCGTGTTCAATAGGGCTAAGGACATAAGTTTTTCTCGTTGACATACATCTGGTAGGTAGTCGAGGCTGATTGGAATAACAAGCTTGTCAGGTGTTCGTCCAGCCACAGCTAATAGCCGTGCAGTCCCTTTGAGAATGACTTGAGCGATAGCTTCCCATCTTGTAGTGATAGTCTTTTTACCATGAGAGAGTAAAAACACCCATTCCAGTACTTGAAGTGGATTTGACTGAGATGGGTCCCATTGTCCTAATATGCCTGACACTTCAAGGTCCATATTATAAATGTACAAGTCCACAGGTAATTCAGGCACTACTCGTGAAGCACAAGACAAGGCAATCTTTTGAGTTATTACTTGCAGTGCAGATCGAGCTTCTTCTGTGAGCTCGCGGGATTCTTGAGGTGCGGAACCCTTCTGAAGCATTTCGAAGAGAGGTTGAAGGTCTGCATTGGTGATGCCGCAGACAGTCCTTATCCACTGAATGTCTCCCACTAATTTCTGTACATCGCTCAGGGTCTTTACATTTGCTCGAATCTCCAATTTCTGAGGTCGAACAGTGGATTCGGTAATCGATATCCCTAGATATTTCCAAGGTGTTGACAGCTGCACCTTTTCCGGGGCTATGACCAGGCCCCACTTTTCCAGATCCGACTTCAATTCTTCTACCACTTCGCTGGCGATGGTTCCCTTTTGACAAAGTAGCAAGTCATCCATATAATGGTAAATCAGCATTCCCTCATGCGTCTTTCGAAATTTCTGTAGAGCCAGATCCACGTACCACTGACAAATTGTTGGAGAATTCTTCATACCTTGTGGCAATACCACCCAATGATACCTCTTCGCTGGTGCTGCACGATTTATGGAGGGAACTGTAAATGCAAATTTTTCACAGTCGTCTGGATGCAAGGGTATCGTGAAGAAACAAGTCTTTGAGGTCGATCACAACGATATCCCATCCTCGTGGTAACATAGTAGGTGTAGGGAGACCTGGCTGTAATGGGCCCATGTCTTGCATGACAGCATTAACAGCCCTTAAATCTTGCAGTAATCTCCACTTCCCTGACTTTTTAGGTATTGTAAATACAGGCATGTTCCATGGACTTGTTGAGGGTACTAGGTGACCTGCATCAAGTTGTTCTTGCACCAACTCCTGTAAGTGTGCGAGCTTTTCTTCGGGTAGCGGCCATTGGTCCACCCAGACGGGTGACGTTGTTAACCATGTGAGCTTCAGTAACACTTGCGGATGTAAAGCAGCTTGTGTCGCACCATCGGTGTACTGACCTTTCCCTAATAGTGCATCAATCCATGTCAGTCTCAAAGGGTCCCCTTCATCTCGGCGTACGTTCTCAACAGCGGCTATCTCCAGCTTTTGCTGCCACTTTTCCAGAAATAACAGGTATGCAGTGGGTGGCAACATCAGTTCATCAAGAGCACGTATGTCCACTTGTGTTAATGTTTGTTTTTTAAAGAATGATGTTAGCAACTGCATCACATGTTTATTGTCCATTCCGTACTGCATCATTGCTTCTTTCAGATGACACCAAGCTGGGTGGCAGTGTCGATCTGCTGGAGGGTAGGAAGGCCCTACAGAGGGATTTGGACAGGTTAGATAGATGGGCCGAGACCAACGGCATGAGGTTCAACAAGAACAAGTGCCGGGTCTTACACTTGGGCCACAACAACCCCATGCAGCTCTACAGGCTGGGGGAAGAGTGGTTAGAAAGCGGCCCGGTGGAAAGAGACCTGGGCGTGCTGATCGACAGCCGGCTAAACATGAGCCAGCAGTGTGCCCAGGTGGCCAAGAAGGCCAATGGCATCCTGGCCTCTATTAGGAATAGTGTAGCCAGCCGGTCTAGGGAAGTGATCGTCCCTCTGTACTCGGCACTGGTGAGGCCGCACCTTGACTACTGTGTCCCCTTCTGGGCCCCGCACTTCAAGAAAGATGTTGAGGTGTTGGAGCGAGTCCAGAGGAGGGCGACCAAGCTGGTGAAGGGTCTGGAGGGTCTGACCTACGAGGAACGGCTGAGGGAGCTGGGGTTGTTTAGCCTGGAGAAGAGGAGGCTCCGAGGTGACCTTATTGCAGTCTACACCTACCTGAAGGGAGGTTGTAGTGAAGTGGGAGTTGGCCTCTTCTCCCGGGCAACTAGCGATAGGACAAGAGGGCACAGCCTTAAGCTTCGCCAGGGGAGGTTCAGGTTGGACATTAGGAAGAATTTCTTTTCAGAAAGAGTTATTAGACATTGGAATGGGCTGCCCAGGGAGGTGGTGGAGTCACCATCTCTGGCTGTGTTTAAGAAAAGACTGGACATGGCACTTAGTGCCATGGTCTAGTTGACAGGGTGGTGTAGGGGCAGCGGTTGGACTCGATGATCCCTGAGGTCTCTTCCAACCTGGTTGATTCTGTGATTCTGTGATTCTGTGATTCTCGTAACTGCTTCACAGTTTTCCAATCAAACGGTGCCCATTGACGACGATCTCCTTGTGGGAAAACTGGCATTGCAGTGATGCTATGCGGTAACATTACTCCTTCAATGGTAGCCTCTCGAATGACGCCCTGCCATCGTTGTCCTGGATCATAACCGGGTAATGCTTCAGGCCGTGTATTCTGTTCGTCACCAGGATCATCGGAATCTGAAGAGCTTGGCATTGGCGTATATGGGGCTCGACCTTCCCCTGCTGGTCTTTGAGTGCTATGCTCTTGTCGAGGAGGGTCAGTCAGCCGGCGCATGCGCGAACGAGAAGACGACGTCCCGCCCTGGGGAGGCGACAGCCCGTCCAGGCCACTCCCAAATCTGTCGCGTAGGTACGCGTCAGCTGCTGCCTCCTCCCACATCCCATCTTCCATGCACCATTTTGTCCACCTCCGAATTCTTTCCACTTTGTGCTTTAGCTCTGCCGGAGTTAGTTCCGGTTCTGCTGGTGGAGCTTCCTGCTTCTCGATAGCCTGTCCGAGAGCCTCTAACCCACTAGATATCGCCTGCGAGGCTTTATTGTAAGCGAGTTGCCGCGATGTTTTACTAGCTCCTCCATCTAGCTTCTCCATTTTTTTTATTAGTTCCTGCATTTGCTGTTCTTGTCGCTGCAGTAACTCTCGCAAAGGCGCGTTACTGTCCGCTTCAGGAGCAGCATCTGACTCATTTGTTTCTACTTCCATGGGGAGGGGTACAGTTTCAGGATTCACCGTTGGCTGTTTGCCTCCGGCAGCCTCCGGAGGGGGTACCGAGACCCCAGATGTCGCCTCCGGCCCCATTTCATGAGGCATTAACGGGGCTGACGGGACTGTTGATTCTCCGCCCCAAAACTCCACCTCAAGCGCGGGGTAAGAGGCGGGCGCCGAGCCTGCGGGGGGGGCGGGGCAGAAGGCACCAACCCAGCGGGAGTGGGGGTGGAAGGCACCAAGCCTGCGGGGGGTGGGGCGGGGGAAAAAGTATCGGCGAATCCTCGTAGGGAGGGGCTGCTTCTACAGGGTCCGCCGGTAACTGCTCTTTTTCTTCTGGTTTTGTTAGTGCTTTTTTGAGAGCGGATTGGACTTTCGTCTCAGAGGACATAGCCTCCAGCATATCCCTCACTTTTTTCCAAGATGTAGCTAACTTTTTAGCCTCTTTATTTCCCACCGCAATTGATTTCCAAAGTTCTTGCCCTAGATCGTCCCAGCAAGCTGCAGAAAACAACTGATCGGTGGTTTTTAGCAAGCCTCTTCGCTGGCCCCATCCCAGCAAAGTTTCTACTTCTTTTCTTTTTATCTCAGTATCAGTTTGTGCGGCTATCTGCAGAATACACTCCACTGCCGCCTTTTCCAGTGCAGATACTGCACCCCCCATCCTGCCGTTAATCACGTAGGCCTACGATTCCCGTCTCTCTCGAACGGCCCAGCTCACCTCCGCCGGCACGGCACTCACCCTCGCGTCTTTCGTCTGGTCCCCCTTTTTCTCCGTTGCGAAGATCACGTCGGGGTCACCACAATGTTGGGGTCCATGCGAGGAACAGACTACAGCACACCAATATGATGCTCTAATAGTCCGCTTTATTTTGGTTAACACAGCTCTTTTATAGCATACATACTTCCTTATCTTGCGATCACGCCTTAAGCTATTGGCTGCAAGCACTGTGCATGCTCTGTCCACGTGCCTCTTCTGCTGTTCTGATTGGATACTTGCTATGAGCCTAAGCAAGCCATATCTTCATACTTCCTTACTGACTCATGCTCTTACATAACAGTGTACTTGTATGTTCTCTCTATAGTTTTCCCACGGTCCAGGCCCCTACAGGTCTCACAAGAGCGGAGTAGAGGGGGAGAATCACCTCCCTTGACCTGCTGGCCACACTGCTTTTGATGCAGCCCAGGACACGATTGGCCTGGGCTGCAAGCACACACTGCCGGCTCATGTTGAGCTTCTCGGCAACCATCGCCCCCAAGTCCTTCTCCTCAGGACTGCTCTCAATCCATTCTCCGCCCAGCCTGTATTTGTGCTTGGGATTGCCCCGACCCACATGCAGGACCTTGCACTTGGCCTTGTTGAACTCCATGTGGTTTGCACAGGCCCAGCTCTCAAGCCTGTCAAGGTCCCTCTGGACGGCATCCCTTCCATCCAGCGTGTTGACCGCACCACACCACTTGGTGTCGTCGGCAAACTTGCTGAGGGCGCACTCAATCCCACTGTCCATGTCGCCGACAAAGATGTTAAACAGGACCGGTCCCAATACCGATCCCTGAGGAACACCACTCATCACTGGTGTCCACTTGGACATTGAGCCATTGACCGCAACTCTCTGAGTGCAAAGATCCAGCCCAATTCCTTATCCACCAAGTGGTCCATCTGTCGAGTCCATGTCTCTCCAATTTAGAGACAAGGATGTCATGTGGGATAGGGTCAAATGCTTTGCACAAGTCCAGGTAGATGACATCAGTCGCTCTTCCCTTGTCCACCAGTGCTGTAACCCCGTCGTAGAAGGCCACCAAATTTGTCAGGCATGATTTGCCCTTAGTGAAGCCATGTTGGCTGTCACCAACCACCTCCTTGATTTCTATGTGCCTCAATATAGTTTCCAGGAGGATCTGCTCCATGATCTTGCCAGGCACAGAGGTGAGACTGACTGGCCTGTAGTTCCCCGGGTCTTCCTTTTTTCTCTTCTTGAAAATGGGAGTTATGTTTCCCCTTTTCCAGTCAGTGGGAGCTTCACCAGACTGCCATGACTTCTCAAAAATGATGGATAGTGGCTTAGCAACTTCATCCGCCAGTTCCCTCAGGACCCGTGGATGCACCTCATCAGGTCCCATGGACTTGTGCCCCTTCAGGTTCCTCAGATGGCCTTGAACCTGATCTTCTCCTACAGTGGGCGGTTCTTCATCCTTCCAGTCCCTGCCTCTGCCTTCTGTGACTTGGGTGGTGAGGCTAGAGCATTTGCTGGTGAAGACTGAGGCAAAAAAGTTGTTGAGTACCTCAGCCTTCTCCATATCCCGGGTAACCAGGTCTCCCGTTTCTTCCAGAGAAGGCCCACATTTTCCCTAGTCTTCCTTTTATCACCAATGTACCTATAGAAGCTTTTCTTGTTGTCCTTGACATCCCTGGCCAGATTTAATTCTATCAGGGCTTTAGCTTTCCTAACCTGGTCCCTGGCTGCTTGGACAATTTCCCTGTATTCCTCCCAGGCTACCTGCCCTTGCTTCCATCCTCTGTAGGCTTCCTTCTTGTGCCTGAGTTTATCCAGGACCTCCTTCTTCATCCATGCAGGCTTCCTGGCGTTTTTGCCTGCCTTCCTCTTTATTGTGATGCATTGCTCCTGAGCGTGGAGGAGGTGGTCCTTGAAGACTAACCAGCTTTCTTCGGCCCCTTTTCCCTCCAGGGCTTTATCCCAAGGGGCTCTCCCAAGCAGGTCCCTGAAGAGGCCAAAGTCTGCTCTCCTGAAGTCCAGGGTGGTGAGCTGGCTGCACGCCCTCCTTGCTGCCCTATGGATCTTGAACTCCACCATTTCATGGTCGCTGCAGCCAAGGCTGCCCTTGAGCTTCACGTCTCCCACCAGCCCCTCCTTGTTGGTGAGAACAAGGTCCAGCATGGCACCTCTCCTCATCGGCTCCTCTATTACTTGTAGAAGGAAGTTGTCATCCACGCATTCCAGGAACCTCCTGGATTGCTTGTGCCCAGCTGTGTTGTCCTTCCAACAGATATCAGGGTGGTTCAAGTCCCCCATGAGGACCTGGGATTGTGAACGTGAGGCTACATCTATCTGTCTGTAGAGGGCCTCATCCGCTCGGTCTTCCTGGTCAGGTGGCCTGTAGCAGACGCCCACTATAATGTCACCCATCCCTGCCCTCCCTTTGATCCTGACCCATAAGCTCTCCATCAGCTCCTCCTCCATCCCCAGGCAGAGCTCCATGCACTCAAACTGGTCATTGACATGGAGCGCAACATCCCCTCCTTGTCTCCCCTGCCTGTCCTTCCTAAAAAGCCTGTATCCCTCCATTCCAATGCTCCAGTCATCAGAGTCATCCCACCATTTCTCTGTGATGCCAATAAGGTCGTAGCCTTGCAGGTATGCGTACATCTCTAGCTCCTCTTGTTTGTTCCCCATGCTCTGTGCGTTTGCATAGAGGCATTTCATTTGGGCCCCCGACAAAGCTGCCTTGCAGCCTGAAATTCCTTTCCGTTGCTCTTCAGGTGCTCTCCTGCTGGCCTGCCATCCTTCTCCAGGCTCTGGGCACCTGTTGCTGGCCCTGGCATCGGACTGGCTGAATTGGGATGGACTGAGGTCCCCCTCCCCAGGCAACTCTAGTTTAAAGCCCTCTTTACCAGCTTGGCAAGCCTATGACCCAAGATGGTCTTGCCCTTCTCTGACAGATGGACCCCATAGGATACCAGTAGACCAGGTTTCTCGAAGTGAGTCCCATGATCTAGGTAGCCAAACCCCTGGCTGTGGCACCAGTCCTGTAGCTATGTGTTGATTTGCCTAATTCGACTGTCCCTTTTAGTCCCCTTCCCTTTGACCAGGAGGACTGATGAGAAAACTACCTGGGCCCCAGAGTCCTTTACCACTGCTCCCAGGGCTCTGTAGTCCTCCTTGATATGCCTCGGACTGCTCTTAGCTGTATCAGGATTTGAGTATATTCTTTTTAAGAACATCTGTAGAACTGATTCTCTTTTTGGTTTGGAGTATCTGAACTGAAAACTCTACAAGCATAGGCTGCCTTCAAGATAAACATTATATTTTGGGTTTTGCCTGAACAGGAACACCATTTGAATGGCTTTTCAGCTGTTGTCCTCAATTGCAGTTCTAGTATGAAGAAGAAATGCAATGATATGAAAAGAACCAAAAAGGTACTAAAAATACTAATATTCTAAGTTCTAATATTTTGTTTGAGTATGAGGCAAATATTTATGGGAACATTGTTTTATCACTGATGACTCCTATTTGAGTGATCTTCTATTAAAATATTATTTTCTGCTGAAATTTGTACAAGTCTTACATTAATGTAATCACACATCATAAAAACAAAATTATACTAAAGAAAAGTTATTAATCCAGAATTAACAATGACAAATATGGGGCATCTTTTATATGCATCGCAGACTACTGAAAATGTCAATCACCAGTACACAATGTCAAGAAATCCTGATCCAGAGTCATCTCTGGTGTCTAATTATCCTGCACTTAGCTCTTGTTTTTATGTTCTCTACTAAATGAGTTCCTTCATGATGGCCAAAGGAAGCGATGAACCACCCACACAGAAGACTTATTTGGTTGTAAGAATATTTTTCTAAAAGCTTGCTGTGATTGCTTAAGCAGCTACTGCTACTCTTTTTTCAAGTGGAAAAAAATCTTCAAAGTGGCAAAAGATTAGAGGTATTGCTAGTATACAAATTGTGTGTTTTGTTCCATAAAATTTCCATTATCAGAAAAAGGAAGTAATATAGGCAGTTCTTTGATCTACTTCAAGTTACTAATGTGATACTGATATGCCAAAAAGTAGTAAAAAATCCTCTGTGTTTCCTGATGAAGTGTATTTCTAGGTGAAAGGTTATATGTTACTGCATTATGGAAGTGTGCATTATATTGTGTCATGACCTTTCCTGGTGTATAATCTTCAAGGGCTTTCATTACTGAATATTTAACTTGAGAGAGCAACCTACTCTCAGACCTTGGTTGCTCTCAGAATAATACATTGAAAAAACAATATCTTCATGTAACAGCATGGCATGCTTGCCTTAATTCAGAAGAGTTGCTTGACATGGAAACTGTGTTAGTAAATTTTGATTTCTCACTACTACTCTTTCTGTACTCTACGCAGTTTTCAAGTTCAGGTTGATGGAAACTATTCACAAATTTGTAACAAATTTGCCGACAAATTTGGTCGCAGTGTATATTTCACAGAATCACAGAATCACAGAATGGTTAAGGGTTGGAAGGGACCTCTGGAGAACATCTAGTCCAACCCCCTGCCAAAGCAGGTTCACCTAGAGCATGTTGCACAGGGTTGCGTCCAGGCGGGTTTTGAATATCTCCAGAGAAGGAGACTCCACAACCTCCCTGGGCAGCCTGTTCCAGTGCTCTGCCACCCTCAAAGTAAAGAAGTTCCTCCTCATATTCAGATGGAATTTCCCATGTTTCAGCTTGTGCCCATTGCCCCTTGTCCTCTCACTAGGCACCACTGAGAAGAGTCTGGTCCCCTCCTCTTGACACCCACCCCTAAGGTATTTGTAAGTGTTGATAAGATCCCCTCTCACTCTTCTTCAAGCTGAACAGACCCGGCTCTCTCAGCCTCTCCTCATAAGAGAGGTGCTCCAGTCCTTTGGTCATCTTTGTAACCCTCTGCTGCACTCTCTCCAGTAATTCCTTATCTTTCTTGAACTGGGGGGCCCAGAATTGGACACAGTACTCCAGATGTGGCCTCACCAGGGCCGTGTAGAGGGGCAGGATAACCTCCCTTGACCTGTTGGCCACACTCTTCCTAAGGCATCCCAGGATACCATTGGCCTTCCTGGCCACAAGGGCATATTGCTGGCTCATGGTGAACTTCTTGTCCACCAGAACACCCAGGTCCTTCTCTGCAGAGCTGCTCTCCAGTAGATCAGCCCCCAACCTGTACCGGTGCATGGGGTTATTCCTCCCAAGGTGCAGGACTCTACACTTGCCTTTGTTGAACTTCATGAGGTTCCTCTCCGCCCAGCTCTCCAGCCTGTCCAGGTCTCGCTGAATGGCAGCACAGCCTTCTGGTGTATCGGCCACTCCTCCCAGTTTTGTGTCATCAGCAAACTTGCTGAGGGTACACTCTGTTCCTTCATCCAGGTAACTGATGAATAAGTTGAACAGGACCGGGCCCAGTACTGACCCCTGGGGAACACCACTAGCCACAGGCCTCCAACTAGACTGAGCACTGCTGATCACAACCCTCTGGGCTCTGTCGTTCAGCCAGTTCTCGATCCACCTCACTGTGCACTCATCTAAGCCACACTTCTTGAGCTTCCCTATGAGGATGTTATGGGAGACAGTGTCAAAAGCCTTGATGAAGTCAAGGTAGATAACATCCACTGCTCTCCCCTCATCAACCCAGCCAGTCATGTTGTCATAGAAGGCTATCAGATTGGTCAAGCATGATTTCCCCTTGGTGACTCCATGGTGACTACTTCTGATGACCTTCTCCACATGCTTAGAGATGGCATCCAGAATGAGCTGCTCCATCACCTTTCCAGGGATGGAGGTGAGGCTGACCAGTCTGTAGTTGCCTGGGTCCTCCTTCTTGCCCTTTTTAAAGACTGGAGTGACATTGGCCTTCCTCCAGTCCTCAGGCATCTCTCCTGTTCTCCATGACCTTTCAAAGATGATAGAGAGTGTCTGGGCAATAACATCTGCCAGTTCCCTCAACACTCGTGGGTGCATCCTGTCGGGGCCCATAGATTTGTGGGTGTCCAGTTTGTCTAAATGATCTCTAATTTTATCCTCCTCAACCAAGGGAAAGTCTTCCTTTCTCCAGACTTTCTCTTGTACCTCCAGGGTCTGGGATTCTTGAGGGGTGGCCTTAGTAGTAAAGACTGTGACAAAGAAGGCATTCAGTAACTCTGCCTTCTCTGCATCCTCCGTCACCAGGGTACAATCCTCATTCAGCAGGGGGCCCATGTTTTCCCTAGTCTTCCTTTTGCTACTGATGTACTTGAAGAAGCCCTTCTTGTCTTTGATGTCCCTTGCCAGATTTAATTCCAAGCGGGCCTTGGCCTTCCTTGTCTCCTCCCTGCATACTCTGACAACCTTCCTCTATTCCTCCCAAGTAGGCTGTCCCTTTTTCCACATTCTGTAGACTTCCTTCTTCCATTTCAGTTTTGTGAGAAGCTCTTTGTTCATCCATGCAGGTCTCCTGCCCCCTTTGCTTGATTTCTTACTCATAAGGATGCACCGATGTTGAGCTTGGAGGAAGTGATGCTTGAATATTGACCAGCTCTTATGGACCCCCCTGCCCTCCAGGGCCCTAACCCATGGGATACCCCCAAGGAGGTCCTTGAAGAGGCCAAAGTCAGCTCTCCTCAAGTCCAGGGTTGTGGTCCTACTTATTGCCCTACTTCCTCCACGCAGGATCCTGAACTCCACCATCTCGTGGTCGCTACAACCCAGGCTACCCCCAACTTTCACATCTCCAACCAGACCTTCGTTATTTGTTAACACAAGGTCTAGCAGAGCACCTCTCCGCGTTGGCTCCTCCACCACCTGTGTCAAAAAGTTATCGTCAATGCTTTGTAGGAACCTCCTGGACTGTGGGTGCCTGGCTGTGTTGTCTTTCCAGCAGATATCGGGGTGATTGAAGTCTCCCATGAAAACTAGGGCCTGCGAACACGAGGCTACTTCCCGCTGTCTGTAGAAGGCCTCATCTCCTTCCTCTTCCTGATCAGGTGGCCTATAGTAAACCCCCACACAACAGTGTCACCCGTGTTAGCCTGCCCCTTAATTCTTACCCATAGGCTCTCTACTCGTTCTTCATCCACCCCTAGGCAGAGCTCAATACATTCCAGTTGCTCTCTCACATAAAGGGCAACTCCACCTCCTCACCTTGCTGGCCTGTCCTTCCTAAAAAGTACGTACCCATCCATGACAGCATTCCAGTCATGAGAGCTATCCCACCATGTCTCTGTAATTGCAATGAGATCATGGCCCTGCGACCTCACATAGATCTCCAGTTCTTCCTGTTTATTCCCCATGCTGCATGCATTGGTATACAAGCATTTCAGAGAGGTAGCCAAGCATGCAGGTTTCCCAGGAGAGGCGCAAGAGGATCTGTGATATCTATACATACCCTTGAGGTGGTTGGCCATCTTGTTCCTATCTTGGGAGGCAGCTAAGGAAACTTTCTCTCTGCTCTGATTGGCCTGGCTTATTCCCCCGATAGAGGCAATGGCATGAGCATTACCGCTCTGGACCCCTCCCCCTAAGTCCTTCAGTTTAAAGCCCACCTCACCAAGTTGTCCAGCCTGCTGCCAAAGATTCCCTTGCCTCTTTTAGACAGGTGGATCCCATCCTTCCCTAACAGGTCATAGTTGTCAAAGAGTGTCCCATTGTCATAAAAGCCAAAACCCTCACGATAGCACCAACCACGAAGCCAAGAGTTGATTTCCATTATACGTCTATTTATGGTTGCCCCCTTTCCTCTGACGGGTAAAATGGAGGAGAAGATAACTTGGGCACCGATATTCTTCACTTGCACCCCCAGGGCTTTGTAGTCTTCCTTGATCCTACCCAGGTTCCGGCTCATGGTGTCATTCATGCCCACATGAAAGAGAAGCAGAGGATAGTAGTCCGATCTCTTAACAAGCTGTGGCACCCTTTCAGCAATATCTCGCACCTTAGCGCCTGGAAGGCAGCATACCTCTCATGATTCTCTGTCAGGTCGGCAGATGGGCGCCTCAGTGCCCCTCAACAGAGAGTCACCCACCACGAGCACTCGTCGTTTCTTTTTATGGTATCCACTGTCTGCTGTGATACCAAATTTCCTTTGTTGGAAATTTTCCCAAAGCCGAGAATAATTTTATTTTAGTCACAAGTTGAATGAGCAGCCTTGTTATTTTAAAAATTATTGAAATCAATGAATATCACTTGTGTAGGCTAGAAGCATTGCTTTTCTGTATGATGAGATGGTTCTTTTTTGAAGCCCCACTCACAATCCTACACTTCAGTTCAGTTCAATTCCCCCTCAGTTCAAGAAGGACAGGAACTGCTAGAGAGAGTCCAGCGCAGAGCCACGAAGATGATTAAGGGAGTGGAACATCTCCCTTATGAGGAGAGGCTGAGGGAGCTGGGTCTCTTTAGCTTAGAGAAGAGGAGACTGAGGGGTGACCTCATTAATGTTTATAAATATGTAAAGGGCAAGTGTCATGAGGATGGAGCCAGGCTCTTCTCAGTGACATCCCTTGACAGGACAAGGGGCAATGGGTGCAAGCTGGAACACAGGAGGTTCCACATAAATATGAGGAAAAACTTCTTTACGGTGAGGGTGACTGAACACTGGAACAGGCTGCCCAGAGAGGTTGTGGAGTCTCCTTCTCTGGAGACATTCAAAACCCGCCTGGACGCGTTCCTGTGTGATATGGTCTAGGTAATCCTGCTCCGGCAGGGGGATTGGACTAGATGATCTTTCGAGGTCCCTTCCAATCCCTAACATTCTGTGATTCTGTGATTCTGTGACTTGCTGAGAACGATGTCTCTGAAATGAAATTACCCTAAAATAGACAAATACTTTTTACTAGCTAATAAATTTGCAACAAAATTACTTAAAGATACTTTTAATAAGAGTGAAATATAAGAAATGGTCGAGGAGGATCAGGTTAGAGATCATTTAGGCAAACTGGACACCCACAAATCTATGGGCCCCGACAGGATGCACCCACAAGTGCTGAGGGAACTGGCAGATGTTATTGCCAAGCCACTCTCCATCATCTTTGAAAGGTCATGGAGAATCACAGAATCACAGAATCACAGAATGTTAGGGATTGGAAGGGACCTCGAAAGATCATCCAGTCCAATCCCCCTGCCGGGGCAGGATTGCCTAGACCATATCACACAGGAACGCGTCCAGGCGGGTTTTGAATGTCTCCAGAGAAGGAGACTCCACAACCTCTCTGGGCAGCCTGTTCCAGTGTTCGGTCACCCTCACCGTAAAGACGTTTTTCCTCATATTTAAGTGGAACCTCCTGTGTTCCAGCTTGCACCCATTGCCCCTTGTCCTGTCAAGGGATGTCACTGAGAAGAGCCTGGCTCCATCCTCATGACGCTTGCCCTTTACATATTTATAAACATTAATGAGGTCACCCCTCAGTCTCCTCTTCTCCAAGCTAAAGAGACCCAGCTCCCTCAGCCTCTCCTCATAAGGGAGATGTTCCACTCCCTTAATCATCTTCGTGGCTCTGCGCTGGACTCTCTCTAGCAGTTCCCTGTCCTTCTTGAACTGAGGGGCCCAGAACTGGACACAATATTCCAGATGCGGCCTCACCAGGGCAGAGTAGAGGGGGAGGAGAACCTCTCTCGACCTGCTGACCACACCCCTTCTAATACACCCCAGGATGCCATTGGCCTTCTTGGCCACAAGGGCACACTGCTGGCTCATGGTCATCCTGTTGTCCACTAGGACCCCCAGGTCCCTTTCCCCTACGCTGGTCTCCAACAGGTCTGCCCCCAACTTGTACTGGTACATGGGGTTGTTCTTGCCCAGATGCAGGACTCTACACTTGCCCTTGTTATATTTCATTAAATTTCTCCCCGCCCAACTCTCCAGCCTGTCCAGGTCCCTCTGAATGGCTGCGCAGCCTTCCGGTGTGTCAGCCACTCCTCCCAGTTTTGTGTCATCAGCGAACTTGCTGACAGCGCACTCTAATCCCTCATCCAAGTCATTAATGAATATATTGAATAGAACTGGTCCCAGTACCGACCCTTGCGGGACTCCACTAGACACAGGTCTCCAACTGGACTCTGTCCCATTGACCACCACTCTCTGGCTTCTTTCCTTCAGCCAGTTCACAATCCACCTCACTGCCCGATCATCCAGACCACACTTCCTCAGTTTAGCTGCGAGGATGCTGTGGGAGACCGTGTCAAACACTTTACTGAAATCGAGATAGACCACATCCACAGCTTTACCATCATCTATCCACCGGGTTATGTCCTCATAAAAGGCTATCAAGTTGGTTGAGCATGACTTCCCCTTGGTGAAGCCATGCTGAGTGCCCCTAATGATCCCCCTATCCTTGATGTGCCTAGAGACAGCACCAAGGACAAGTTGTTCCATCACCTTTCCGGGGATGGAGGTGAGGCTGACTGGTCTATAGTTACCCGGGTCCTCCTTCTTGCCCTTTTTGAAGACTGGAGTGACATTCGCTTTCCTCCAGTCCTCAGGCACCTCTCCCGTTGCCCACGACTTAGCAAAGATGATGGAGAGTGGCCTAGCAATGACTTCCGCCAGCTCCCTCAGCACCCGCGGGTGCATCCCATCAGGGCCCATGGATTTATGGACATCCAGATTGCTTAATTTGTCCCTGACCCAGCCCTCATCTACCAAGACAGATTCCTCCTCTATCCTGACTTCCTCTGGGGCCTCAGGGGTCCGGGGCTCCTCAGGACAGCCTCCAGCAGTCTAGACAGAGGCAAAGAAGGCATTCAGTAACTCCGCCTTCTTTATATCCTCTGTCTCCAGGGCCCCCACCTCATTCATCAGTGGGCCTACATTGCCTCTAGTGTTGGTTTTACCTGCAATGTATTTGAAGAAGCCCTTTCTGTTGTCCTTGACCTCTCTTGCAAGGTTTAATTCCAAGGAGGCCTTAGCTTTCCTAGTTGCCTCCCTACATCCTCTGACAACAGACTTATATTCCTCCCAAGTGGCCAGCCCCTCCTTCCATGATCTGTACACCCTCTTCTTCCACTTGAGTTTGCCCAGCAGTTCCCTGTTCAACCATGCAGGTCTCCTGGTACCCTTCCTTGACTTCCTACCTGCTGGGATGCTCTGATCTTGAGCTCGGAAGAAGCAGTCCTTGAATGCTAACCAACTATCTTGGGCCCCCTTACCTTCTAGTACCCTGTCCCATGGGATTTCCCCTAGCAATTGCTTGAAAAGGCCAAAGTTGGCCCTCATGAAGTTCAGGAACTGAGGAGAAGGAACACGCCTCCACAAATTCCAATGTGAATCAAAGTGAAGACGCTTTATTAAGCATAAGCTGTCCCTTTTATACATTTTGTACTTTCCCTGGCTGTAAGCATGTGCATTGCTGCTGGTTAATATTACTAAACATACTCTTCTTTGATGTGTTGATTGGTCACTGCTCTGCCACTGGTCTTTTCTTAATTGGCTCCATCAGTTCTTGTTTGTTCTCCTCCGTGTTCGGCTCCCACCGGCTACTCCCTTAATTCTTGTTTGCTCAGCTACTGTTTTTCCTCATCTCTCCAAGGTCGGCTTGTTGACACTAGCTACATGAATCTTGTCACGCAGCTAGGCCTTCACTCCATGCTCTCATACTTCTGGCTCATTACATGACCATTCTCCTCCAAAAACCCCTCTACAGAGAACAAGAGAGGTGCCTGAGGACTGGAGGAAAGCCAATATCACTCCAGTCTTCAAAAAGGGCAAGAAGGAGGACCCAGGCAACTACAGACCGGTCAGCCTCACCTCCATCCCTGGAAAGGTGATGGAGCAGCTCATCCTGGATGCCATCTCTAAGCATGTGGAGAAGGTCATCAGAAGTAGTCACCATGGATTCACCAAGGGGAAATCGTGCTTGACCAATCTGATGGCCTTCTATGAGGACATGACTGGCTGGGTTGATGAGGGGAGAGCAGTGGATGTTGTCTACCTTGACTTCATCAAGGCTTTTGACACTGTCTCCCACAATATCCTCATAGGAAAGCTCAGGAAGTGTGGGTTAGAGGAGTGAACAGTGAGGTGGACTGAGAACTGGCTGAATGGCAGAGCTCAGAGGGTTGTGATCAGCGGTGCTGAGTCTAGTTGGATGCCTGTGGCTAGTGGTGTTCCCCAGGGGTCAGTACTGGGTCCAGTCCTGTTTAACTTATTCATCAATGACCTGGATGAAGGGACAGAGTGTACCCTCAGCAAGTTTGCTGATGACACAAGACTGGGAGGAGTGGCTGATACACCAGAAGTCTCTGCTGCCATTCAGCAAGACCTGGATGGGCTAGAGAGTTGGGCGGAGAGGAACTTAATGAAGTTCAACAAAGGCAAGTGTAGGGTCCTGCACCTAGGGAGGAATAACCCCATGCACCAGTACAGGCTGGGGGTTGACGTGCTGGAAAGCAGCTCTGTGCAGAAGGACTTGGAAGTTCTGGTGGACAAGTTCACCATGAGCCAGCAATGTGCCCTTGTGGCCAAGAAGGCCAATGGTATCCTGGGGTGCATTAGGAAGTGTGTGGCTAGCAGGTCAAGGGAGGTTATCCTCCCCCTCTACACTGCCCTAGTGAGGCCACACCTGGAGTACTGTGTCCAGTTCTGGGCCCGCCAGTTCAAGAAAGACACGGAACTACTGGAGAGAGTCCAGCAGAGGGCTACAAAGATGATCAAAGGACTGGAACATCTCTCTTACGAGGAGAGGCTGAGGGAGCTGGGTCTGTTTAGCCTGGAGAAGAGAAGGCTGAGGGGGGATCTTATCGATACTTACAAATACCTTAGGGATGGGTGTCAAGAGGATGGGGCCAGACTCTTCTCAGTGGTGCCCAGTGGCAGGAAAAGGGGCAACGGGCACAAACTGAAACATGGGAAGTTCCATCTGAATATGAGGAGGAACTTCTTTACTTTGAGGGTGGCAGAGCACTGGAACAGGCTGCCCAGGGAGGTTGTGGAGTCTCCTTCTCTGGAGATATTCAAAACCCGCCTGGACGCAACCCTGTGCAACATGCTCTAGGTGACCCTGCTTTGGCAGGGGGTTGGACTAGATGATCTCCAGAGGTCCCTTCCAACCCTAACCATTCTCTGATTTTGTGATTCTGTAATGGGAGGGGGGAGTGAGCGAGCAGCTGTATGGTGTTTAATTGCTAGCTGGGGTTAAACCACAACAATTGTTTGACAGGTAACCTGAACATGGTCAGAGCAGGAATTCTTGAAATGTGAATTAATTATTTCTCTTGGAAATTAATCCCCTAGCTTACTGGTCAATATGCATCTGGTACAAACTTGGTCTGAGTAGCCTCCTGCTTTGATTTTCCAGGGTTTCTAAGGTACTGAGCTAAGGGAACTTCCTGCTTCGACAGTGGGATCTGAAAACTTGTATTCATATTCATCTCTCGTCTCCATCGTTTATGTGCCACAATACAGAAGTCACTTTGCCTGTTTTGTTTGGCATTTTTTCAGCTCTGTCTAACCCTATTCATTAAATGTGAATACCTGTTTTGGGGGAATTGTTTAAAAACTCCATGGGAAGCAAGGATTGATCTTTAAAGACATTGTTTAAAAAGACATCTAAAAACCAGGACCATGTTCTACTCAGCTCTGAATTCCTTTGACACAGCATCTCATTCCATGGCTCAAAAATTGGTCTAGGAATTTCATGATTAAAAAGTGGTGAGCACCATTTTGATTCATTGTGTTTTTCATACTTCATCTTATTTGCTGCAGCATGTCTTAGCATGAGCATGAGAAAAAGACATTGCATGACTCACTGTGATGCAATGCAGTGGAATGCTGAAAAGAAAAAAAACCCACACAATTTCAAATTTACAATCTACTCTCAATACAGATGACAAACAATTGACCCAGATTTTTGTGCACAATTATCTGGTTCAGTTATCCATAAAAAGAGGGGAATATTCCTCTATTTCCTAAGAGTAGTCAGCAGGAGCAATTGTTGCATATCTGTTTGGGTCAGTAGTTTTCGTTAACTGTATTACTCCTATCTCGATCATTTGGCTTCATTATAACAGGAAACAATGAAGTTGCTCAGTGAAACTTTTGTCAGCACTAGGAGAATGGTTTTGCACAATTCAGTTCTAGATACTAGCATTCATTCATTGTCTTGGGACTGCTTTTTCCTTTCTTCTGATATTCTGTCATGGTTTAAATCCAGCTGGCAACTAAGCACCACACAGCCGTTTGCTCACTCTCCCCCACAGCGGGATGGGGGAGAGAATCGGAAGGGTAAAAGTGAGAAAACCCATGGGCTTGAGATAAAGGCAGTTTAATAATAATATTTTTTAAAAATTGTAAAAAAAAACTCCAAAAAAAAAAGAGAGAGAAGAAAATAAAATCCAATAAAAACAAGTGATGCAGAAGAAAACAATTGCTCACCACCAACTGACTGATGCCCAGCCAGTCCCTGAGCAACGGCAGCCCCCACCAACCTCCACCCCCTGCCCCCAGTTTTATTACTGAACACGACATCATATGGTATGGAATATCCCTGTGGTCAGTTGGGGTCAGCTGTCCCAGCTGTGTCCCCTCCCAGCTTCTTGTGCACCCCCAGTCTACTCGCTGGTGGGGTGGTGTGAGAAGCAGAAAAGTCCTTGACTCTTTGTAAGCACTGCTCAGCAATAAAAGCTGAGGGAAGAAAGAGGAAGGGGGGATGTTCAGAGTTATGACATTTGTCTTCCTAAGTAATCCTTATGCATGTGTATTGGGTTTATGTGGTAAGGTTTTGGTAGCGGGGAGGCTGCAGGGATGGCTTCTGTGAGAAGCTGCTAGAAGCTTCCTCTGTGTCTGCTAGAGCCAATGCCAGCCGGCTCCAGATGGACCCACCGCTGGACAAAGCTGAGCCAATCAGTGACGGTGGTAGCACCTCTGTGATAAGATATTTAAGAAGGGGGAAAAAAAACTGCTGCACAAGACCTGGGAGAGAGGAGTGAGAAAATGTGAGAGAAATAACTATGCAGACACCAAGATCAGTGAAGGAGGGGGAGGAGGTGTCCAGGCACCGGAGCAGAGATTCCCCTGCGGCCCATGGTGAAGACCATGGTGAAGTAGGTTGTCCCCCTACAGCCCTCCACCATGGTGGAGCAGATGTTTACCCTGCAGCCCGTGGAGGACCCCAAGCCAGAGCAGGTGGGATGTGTCCTGAAAGAGGCTGTGACCCTGTGGAGAGCTTGCGCTGGAGCAGGCTCCTAGCAGGAACTGCGTCCCTGTGGAGTGGAGTCCATGCAGGAGCAGGTTTTCTGGCAGGACCTGTGACCCCGTGGGGGACTCACACTGGAGCAGTCTGTTTCTGAAGGACTGCACCCCATGGAAAGGGCCCAAGCTGGAGAAGTTTGTGGAGGACTGTCTCCTTTGTGTGGGACCCCACACTGGAGCAGGGGAAGAGCATGAGGAGGAAGGAACGGCAGAAACTGTGTGATGAACTGACTGCAACCCCCATTCCCCATCTCCCTGCACTGCTCAGGGGGAGAAGGTAGAGGAGTCGGGAGTGAAGTTGAGCCTGGGAAGAAGGGAGGGGTGGGGGGAAGGTGTTTTAAGATTTGGTTTTATTTCTCATTATCCTACTCAGTGGTTAATTGGCAATAAATTGAATTAATTTCCCCAAGTCAAGTCTGGTTTGCCCGTGACGGTAACTGGTGAGTGATCTCCCTGTCCTTATCTCGACCCATGAGCCTTTCGTTATATTTTCTCCCCCCCCGTCCAGCTGAGGAGGGGAGTGATAGAGCAGCTTGGTAGGCACCTGGCATCTAGCCAAGGTCAATGCACCACACAGACCTGTCCTGAGAGATGGTGTTTTTACTATTTGTAAACTTACTGTTTCTCCCTTACAGTTCCTGACAAACTATAGGATAAGCATACATTTCTTCATTATCCACATCTGTGGATTTCTCTCATGTAACTTTTTTCGGTTCAAAATATCATCTTTCTTGCAAACTTAAAGATTTGAGTCCATTTGTTCTCAAGATTTCTGTCTGTGCTTACAGTCAAAAATCTAATACTATGTTTGACGCTTCCTCTTTGTTCAAATATCTTTAGTTTTATGTAAGGAGACTGCGTGTATACAAAGCTTGAAAGTATTAGGCAATTATTTACTGGCTAACACATGCAAAAGAGAGCTCGGATTTAATGAGCTATAAGGTTAAGCATTAATGTGCTCATCATCCTGATAACAGTCAAACAACTAGAAGCATGTGGTAGTGTCCTGGTTTGGACTAAACCAGGCCAATTTTCCTTTCAGTGATTTTTACTTTCAGCTAAGTCTCTTCTAAGTAACTGCACTTTCTGAAACTAACTCCATGTTTTGCAGACAGTGTCTGCTTCTAGGACTGATAACGCTCAAAGTTTATAGTTATCACTGAGGTACCAGTAGGAATGTTATGCAGAAAGACTCTTGCTGTACTTATTTCTAGAGAAACCAAGGTCACTGCTAAATTCCTCACTGCTTACGAGTGAAGAGCTGCAGAAGGGTCGCACCTGCAGGGAGGAGCGGAGAGGACAGGTGACCCAAAATTGACCAACGAAGGTATTCCATCCCATACATGTCATTCTCAGTATAAAGCAGGGGGATCACGAGGGTCTTGTTCTCTTCTGCTATGGCCTGCATCCGAAGAGGACACTGTCTGTCTTTCTCCTGCCCTCTATCCCAGTCCCTGCATTCCTGAATCCAGTTCCTGTCCGTCGCTGGGCCTGGTCTGGGCCTTCCCAGAGCCTGCCCTGCAGTGCCGGTGGTGACGTGACCAACATCGGGGGAGCTCGATCTTGGTTTTGTATATTATATATATATTTTTAATTATTTCCGTTATTATTGTCATACACTTTTTTGTTATTATAGTTCATTAAAAATGTTTTAACTTTCCAACCCCTAAGTCTCTCTCCCTTTTCTCTTTTCCTTCCCCTTCTGGTGGGGGAGGAGGATTAATAGAGAGCATCTGCCATCAGTTTAGTAGCCAGCCCAGCTTTAAACCGAGACAGATTTATTGGTGCTCAATGTGGTGCTCTAGAGAAGCTCCAACAGGTTGCTCTGATAAGTCAAATCCCAGCTCCAGCTGAAGGAGACCCAGATAGCTCAATTGAGAGTATCAGATTTCTTCCTTTGAGATTCACAAGGGGTTGGAAATTCAAACAGATAGCTAACATGATAATGTCGCTTTTGAGCACAGTGTTATCTCGTCTCTTTATAGAGTTTCTTTCACAGTTGAGTATTGCAATGCTGCCTTACCTGCCGTATGCACTGTGTTACTGTTTACTTATTAATATTTATGTGTGGATTAGCAGTGGACGCTGGTCAAAATGCATTATTTTGCTATGGGGTTTGATACTGATTTATGCCATGATAAACTGGGCTGTTACTATTCCCATCTCTTATCTCTATGACACAATGATGGGCAGCTTTAACCGCGAATCAGTAGCAGCGACTTCATCTGCCTACCCCGCGCGCCCTCTAGCGGATTTCGTTAATGATTACACATTCAATTTTACTTCGGGAAATAGTACCTTCTCCTTTTCTGCCAAGCTGATTCCGCTAGATTTTGCGAATTTCGGATGGGGCTATCTAAATGGCATGTTTTTATTATCAGTTTTCCTGAATGTGTTTCAGGTGTGGTATAAAATTAAATATCGGTGCAGGTGCGGATGTAGGTGTTATGCAGCCATCTCAGCTCCTACAGCGCATGCCGCCGCTATAGCCACTACATCCACTCAAACCTCATCAGTCTGCACCGTAGCCACTGCACCTCCCCAAGACAGCAGCTGCATCTACTCAAACCCCGGCAGCCTGCACCGCAGCTGCTACACCCCCAAGATGGCCACTGCATCTACTCAGACCCCAGCAAGCCTCAGCACTCCCACGACAGCCACTGCGTCTACTCAAACCCTGGCAGCATGCACCACAGCCAGTGCAGCCCCCACGATGGCCACTGCATCTACTCAAACTCCAACAACAGGCACTGCGGCCACTGCAACTCCGACAACGGGCACTGCAGCTCCTCCAATTCCGACAACGGGCATTGCAGATGTGCCAGTCTCAGCAACTTGCACCACAGCTGGAGCAGCCCCGGTGACAACCACTGCATGCACTCTACCCCCGACAACGGGCACCGCAGTCACACCAACTCCGACGACAGATCCTGCAGTCACTCCAGCTCCAACAACGAGCACTGTAGTTACTTTAACCTTGATGATGGGCACCGCAGCTACACCAACCCCGGTGTCTGCCACAGTGATTCTAACCCCATCTACTACTAATGCTCAGTGCAGATGCAAGTGCTCTATGGCTACTACAACCCCCTTGGGAAGTACCGCAGATGGACCAGAGAACCAACCCATGCCGGTATCAATCGCCGCTGTAATCAGAAAGAAACACCAAAAGAAAACAGCTCGTGAAGTGAGGGATGATGATGCAGAGCCTTCTCAGGCAGAGCCATCACCTGATGCAGGTGAGGGTCCTTCTCAGGCAGAGCCAGCACCTGACACAGATGGACGCCGCCTTGGTCTTCTTAAAGCAGAGTCATCAAAGAAGAAAGGTCCTTCTAAAGCAGAACCATCACAGGGTTCCGAAGACTCGGACGCAGAGGTAACCTACCACTCCCTATCCCTGAAGGACCTGTGAAATAGAAGGAAAGACATCAGCCATCATGAAGGTGAGCCAATTATTACCTGGTTGCTCCGATGCTGGGATAATGGGGCGGATAACATGGAATTGGATGGTAGAGAAGCCAGGCAGTTGGGATCCCTGTCCAGAGACGGCGGTATAGATAAGGCGCTTGCGAAAAAGTCAAACACTATCAGTCTCTGGAGGCAACTCTTGTCAGCCGAAAAGAGCAGGTATCCCTATAAAGATGATGTTCTGAGCCGCCCAAGCAAATGGACCACTACAGAAAAAGGTATTAACTACCTTAGACAAGTAGCTGTGCAAGAGATCATTTATAGACACCCACGGGACATTGTAGATCCTGTAGATCCTGATGAAGTGGAATGCAACCGATCCATGTTCCGGAAGGTTGTGCAGAGTGCTTCACCGACATATACCCATACATTGTCAATATTGGTCTGGGGAGAAGATGATATGGCACGATCTACTGTGGGTAAAATGACTAACTGTATGCGACAGTATGAAGATAGTATTTCTTCCCCACTGCAGGCCCGCATCTCGGCTGTGGAAAAACTGACTAAGGAAAACAAGGACTCATTTAAACAACTGTCAGACAAACTGTCCAGGATCAAGAATAAACTTGACTCTCTACCTGCACAGGCCCACGTCGCAGCCATTAGGAGAAAACGCCCTCCTACAAGACCGGCTCAAAGGAAACGGAACACACCACGAGGTATCCTGTGGTTTGCCCTGCGTGATTATGGGGAGGACATGAACAGATGGCATGGACAACCTACCAGTACCCTACAGGCACGAGTACGTGAGTTGCAAGCTAAAAGAAATACCAGAGAGAATTTTCCTAGGAGGATGGCTGCTCCAGTTACCAGTGAGCAGGACTCCAGTCAGGGTAGATGGGCCTCAGATCCCTATTTCCCAAATGTGAATAAGGGAAATGAAGGTCCTATCCACGTGAGCAGCCCAAATCCATTCCTTAACTAGGGGGACCCTGCCTCCAGCCAGGTGGAGGAGAGGGACAACCGAGTTTATTGGACTGTGTGGATTCGATGGCCTGGAACATTAAAACCACAAAGGTATCGAGCCCTGGTACACACTGGTGCACAGTGCACTCTAATGCCTTCGAATCATAAAGGGGCAGAATCCATCAGTCTTTGAGAAGTAACAGGGGGATCTCAACAGTTATCTGTATTGGAGGCCGAAGTGAGCCTAACTAAAAATGAATGGAAAAAGCACCCCATTGTGACTGGTCCAGATGCTCCGTGCATCCTTGGCATAGACTACCTCAAGAGAGGGTATTTTAAGGACCCAAAGGATATAGATGGGCCTTTGGTATAGCAGCTGTAGAGAATGAGGACATTAAACAGCTGTCTACCTTACCTGGCCTCTCAGAGGATCCTTCTGTTGTGGGGCTGCTGAAGGTTGAAGAACAACAGGTGCCAATTTCCCAGGGTCAGCGTAGTCTGGGAACCAAAAGGAAAGAGGCTATTCGCCAAAATCCCGGAACCCAAATCAGAACAGGAGCTTAGAGCATTTCTTGGGATGGCCGGATGGTGTCGCCTGTGGGTAATGGATTTTGGACTCATTGCCAAACCCTTATATGAAGCTCTACAAGGGGAGGGAAACCTCCTTGTTTGGACTCAGGAATGCAAAGATGCATTTGCAAAATTAAAACAGACTTTAATGAGTGCTCCAGCTCTAGGCCTCCCGAACTTAGAAAAACCATTTGAACTATTTGTACATGAAAGACTGCATATTGCCCTAGGAGTGTTGGCCCAGAAACTAGGATCGTGGAAAAGGCCTGTGGGATACTTTTCAAAACAACAAGACAATGTCAGTAAGGGATGGCCAGCATGCCTCTGAGCAGTGGCAGCTACAGTACTACTGATCCAAGAGGCCCGAAAATTGACGCTTGGGCAAAAGCTAACTGTGTTTGTGCCCCATGAAGTTACAACCATTCTAGAACAAAAAGGAGGACACTGGCTGTTACCGAGCCGGATGCTGAAATATCAAGCCGTCCTTCTGGAACAAGATGATGTGGAGCTGAAAGTAACCAGCATCCTGAATCCAGCAACCTTTCTGACTACGGACCCTGGTAGGACAGAATTAACACATAATTGCTTGCAGACGGTGGAACAGACATACTCCAGCAGAGCAGACTTGAAAGACATGCCAATGGACAATGCAGACTGGGACCTGTTTATGGATGGTAGTAGCTTTATGCGGGATGCAACACGGGAAGCAGGATACGCAGTGGTAATCACTAAGGAAGTAATTGAGGCTAAAGCTCTACCATCTAACACATCAGCCCAGAAGGCAGAGCTTGTAGCCCTACTGAGAGCATTAGAGTTGTCAAAAGACAAAACTGTTAATATATGGACAGATTAAAAATTTGCTTTTGGAGTAGTCCATGCTCATGGAGCCATTTGGAAGGAGAGGGGACTCTCAACTTCTCAAGGATCCCCAGTCAAATATGGGCCAACAATCCAGTAATTATTACAAGCAATTAATCTACCTAGACTAGTGGCAATCATGCATTGTAAGGCACATCAATTTGGAGACAGTCCAGTGCATGTAGGAAACCAGATGGCAGACAAAGCTGCAAAAGAAGCAGCCGAAAGTCAAATATTGCTAGTTTTACCAGAAAAAGTCTGAAAGTTGGGGCCTGAGAGTCCACAGTACACACCAGAAGATGATCGATTGGCTAATCTACTGAAGGCAAATAAAAACGAAGAAGGGTGGTGGGTGACTCCTTCACATCAAGTAATAGTTGCACAGGAAATTATGCGTGAATTGGCTAATAGACAACATCAAGAAACTCACTGGGGTATTGAAGCAATGGTGGAGGCACTGAAGACACAAGTGCTAAGTGTACGAATGACTGGGATAGTCAAAAGCATAGCGAAGAAATGTGAATTATGCTTGAAGAACAATCCTCACCTACCCCAAAAACCTGTACTAGGGGGTGACAAAAAGAGGAAACAATCCAGGCCGGAAGCTTTCCCTTGTCGCACCAACAAGGCAAGAGAAGTAGCAAAAATATTGATTAAGGAAATAATACCGAGATTTGAGGTACCTATAGGACTATCTTCAGATAGGGGCCTACACTTCATAGCAGAAGCTGTTCAAAATTTGGATAAAGTGTTAGGGGTAAAATGGGATCTCCATACCCCATGGAGGCCTCAATCAAGTGGGAAAGTAGAAAGAATGAATCAAAGCCTAAAGAGACAGATGAGTAAAATTTGCCAAGAGGCTCAGATAAAGCGGCCAGATGCTTTACCCTTAGCTTTGCTATGAATACGCATCCAGCCTAGGACTAAAGAAAAGGTTAGTCCTTTTGAAATCATTTACAGTAGACCCTATCAAGTGACAGAAACAGGAGTTGATCCTGAGATCATGGGGAAACATTACCTGAAAGAATATGTTATCTCTCTAGGAAAGGTTTTGTCCTCTCTCCACAGGTACCTCACTGTGAGCGCACCACTATCCCTGGACGTGCCTGTGCATCAATACCAACCTGGAGACTGGGTGTACCTGAGGACGTGGTCAGACGAACCGCTAAAAGAGAAGTGGAAAGGACCTTTCCAGATTTTGCTCACCACCTACACAGCTGTCAAGCTTGAAGGAGTCACTCCGTGGATACATCACAGCAGGATCAAACCAGCCTCATCACCAGAATGGACTGTAAACCAGGAAGGACCTTTACATTTAAGATTAACTTGGGGATCACAAAGTTCTGGGTTCTCTCTCTTGCAGTGATGTCAGGAAGTGCAGAAATTGATACAGACGGAGAGGCCAACACAGACATAAATGAGAACTTAATTCTAACTTTGATACAAGGGTTTGGTAGAATGCGCAATCTTACTAGTGTGACAGCATGCATCCCAATTCCTCATTCAGCCAGTCAGCCTATCCCCTGGGGTATCATACCAATGAATTCATCCTTGTTGGAAGCTTACGATAACATCACGGAAGCCTTTAAACAGGCTAACGCTTCCTATTACTTAGACAAAGAGAATAGGTGTAGACAAAAAGGTAGTGATGTTTTGCAAGATGCTACTCATTGGAGATCAGGAGATAACAGGACAGTATTCGGAGGGAGTTCAGAGGAACAATATCCCGGAGGATCACATCAAGGATAGGGGGATCATTAGGGGCACTCAACATGGCTTCACCAAGGGGAAGTCATGCTTAACCAACTTGATAGCCTTTTATGAGGACGTAACCCGGTGGATAGATGATGGTAAAGCTGTGGATGTGGTCTATCTCGATTTCAGTAAAGCGTTTGACACTGTCTCCCACAGCATCCTCGCAGCTAAACTGAGGAAGTGTGGTCTGGATGATCGGGTAGTGAGGTGGATTGTGAACTGGCTGAAGGAAAGAAGCCAGAGAGTGGTGGTCAATGGGACAGAGTCCAGTTGGAGGCCTGTGTCTAGCGGAGTCCCTCAAGGGTCGGTACTGGGACCAGTACTAGTCAATATATTCATTAATGACTTGGATGAGGGAATAGAGTGCACTGTCAGCAAGTTCACTGATGACACAAAACTGGGAGGAGTGGCTGGCACACCAGAAGGCTGCGCAGCCATTCAGAGAGACCTGGACAGGCTGGAGAGTTGGGCGGGGAGAAATTTAATGAAATATAACAAGGGCAAGTGTAGAGTCCTGCATCTGGGCAAGAACAACCCCATGTACCAGTACAAATTGGGGGCAGACCTGTTGGAGACCAGCATAGGGGAAAGGGACCTGGGGGTCCTAGTGGACAACAGGATGACCATGAGCCAGCAGTGTGCCCTTGTGGCCAAGAAGGGCAAGTGTCATGAGGATGGAGCCAGGCTCTTCTCAGTGACATCCCTTGACAGGACAAGGGGCAATGGGTGCAAGCTGGAACACAGGAGGTTCCACTTAAATATGAGGAAAAACTTCTTTACAGTGAGGGTGACCGAACACTGGAACGGGCTGCCCAGAGAGGTTGTGGAGTCTCCTTCTCTGGAGACATTCAAAACCCGCCTGGACGCGTTCCTGTGTGATATGATCTAGATAATCCTGCTCCGGCAGGGGGATTGGACTAGATGATCTTTCGAGGTCCCTTCCAATCCCTAACATTCTGTGATTCTGTGATTCTGTGATCCCTTAAACGCTCAGTTTTTACAAATAGCATTAGCAGCCTCTGGTGGACAAGCTGCAGGGTTACTGAGACTTTGTGTTACTGATAATGTGATACCTAATGTGACCACTGCTCCAGAATGTACTCACCTTAGAAAGAAACTCAAAACTTGGACCACACCTTTGGGAGTGTATTGGAATTACATGGGGAAAGTAGATTGGTGCTTTAATTGGGGCATGAAGCCTATTCGTAACATTAGCAGAGCTTATTGGAGGTGCCCCAACGCCTTAAATCATAGTAAAATATCGATCCTAAATTCTACTTTGATGATGATGGAACATTGCAAAAACCAAAATTTCTCAAATGGAAATTGTAGACAGGTGTTGTAGAAATTTTCACATGATTGTTGTAGAAGTTCTCATGAATTAAGCAAATAAGAATCAATAGAGATGAAATAGAATGAAGAATAGAATAATTAATATAAGTCTATATGAATAAACACAGGTGGCTTTTCACAATCCATGAATATTGTTCTCAAAGCTCCTTTGTATAATTCTGACCTATGACTGAACAAATCATCAGTCAAGCTTAATGAGTAGCTAAGCAGAAGTAGGCCTAGAAGTATTAATTTCTGATGATTCTAGTAAAAAGGATGTATGCTTGACCTTTTTGACCTTAAAAGAATATAGAATACATAGAAATAATAATTAGTAGAAATAAGGTTCTAAATAGACTTTAGCTATTTTAGGTTATTATTTAGGAGACGTTGGCAGTGGAAACCAGACTCTGGTCAACCTGTATCAAGACAGGACGCTGATCACAGCAAGAACATCAAGGATGGGGTGTTGACCAAAGCCGAAGTGGAACCAGAAGATAAAGATCAGCTGACCAATGGAGAAGAATGGACTTTTGTGGACTCCTAACAATTGAAGAAAGAGGAATTGAAATAGTTAGTGGAATTTTAACAGAAGCTCATGAGAAGTTTGTGATGCAATTTCTTATTAGTTTCTATATAAACTGATAGTGAATTTGAGTCAGGTACCATTCACTGCGGTGGTGGTCCAAGTCTGAGTTGCTTCAATAAAGAATCAGCAAACCTAGAGACCCGGACTCTGCCAATTTTCTTTAACAGAATTTGGCACCCCAGATGGGACTCTAGGACACTGCTCCAATTCTCTGAGCTCTCCCGTCTCCAACACCCAATTGCTGGCAACAAGGGTGAGTTCACCTGGTGGTCTTGGGAGCGAGTATACTCAGAAATTAGGAGCCTGTGTGTTTAAAATTGCTGAGGAAAATTTTGGAAACGGGGTACCCCAGGAAACTACGGAAAAATAAAATGGGAATTGGACCCAGCATTGAAAGGGGGACGCCCCTTGCTGAGGTTTTGGAGAATTGGAATAAAATCCCGATGGCCAGGACATTGGGGAAAAGGAGATTTATTTTGCTGTGTCAAGAAGAATGGCCATTTTTAACTAGGGTCTGTCCTGGTTTGGCCTAAACCAGGCCAGTTTTCCTTTCAGTGATTTTTATTTTCAGCTAAGTCTCCTCTAAGTAACTGCACTTTCTGAAACTAACTACATGTTTTGCAGACAGTGTCTGCTTCCAAGACTGATAATGCTCAAAGTTTGTAGTTATATCTGAGGCACTGGTAGGGATGTTATGCAGAAAGGCTCTTGCTGTACTTATTCTTAGAGAAACCAAGGTCACTGCTAAATTTCTCACTGATTATGAGTGAAGAGCTGCAGGGGGGGTCGCACCTGCAGGGAGGAGTGGAGAGGACAGGTGACCCAAAATTGACCAACGAAGGTATTCCATCCCATACATGTCATTCTCAGTATAAAGCAGGGGGATCACGAGGGTCTCGGCCAGCCTGCTCCTTCTTCTCGAGCCTTCTTCTCCCTTCTTGCCCTTCTGGTACGGCCAGTGTCTAAAGAGGACTCTGTCCGTTTTCCTGCTGTCCCCGATGCCGATCCGTGCATCCCTGAATCCAGCTCCCGTCCGTCGCTGGGCCCAGCCTGGGCCTTCCCGGAGCCTGCCCTGCAGTGCCGGTGGTGACGTGACCGACATCAAGGGAGCTCGAACTTGGTTTTGTATATATTTGATTATTTCTATTATTATTATTATACTCTTTTTCATTATTATAGTTTATTAAAACTGTTTTAACTTTCCAACCCATAAGTATCTCTCCCTTTTCCCTTTCCCTTTTGGCGGGGAGGATTAACAGAGAGCATCTGCCACTGGTTTAATAGCTGATCCAGCTTTAAACCATGACAGATTTATTGGCACCCAACATGGGGCTTGAGAGAAGCTCCGACAGGTTGCTCTGATAAATCGAATCCCAGCTCCAGCTGGAGGAGACTCGGAGAGCTGAGCCAAGAGAGTATCAGATTTCTTCCTTTGAGATTTACAAGGGGTTGGAAATTCAAACAGATAGCTAACATGATAATGTCGCTTTTGAACACTGGGTTATCTCGTCTCTTTATAGAGTTTCTTTCACAGTTGAGTATTGCGATGCTGCCTTACCTGCCGTATGCACTGTGTTATTGCTTGCTCCTTATTAATGTTTAAGTGCAGTTTAGCAGTGGGTGCTGGTCGAAATGCATCATTTTGGTATGGTGTTTGATACTGATTTATGCCATGATAAACTGGGCTGTTATTATTCCTATCTCTTATCTCTATGATTCAATGATGGGCAGCTTTAATCGCGAATCAATAGCTGTGCACTCCAGGCGTCTTTTAGCTGATTTTGATAGTATCTTCTCCTTTTTTGCCAAGCTGATTCCACTAGATTTTGCGAAATTTGGATGGGGCTATCTAAATGGCAGGTTTTTATTATCTGTTGTCCTGAATGGGTTTCAGGTGTGGTATAAGATTAAATATCGGTGCAGGTGTAGGTGTTATGCAGCCACCTCAGCTCCTATAGCGCGTGCTGCTGCTACAGCCACTAAATCCGCTCAAAACCCGGCAATACACACTGCAGCTGCTACACCCCCCAAGACAGCAGCTGCATCTACTCAAACCTCAGCAGCCTACACTGCAGCCGCTGCATGCCCCAAGATGGCCACTGCAGCTACTCAGACCCTGGCAGCCTGCACCGCAGCTGCTACACCCCCCAAGATGGCCACTGCAGCTACTCAGACTATACCCCCCAACGTGGCCACTGCAGCTACTCAGACCCTGGCAGCCTGCACCGCAGCTGCTACACCCCCCAAGATGGCCACTGCAGCTACTCAGACTACACCCCCCAACGTGGCCACTGCAGCTACTCAGATCCTAGCACGTCTCAGCACTCCTATGACAGCCACTGCATCTACTCAGACCCTGTCATCTACCCGATCTGTGCCAGTACCGATCGCCCCTGTAACCAGGAAGAAATAACAAAAGAAATCAGTTCATGAAGTGAAAGATGATGATGCAGAGCCTTCTAAGGCAGAGCCATCACCTGACACAGGTGAGGGCCCTTCTCAGGCAGAGTCAGGGCCTGATGCAGATGAGGGTTTCCTTGAGCGTCTTTTTAAAGCAGAACCATCCCAGAAGAAAGGTCCTTCTAAAGCAGAACCATCACAGGAGGAGGACTTGGACATAGAGGTAACCTACCACTCCCTATCCCTGAAGAACCTGCGAAATATAAGGAAAGACATCAGCCGTCATGAAGGTGAGCCAATTATTACCTGGTTGCTCTGATGCTGGGATAATGGGGCGGATAGCATGGACTTGGATGGTTGGTAGAGAAGCCAGGCAGTTGGGATCCCTGTCCAGAAACGGTGGTATTGATAAGGCGCTTGTGAAAAAGTCAAACACTGTTAGTCTCTGGAGGCAACTCTTGTCAGCCGTAAAGAGCAGGTATCCCTATAAAGATGATGTTCTGAGCCGCCCAAGCAAATGGACCACTATAGAAAAAGGTATTAACTACCTTAGACAAGTAGCTGTGCAAGAGATCATTTATAGACACCCACGGGACATTGTAGATCCTGTAGATCCTGATGAAGTGGAATGCAACCGATCCATGTTCCGGAAGGTTGTGCAGAGTGCTTCACCGACATATACCCATACATTGTCAATATTGGTCTGGGGAGAAGATGATATGGCACGATCTACTGTGGGTAAAATGACTAACTGTATGTGACAGTATGAAGATAGTATTTCTTCCCCACTGCAGGCCCGCATCTCGGCTGTGGAAAAACTGACTAAGGAAAACAAGGACTCATTTAAACAACTGTCAGACAAACTGTCCAGGATCAAGAATAAACTTGACTCTCTACCTGCACAGGCCCACGTCGCAGCCATTAGGAGAAAACGCCCTCCTACAAGACCGGCTCAAAGGAAACGGAACACACCACGAGGTATCCTGTGGTTTGCCCTGCGTGATTATGGGGAGGACATGAACAGATGGCATGGACAACCTACCAGTACCCTACAGGCACGAGTACGTGAGTTGCAAGCTAAAAGAAATACCAGAGAGAATTTTCCTAGGAGGATGGCTGCTCCAGTTACCAGTGAGCAGGACTCCAGTCAGGGTAGATGGGCCTCAGATCCCTATTTCCCAAATGTGAATAAGGGAAATGAAGGTCCTATCCACGTGAGCAGCCCAAATCCATTCCTTAACTAGGGGGACCCTGCCTCCAGCCAGGTGGAGGAGAGGGACAACCGAGTTTATTGGACTGTGTGGATTCGATGGCCTGGAACATTAAAACCACAAAGGTATCGAGCCCTGGTACACACTGGTGCACAGTGCACTCTAATGCCTTCGAATCATAAAGGGGCAGAATCCATCAGTCTTTGAGAAGTAACAGGGGGATCTCAACAGTTATCTGTATTGGAGGCCGAAGTGAGCCTAACTAAAAATGAATGGAAAAAGCACCCCATTGTGACTGGTCCAGATGCTCCGTGCATCCTTGGCATAGACTACCTCAAGAGAGGGTATTTTAAGGACCCAAAAGGATATAGATGGGCCTTTGGTATAGCAGCTGTAGAGACTGAGGACATTAAACAGCTGTCTACCTTACCTGGCCTCTCAGAGGATCCTTCTGTTGTGGGGCTGCTGAAGGTTGAAGAACAACAGGTGCCAATTGCTACTACCATGGTGCACCGACGACAATATCGTACCAATCAAGACTCCCTGATCCCCATTCATAAACTGATTAGACAATTAGAAAATCAAGGAGTGATTAGCAAGACTCGCTCACCCTTTAATAGTCCTATATGGCCAGTGCAAAAGTCTAATGCAGAATGGAGATTAACTGTGGACTATCGTGGCCTAAATGAAGTTATGCCACCGCTGAGTGCTGCTGTGCCAGACATGCTAGAACTTCAATACGAACTGGAGTCAAAGGCAGCCAAGTGGTACGCCACCACAGACATTGCTAATGCATTTTTCTCTATTCCTTTGGCACCAAAGTGCAGGCCACAGTTTGCTTTCACCTGGAGAGGTATCCAGTACACCTGGAATCGACTGCCCCAGGGGTGGAAACACAGCCCTACTATTTGCCATGGACTGATCCAGACTGCACTAGAAAAGGGTGGAGCTCCAGAACATTTGCAATACATTGATGACATCATTGTATGGGGTGATATAGCAGCAGAAGTTTTTGAGAAAGGGTAGAAAATAATCCAAATTCTTTTGAAAGCTGGTTTTGCCATAAAAAGAGGCAAGGTCAAGGGACCTGCCCGGGAGATCCAGTTTTTAGGGATTAAATGGCAAGATGGGCGTCGCCAGATCCCGATAGAGGTGATCAACAAAATAACAGCTATGTCCCCACCAACTAACAAAAAGGAAACACAAGCCGCCTTAGGCGTTGTGGGTTTCTGGAGAATGCATATTCCAGATTACAGCCAGATTGTACGCCCTCTTTATCAAGTGACCAGAAAGAAAAATTATTTTCAGTGGGGCCCTGAACAATGACAGGCCTTTGAACAGATTAAACAAGAGATTATACATCCAGTAGCCCTTGGACCAGTCCATACGGGACAAGATGTTAAAAATGTGCTCTATACCGCAGCTGGGAGAGGTGCTCTGCTAGACCTTGTGTTAACAAATAACGAAGGACTGGTTGGAGATGTGAAAGTTGGGGGTAGCCTGGGTTGTAGCGACCACGAGATGGTGGAGTTCAGGATTCTGTGTGGAGGAAGCAGGGCAATAAGTAGGACCACAACCCTGGACTTGAGGAGAGCTGACTTTGGCCTCTTCAAGGACCTCCTTGGGAGTATCCCATGGGTTAGGGCTCTAGAGGGCAGGGGGGTCTATGAGAGCTGGTCAATATTCAAACATCAGTTCCTCCAAGCTCAAGATCGATGCATCCTTATGAGTAAGAAATTAAGCAAAGGGGGCATGAGACCTGCATGGATGAACAAAGAGCTTCTCACAAAACTGAAATGGAAGAAGGAAGTCTCCGGAATGTGGAAAAAGGGACAGCCTACTTGGGAGGAATAGAGGAAGGTTGTCAGAGTATGCAGGGAGGAGACAAGGAAGGCCAAGGCCCGCTCGGAATTAAATCTGGCAAGGAACATCAAAGACAAGAAGGGCTTCTTCAAGTACATCAGTAGCAAAAGGAAGACTAGGGAAAACATGGGCCCGCTGCTGAATGAGGATTGTACCCTGGTGACGGAGGATGCAGAGAAGGCAGAGTTACTGAATGCCTTCTTTGCCACAGTCTTTACTACTAAGGCTTGCCCTCAAGAATCCCAGACCCTGGAGGTACAAGAGAAAGTCTGGAGAAAGGAAGACTTTCCCTTGGTTGAGGAGGATAAAATTAGAGATCATTTAGACAAACTGGACACCCACAAATCTATGGGCCCCGACAGGATGCACCCACGAGTGTTGAGGGAACTGGCAGATGTTATTGCCCAGACACTCTCTATCATTTTTGAAAGGTCATGGAGAATGAGAGAGGTGCCTGAGGACTGGAGGAAGGCCAATGTCACTCCTGTCTTTAAAAAGGGTAAGAAGGAGGATCCAGGCAACTACAGGCCAGTCAGCCTCACCTCCATCCCTGGAAAGGGATGCCATCTCTAAGCATGTGGAGAAGGTCATCAGAAGTAGTCACCATGGATTCACCAAGGGGAAATCATGCTTGACCAATCTGATAGCCTTCTATGACAACATGACTGGCTGGGTTGATGAGGGGAGAGCAGTGGATGTTATCTACCTTGACTTCAGCAAGGCTTTGACACTGTCTCCCATAATATCCTCATAGGGAAGCTCAAGAAGTGTGGCTTAGATGAGTGCACAGTGAGGTGGATCGAGAACTGGCTGAACGACAGAGCCCAGAGGGTTGTGATCAGCGGTGCTCAGTCTAGTTGGAGGCCTGTAGCTAGTGGTGTTTCCCAGGGGTCAGTACTGGGCCCGGTCCTGTTTAACTTATTCATCAATGACCTGGATGAAGGAACAGTGTACACTTGTAGAAGGGTTTCTGAAGGAGAATGGTCATGTAATGAGCCAGATGTATGAGAGTATGGAGTGAGGGCCTAGCTGCGTGACAAGAGTCATGTAGTTAGTGTCATTGAACTGACCTTGGAGAGAAGAAATGAGGAAAAACAGCAGTCGAGCAAACAAGAATTGAGGGAGTAGACGAGGGGAGCCGGACACGGAGGAGAAGAAACAGGAACTGGTGGAGCCAATCAAAAAAGGACCAGTGGCAGAGCAGTAACCAATCAACACATCAAAGAAGAGTGTGCTTGAAGTGTGGACAGTAATATTAACCAATAGCAATGCACATGCTTGCAGCCAGGGAAAGTACAAATGTATAAAAGGGACAGCCTATGCTTAATAAAGCGTCTTCAGTTTGATTCACATTGGATTGTGTGGAGTCGTGTTTCTTCTCCTCAGATGGTGACCCCGACGTGATACTGATTTAGTGGTAAATCGACGGCAAGTTCGGGGAACAGCCCAGAAGGAGATACACTGGCTGGAGGATGGCTCAGCGGGACTGAGACCGGGGCAGGGCAGAGGACGACCCGCAGACTAAGGAACGTACGTTGCAACGGGACACCCAGTGAGGTGAGCAGCCGGGGGAACGGAGATGGGCCAAAATATCTCTAAAGAAGAAAGTGCGATAGTAAGGCTTCTCCTACATATCCTTTTTTTCTTTTTTTTTTCTTTTTTTTTTTTTTCAACCACGTTGGAGGAGACCTCAGGGATCATCGAGTCCAACCGTTGCCCTGACACCACCCTGTCAACTAGACCATGGCACTAAGTGCCATGTCCAGTCTTTTCTTAAACACATCCAGAGATGGTGACTCCACCACCTCCCTGGGCAGCCCATTCCAATGTCTAATGACCCTTTCTGAAAAGAAATTCTTCCTAATGTCCAACCTGAACCTCCCCTGGCGAAGCTTGAGGCTGTGTCCTCTTGTCCTATCGCTAGTTGCCCGGGAGAAGAGGCCAACTCCCACTCCACTACAACCTCCCTTCAGGTAGTTGTAGACTGCAATAAGGTCACCTCGGAGCCTCCTCTTCTCCAGGCTAAACAACCCCAGCTCCCTCAGCCGTTCCTCGTAGGTCAGACCCTGCAGACCCTTCACCAGCTTGGTCGCCCTCCTCTGGACTCTCTCCAACACCTCAACATCTTTCTTGAAGCGCGGGGCCCAGAAATGGACACAGCAGTCAAGATGTGGCCTCACCAGTGCCGAGTACAGAGGGACGATCACTTCCCTAGACCGGCTGGCTACACTATTCCTAATAGAGGCCAGGATGCCATTGGCCTTCTTGGCCACCTGGGCACACTGCTGGGGTAAAATACGATGAGCATTCGCTCCGGAGACTATTGATATGGTGTAAAAAGAATAATTTGCCAGCTATGGCGCAGACTGCTTTCGAAGTTAGTATGTGGCAAAGCGCTGGAACTTCTCTCTTTGAGGCTGCCTCAAGGGGGGACAAGATCGCCACTGCGTTGTTGACGACGTGGAGATTAGTTATAGACTCACTGGAGCAATTGAAGGCGGACAGAGAGGCAAAGGCGGCGGCTGAGGCAGCTACAGCTCCTTTCACAGTGACTTTGCCCTCCGCGCCGCCAGAGCCCCCCCCCCCGCCCTCTGCGCCGCCAGAGCCCCCCCCACTGCCTATAGAACAGCAGCAGAACATTGATCCTTCTACCGTCCTGTTACCCGAATCTGAGACTGAGCCACCCTTAATAGACCTTTCTGAAGAGATGGAAGCGGGACATAATTGCTGCAGAGCCCGAGGGTTGGGAAAGTCAGGCGGTAGCATGGAGGAGTTATTCACGCTGCAGCCAGTCCAGGTTACTGTGTCTGGCCCGGACCTGGCCAGGTTCTGGAGAAAATTAAGAGAGCACGCACTTGCGGACGGTGATTTCGGGGCTGCGGCTGCTATGGGTGGCGGGGTATTAGCTTGCCTGGTATATCGAGGGGATGGAAGCAGCCCACCCGAATGGGAGCCATTCAGTTGGGGAGTGATTTGCCTTAGACAAAGAAATACAAAACGGGGCTGCTAAAGAAGCATTGTTGCTACAGTTAGCAAAGGACAACGCAAACGAGGCTTGCAGGAAAGTTATTGCAGGGATGGCAAATCGTAACCCCACCTTAACCGAACTAATGGATGCTTGTGGGAAAGTAGGAACCACCACATTTCAGATGGAGTATTTAGCAAAAACATTTGCGGCAGCAGTTAAGGTAGTTCATCGTTGTTATACATGTGGGCAAGAAGGTCACTTTAAGAAAAACTGCCCTAAGAAGACGAAGCTGAGTGGGGGAGGTAACTCTGTTTTGATGTGTCATCGCTGTGGGAAGCTGGGGCATCTTGTGAAGCAGTGCAGGTCTAAGTATAATGCTCAAGGTCAGCTGATAACAACCAGCTGCAGAGTGCAGGGAAACGGAAGAAAGAACGCGGGGGGGAACCGCGTGCTGACACAAATGAATCTTCCCAACCTGTTCCAGGCCTAAACAGTCAACTCGCAGCCCGAACCGCAGGGAGCGCTGGACTGGATGTTACCACAGCAACCGCAATCACAATAGAGAATAGCGGAGTGCATAAGGTACCAATGAATGCCGTGGGACCCACTGGAAACTGGTTAAGTGCACTATTACTTGGACGTTCTAGTGTAACCTTGCAAGGTCTATTTGTTTTACCAGGAGTTATTGATGCAGACTATACATTTTGGTTATTGATCTGAAAGATTGGTTTTTTTCACCATCCTTTACATGAAACTGACAAATGCAAATTTGCTTTTTCAATACCTAGTAGGAACAACATGGCGCCTTGTCAACGATATCAGGGGACGGTATTACCGCAAGGCATGAAAAACAATCCCACAATATGTCAATGGTATGCGGCAGAAAAAGGTACATCGTGTGGATTTAGAGACACCAGTAAGTTTATATGGAGCCATTGCCAACTATCATCCCATGGGATTACTAGGCCCGTGGAAGGAGCGCTGGCAGGATCCGCTACACGCTCTAGAGTGGCTGTTTTTATCCGTTCAACCACGAAAAACAGTGAGCACTCAGATTGAGCTGATATCGAAAACAATCACGAAAGGACGCACACGATGCGTTCAACTCACGGGCCGAGACCCCGGTCAACTGATAATTCCCATTGAACGCGATTATGTAAGCTGGTGTATGGCAAACAGTTTACCATTTCAATTGGCCCTGGAAGGATTTGAAGGGCAGGTATCTTATCATCTTCCCAGTCACAAATTATTACAAATTCATTCAGAGTTACAAGTGATTCAAAAGCCGCTGGCAGTGGATAGCCCAGTACAAGGCCCCATGGTGTTTACTGATGGCCCTGGAAAATCGGGAAAAGCAGTAGTTGCCTGGTATGACGGAAGGCAATGGCAGGAATTGGTGCATTTAGTACAGGGATCACCTCAATTGGTTGAACTTAGTGCTGCCATTGTTGCTTTTAAAACATTTTCACATTGTGCTGTAAACATTGTTACGGACTCTGCTTATGTAGCAGATATTGCGCAGCGTGTTGATCGTGTGCTACTCAGAGGTAAACTCAGAACAATTATTTTCATTGCTAAAAATGCTATGGACTGTAGTGAACCGACATATGCATAGGTATTATATCTTGCATATTTGCAGCCACACCGGTCTGCCAGGATTCATATGTGAAGGGAACGCGCGTGCCGACGCCCTCGCAGCCCCCGCTTGGACCCCTCCAGTGCCAGACCTAGTTCATCAAGCGTTTCTGTCTCACCAGTTATTTCACCAAGGGGCTCGGGTGTTAGTCCGTCAATTCAAGATCTCTTTTGCAGACGCGAAATCTATCACCGCCTCTTGTCCGGAGTGTCAACGCCTAGGACCCGGACTGGTGTTTCCACGTGGGGTTAACCCGCGCGGCTGCCAAGCCTTGGACCTGTGGCAAACGGACGTAACACACATACTACAATATGTTCGTGTCTCTGTGGATACTTTTTCTAAGGTCGTGTGGGCATCGGCCCATGCCAGCGAGAAAGCAATTGACGCCATCTCACATCTTCGGCAAGCCTGGGCTGCCCTTGGGATTCCGAAACATATTAAGACGGACAACAGGCCGACATATGTAGTTGCACGCATGGCCCGATTTCTCGCCTCCTGGGGGGTGGAACATGTTACTGGCATTCCTCATTCCCCCACCGGCCAGGCCATTGTGGAACGAGTACACTACACTCTGAAGCAACTTCTCAAAAAACAAAAAGGGGGAATGAGCTCTGAAACCCCACATGCTCGCCTATGGAAGGCTGTGTACACATTGAATCATTTAACTGTGCCAACCGGGAAAGAGTGTCCTGTAATTATCTCTCATGTTTTGTCTTTGCAGGGAGGCGATCCTCTTGTCAGGGCAAAGGTTTTAGCACGAGACCTGCAAACGGGAAAGTGGACAGGCCCGTGGGATTTAATTACCTGGGGACGTGGATATGCTTGTGTCTTTACAGATGCAGGGCCACGGTGGTTTCCCACCAGGTGTGTTAAGCCTGCTCTGGATCCTGGAGCTGACAAGAGGACACCAGCCGATAGTCCTTCCACTGACACCTTGGGAGGGGAGTCACAACGTTTGGGTGACTCTGATGCGGAGCCTGAACCAGATGTAGTTTTGTGCCTCCTAAGATCAGCCTGAACAACCCTTTCATACATGTCTAGTGGGGGTCCCCTTAAACAGATCTGAAAGCAAAAATTACCAAAGGGTTTATTCCTAATTTGTGGGGATAGGGCTTGGCCAAGGTTGTCCAGTAAGAAGGTGGGAGGTTCGTGTACCATAAGCAAATTAAGTCTACTAATGCCTACCCAAAAAGTCATACTAACCTACATAAGGCCAGGCAAAATTTAGCTTGCTAGGTTGCAAAAAGAGCGAACCAAACTTCTAGAGTTTTAGAAGCATTAGCCAATGATGTAGATAGTATTCGACATGCTACCTTACAAAATAGAGCTGCTATAGACTTTTTATTATTAGCGCACAGTCATGGATGTCAGGATTTTGATGGGATGTGTTGCATGGATCTGAACGATCGCTCCAAGTCAATTCATAAGCAGATCAAAGAGCTCATGGATACCACACAGAAAATATGGGAACAGCATGGGTTTCTGGATGACTGGTTGGGTAATCTGGGAATTGGAGGGTGGCTGGTCGGATTGATTAAAATGCTATTAATGGGATTGTTCATGATTTGTATTATCATGCTTGTATTACCGTGTTTATTCTCCTGCTTGCAAAGGGCCCTGCAGCGGATGATAAACACGGCCTTTCTGGCTCAAGAAAAGAAAGGGGGAATTGTAGAGGGGTTTCTGGAGGAGAATGGTCATGTAATGAGCCAGATGTATGAGAGTATGGAGTGAGGGCCTAGCTGCGTGACAAGAGTCATGTAGTTAGTGTCATTGAACTGACCTTGGAGAGAAGAAATGAGGAAAAACAGCAGTCGAGCAAACAAGAATTGAGGGAGTAGACGAGGGGAGCCGGACACGGAGGAGAAGAAACAGGAACTGGTGGAGCCAATCAAAAAAGGACCAGTGGCAGAGCAGTAACCAATCAACACATCAAAGAAGAGTGTGCTTGAAGCGTGGACAGTAATATTAACCAGTAGCAATGCACATGCTTGCAGCCAGGGAAAGTACAAATGTATAAAAGGGACAGCCTATGCTTAATAAAGTGTCTTCAGTTTGATTCACATTGGATTGTGTGGAGTCCAGTTTCTTCTCCTCATGCACTCAGGAAATTTGCTGATAACACAAAACTGGGAGGGGTGGCCGATACACCAGAAGGCTGTGCTGCCATTCAGCGAGACCTGGACAGGCTGGAGAGCTGGGCGGAGAGGAACCTCATGAAGTTCAACAAAGGCAAGTGTAGAGTCCTGCACCTTGGGAGGAATAACCCCATGCACCGGTACAGGTTGGGGGTGATCTACTGGAGAGTAGGACCTGGGTGTTCTGGTGGACAAGAAGTTCACCATGAGCCAGGAATGTGCCCTTGTGGCCAGGAAGGCCAATGGTATCCTGGGATGCCTTAGGAAGAGTGTGGCCAACAGGTCAAGGGAGGTTATCCTGCCCCTCTACACGGCCCTGGTGAGGCCACATCTGGAGTACTGTGTCCAGTTCTGGGACCCCCAGTTCAAGAAAGATAAGGAATTACTGGAGAGAGTACAGCGAAGGGCTACAAAGATGATCAAAGGACTGGAGCACCTCTCTTATGAGGAGAGGCTGAGGGAGCTCGGTCTGTTCAGCTTGGAGAAGAGAAGACTGAGGGGGGATCTTATCAACACTTACAAATACCTTAGGGGTGGGTGTCAAGAGGAGGGGACCAGACTCTTCTCAGTGGTGCCCAGTGACAGGACAAGGGGCAATGGGCACAAGCTGAAACATGGGAAGTTCCATCTGAATATGAGGAGGAACTTCTTTACTTTGAGAGTGATAGAGCACTGGAACAGGCTGCCCAGGGAGGCTGTGGAGTCTCCTTCTCTGGAGATATTCAAAACCCACCTGGACGCCACCCTGTGCAACATGCTCTAGGGGAACCTGCTTTGGCAGGTGGACTAGATGATCTCCAGAGGTCCCTTCTAACCCTTAACCATTCTGTGATTCTGTGATTTTGTGGGGACAATGGTCCTACCTGGAGTCTCTGGGTGGAAACACCAGAGGAGAATCGAGGTCGACCCGTAGGATTTTGGAGTCGAGGATGCAAAGGCTCCGAGGCCAATTACACTCCAACTGAAAAAGAAATACTGACAGCATATGAAGGAGTTAGAGCTGCTTCAGAGGTAATTGGTACTGAAGCACAGCTCCTCCTGGCACCTCGATTACCAGTACTAGGCTGGATGTTCAAGGGTAAGGTTCCTACTAGTCATCATGCAACTGATGCTACATGGAGTAAATGGATTGCATTAATTACACAGAGGGCTCGAATAGGAAACCCTAATTGCCCAGGAATCTTAGAAGTGATCATGGACTGGCCAGAAGGTGAAGACTTTGGACTGCCACCGGAAGAGAAGGTCACACATGCTGAAGAAGCCCCACCATATAATGAACTACCAGAGGATGAGAAGCAGTACGTCCTGTTCACCGATGGATCCTGCCGTCTTGTAGGAAAGCATCGGAAGTGGAAAGCTGCTGTATGGAGTCCTATTCAACGAGTCACAGAAGCCACAGAAGGACAAGGTGAATCAAGTCAATTTGCAGAGGTAAAAGCCATCCAGCTGGCTTTAGACATTGCTGAATGAGAAAAGTGGCCAAGGCTGTATCTTTATACTGACTCATGGATGGTAGCAAATGCCTTGTGGGGGTGGTTAAAGCAGTGGAAGCGAAGCAACTGGCAGCGCAAAGGTAAACCTATTTGGGCTGCTGAATTGTGGCAAGATATTGCTACTCGGCTAGAGAAACTAGTCGTGAAGGTACGTCATGTAGATGCTCACGTACCTAAAAGTCGGGCAACTGAGGAACATCGAAACAACCAACAAGCAGATCAGGCTGCTAAAGTGTTCCAAATAGATTTGGACTGGGAACATAAAGGTGAACTATTTTTAGCTCGGTGGGCTCATGACACTTCAGGTCATCAAGGGAGAGATGCAACATACAGATGGGCTCATGACCGAGGGGTGGACTTAACCATGGACTCTATTGCACAGGTTATCCACGACTGTGAATCGTGCACTGCAATTAAGCAAGCTAAATGGTTAAAACCTGTGTGGTATGGGGGGTGGTGGTTGAAATGTAAATATGGGGAGGCCTGTCAAATTGACTATATCACATTCCCTCAAACTCACCAGAGTAAACGCTATGTGCTTACCATGGTGGAGGCAACCACTGGATGGCTGGAAACATACTCTGTGCCCCATGCCACTGCCCAAAACACTATTCTGGGCCTTGAATAGCAGGTGGAACCTTTAAAAACTGGGATAAGCATTTGGCACAAGCTACCTGGTTAGTTAACACCAGGGGATCTATCTATTGAGCTGGCCCTGCTCAGTCAGACCTTTTACATACAGTAGAAGGAGATAAAGTCCCTGCGGTGCATGAAAGGAATCTGTTGGGAAAAACTGTCTGGGTTCTTCCTTCTATGGGCAAAGGCAAACCCATTCGTGGGATTGCTTTTGCTCAAGGACCTGGATGTACTTGGTGGGTGATGCTGCAGGATGGTGAAGTCCGATGTGTCCTGAAGGTGATCTAATCCTGGGTGAGAATACTTAATTCTGAACTGTATGATGTTAATTGCTACATAATACTAGCAGTGTTCCATAAGTGTCTTTCAGGTTAAGACATTGGTGATGAGACCAGAGCTAGCTTCACCAAGTGGCGTCCAGTAACCTCCTCGAGACTGACATCTTTAACCTGCAACCCGTGGGCACGAACCGTGACAAAACTCATACCATCTCTCCTACCCTGGGAGACTGCTAGCCAGATGGAAACCCACAATCCTGAACTAAATGAACTTAATGAACTTTTTTGTATAGAGATGAATCATAAACTAGTGATATCTGTATATATTTGAAAATGAAAAGGTAGTGGTGATCTGAGTATGATGTAAATGGTATGGAATAAGGGGTGGAATGTCCTGGTTTGGACTAAAACCGAACCGATTTTCCTTTCAGAGATTTTTACTTTCAGCTAAGCTTCTTCTAGGTAACTGCACTTTCTGAAACTAACTGCATGTTTTGCAGACAGTGTCTGCTTCTAGGACTGATAACGCTCAAAGTTTATAGTTATCACTGAGGTACCAGAAGGAATGTTATGTAGAAAGGCTCTTGCTTATACTTATTCCTAGAGAAACCAAGGTCACTGCTAAATTCCTCATGAATTACGAGTGAAGAGCTGCAGAAGGGTCACACGTCCAGGGAGGAGCGGAGAGGACAGGTGACACAAAATTGACCAACAAAGGTATTCCATCCCATACATGTAATTCTCAGTATAAAGCGGGGGGATCACGAGGGTCTTGTTCTCTTCTGCTATGGCCTGCATCCGAAGAGGACTCTGTCCGTCTTTCTCCTGCCCTCTATCCCAGTCCCTGCATTCCTGAATCCAGTTCCTGTCTGTCGTCGCTGGGCCTGGTCTGGGCCTTCCCGGAGCCTGCCCTGCAGTGCCGGTGGTGATGTGACTGTCATCGGGGTAGCTCAATCTTGGTTTTATATATATTTAATTATTTCCATTATAATTATTATACTCTTTTTCATTATTATAGTTCATTAAAACTGTTTTAACTTTCCAACCCCTAAGTCTCTCTCCCTTTTCTCTTTTCCTATTTCTTCTAGGGTGGGGAGGGGGGTTAATAGAGAGCATCTGCCATCGGTTTAATAGCCAGTCCAGCTTTAAACCATGACAGGTACTAAACTCCACCTGGCCATCGTTTGAAATCCAGAAAATTGGTTATAAATAGCTATTCATTAAAAATTGCTATAAACCTCAGTGGAACTTTAAGCCCTGATTTCCTATGGAGCAACTATCTCATTAGACACATGCCAGAGAGACTGTCAGGGCCCTGAGGGCACTAATAAACCTTAATGGTCCTGAACAGCCTCAGGTGAGGTCTCCACCCACACCCTCTGCCCGTGGCCCAAGGGCTCCATTTAAGCTCAGCCGAAGGCATTCAGTCTTTGGTTGAGCTTTGTTGTGTTTCTGTTTGTCTGTAGTTCTACCATAGCCATGGTAGTATCTGACTATGGATACTATTGATTGGGATCTCAATCCACAAACTAACTTCCAGGCTTGATCTCAGACCTGGTTTGCTACTAGGGGCCTTCCTGATGATAAGTGGACTGTGTCTGACTCTGGTTACCCTCATAAAACCTGATCCTGACTTGTGGATTGACTTCCTGGTTTGACCTTGTACCTGTTTCCTCACCATGGTGAGTATCTGAGCTGCCTCTTCCCCCAGGCCTGCCTTGCTTGCTCTTTTTATGGGTGGTGGGACAGGGCTGTAGCTGGTGAGGCCCCTGTCCTGCTGGATACATTGTCTGTTTTGGCTCTGGGATCCCCAGCTCTTATAGGGCTGCCAGCTCTTGCTGTGCCCTGACTAATCCAGAAAAAGCTCTTCAATATTATTTTGAGCAAGCTCTCTTTCTTCCCTAACACTACCACCTGTGGACCCATGCTGCAGACTTGTTTCTGGTCCTGTATCCTTTTATTACTGACTGGGCTTGCTGGATGGACCCTGGACCTAGTTTATCACCTTGCCTTGTCTGGGAACGCTGATGGGCCCTGTTACCAGCACCTGGCTCTGCCTGCTGTGTTCAGATGCTTTGGGACTGTACTCCATCAGTGAGTGCACTGCCTGCACTGGGATCACCCCTGGGTCCCAGCTCACCTGCCCTTTGGAAGCAGTTGACCCTTGCTGCTCTCTGACGGACCCTTAAACTGAAAGCCCAATGTTTCTTTCTCCAGATAAAGTCACTGGCTTTCCTGAGCCACTCCCTCAAGGATTGCTTCATCCTCTTCCAGCTGATTCAGGTGGGGGAGGGACCTTCAAATGATCACTGTGCTTTTTCCTGGCAGCTGTGCTCTCTGCACTGATGTGTAGGGTTGTATTTTCTGTGGCTAAATCTTTACCAGTAAACAGACCCAGGTACAGGGTCACACACTGACGTGGATAATACATTCCATGACAGGATTCTGGACCATGCCAACTAGCATTCTACAAGACAATGCCTGGTACTGCTCTGGGACTGGTACAGACCTGGGACTGTTCCCCGTATGAATGTGGCCATCTTTTGGAGGGAGAAGAGAGCTCAACGATATGGATATGACCTGTGCTATGCTATATGCCTTCAGGGCCAGGAAATACCTTTGTGTGCACATGTATGCACGTGTAATGCAGCACTTGGGAAACCAAAGGAAAAAATGCTTTCAAAACAAGTTGAAGTTGGTGTCCCTTGAGAGGAAAAATGTCACACCAATTTCTCTGAAGGAAGAAAAAGGAGATAAACAACTGACAGTTTCAATAGGATTTTACTAAGAAATAATTTTAAGCAAATCCCTTTGTCCCACAATCTAGTAAATAGTCAACTCTATATAAATGTGACAGATACTGACTTTATAGTTACTGTGAAATTACCCAGTAAGAGTAGGAGATTCAGGAAAATTTATTTCTATTTGTAGTTTTAGATTATTTTCTCTATGTAGAACAGTAGGAACAAGCTGAGGTTTACTGAATTGCTACACTTTTCTAGTGCATAATGCCCAAGGCTATGATAGCTACTAATCATTACATACTGGGTTCACATTTGGGGAAAATCAGCATAGTTTATATCAAAGTCTACACAGTGTCTATTTTGCAGACTGTCAAATTTGCAGACTTAAAAGGTCAAAAGCACTGGTGTAACTTGTTCAGTTCAGCAGAAGCTTGAGTGCAGGCAGAAAGATGAGGCCTGAAAGAATAAATAATTCACTAGTTATAGCCTGCCAGCCATTCCTGTCAGTAAACAAGATCTTCCATTTAAATTTAAAGATGAGGATAGTCTGTTTTGCTGATTTCCAGTTTTTCTTGACAAAGAGAAAAAGTTCTTTAAGGGCCTTTTCTGACCTGGAATAAATGACTGCAGCCCAGTGGACAGGATAACTTACTTTCAACTTGCTCATCTGCAAAAAGCATCAAACACCACTAACATTTTAAAAATAAAACTAGCCATAAAAGCTTATAGAGCAAAATAAAACAACCCTTAACAACACTGACAAAAACTGCCCCTTCTTTTTTGTTGTTGTAGTGAAACCAATGGTCTTCCTTTACAAAATTTTAAGTGTGGATAAAGCCTATATTTAAGAGACTGCAAGAAGTGTTTACACTTTGGAACTGTGAGCGATCTCAAACCAACAGCAACAATCAATAAGCACAGTTTTACTGCTTTCTCTTTCTCCCTATGCACTTTTCCACAAATGTTGGGGCCTGGGTCGTGGAAGAACTATAGAGAGGACATATGAGTACACTGTCAAGGGCACACTGTCCTTGGCGGTTGTGTACGTGCTGAGGCAGCATGAGACAGCAAGAAAGTATAAGGATGTGGCTTTGCGTAGGCTCATAGCAAGTATCCAATCGGAACAGCAGAAGAGGCGCGTGGACAGAGTGTGCGCAGTGCTTGCAGCCAATAGCTTAAGGCGTGATTGCAAGATAAGGAAGTATGTATGCTATAAAAGAGCTGTGTTAACTGCAATAAAGCGGCTATCAGAGCATCACATTGGTGTGCTGTAGTCCGTTCCTCGCATGGACCCCAACACACAAATATACTTTTTTCACCAACTTCACTTGCCTTACTTGTTCCTAAAAACATATCAACATTTTAGCTTGTAGTGTAATCCTTGGAAAATATTAAATTTTGTGAAAACTAAAAGCTCTGCACAGCCTGAGTCTCAAAAAACATCCAATTAATTTGAAAACATCAACTATTTCAAATCATAGATCAAATCCTCTTCAAAAAGTTAGCACAAAACCAAAAAACACTCCAAGCATGAGAACAGATAACACATTCAGGAATGATAGAACTGCAGTAACACATAGCAGGAATAATGGATCAATTAATCAGCTTCATAAGGCAATTGGTTCTTAGGACAAACAGCTGAAAAATGTTTACAAGAATATAATCCCCCAAACAATCAGCTAGTCATCAGCAAAGGACAAGAAGCACAAGTTAAGAGTTAAACAAAAATTTCTATTCCAATGTTAGACAGTGAATGTATTGGGTCTGGCTGGGATGGAGTTGATTTTCTTCATAGCAGCCCATATAGTGCTGTGTTTTCTATTTGTGGCTGATAACACACCAATGTTTTGGCCATTGCTGAACTGTGCTTGCACAGTATCGTCTTTCTCTTTTTCCCACTCTGCTACCCCCAGCGAGTAGACTAGGAGTGGGCAAGAAGTTGGGAGGGGATATAGCCAAGACAGCTGACCCAAATTGGCCAAAGGGATATTCCATACCATGTAACGTCATGCTCAGCAATAAAAACTGGGGTAGAGGAAGATTGGAGGAGGGATGTGGGTGTAGGCTGAAGGGAGCTGGTTAAAGGGGGCTGGTGCTCTGAGACTGGCTGGGCATCAGTGTGCTTGGGGGAGGTTGTAAGTGTTGCCTTTCCATTGCTTGGTTGTTTCTTTCCCTCTTTCCTTCATGTATTAAACTATCTTTAGCTCAACCCATGAGTTTTCTCGCTTTTGTTCATCCTGTTCTCTCCCTTGTCCTGGTGGGAGGGGGTGAGCAAGCGGCTGTGTGGGTGCTTGGCTATTGGCTGAGGTCAACCACCATGTGGTGGGTTGACCTTGGCTGGCTGCCAGGCACCCATCAAGCTGCTCTGTCACTCCCCCTCCTCAGTAGGACAGGGGGAGAAAATAAGATGAAAAACTCGTGGGTTGAGATAAAGGCAGATTAATGAAATATGCAAAGGCTGCATGTGGAATCAAAGCAAAAAAAAAATATTTATCCTGTACTTCCTATCAGCAGGTGATGTCCAGCCACTTCCTGGGAAGTAGGGCCTCAGTACGCATAGCAGTTGCTTTACCTTAGTAATGAATGCCCCCCCCTGCCACCACCTTCCTCCTTTTTCTTAGCTTTTATTGATGAGCATGATGTCATGTGGTATGGGATATCACTTTGGTCAGTTTGGGTCAGCTGTCCTAGCTATGTCCCCTCCCACCCTCTTGCCCACTCCCAGCCTACTGGCCTTTGGGGGTGGTGGTAGAGAAGCAGCCTTGATGCTGTGCAAGCACTGCTCAGCAGTAGCCAAAACACTGATGTGTGGAAATGAGTCCCATTGTCTGATTCAGTTCTTTCTGGGGTACCGTGTTACTGTAAAACTTGCCTTTGAAGGCCCAAAATGGTGTTTTGGGCAGTAGCATAGTTTACAGGGTATGTTTCTAGCCAACCAGTAGTTGCTTCCACCATGGTGAGTATATAGCACTTGCCTTGGCAAGTTCATGGCAGTGGTCCAATATAGTCAATTTGCCAGGCCTCGCTGTATTGATATCCCAGCCATCGCCCTCTATTCCAGGGAGACTTTACTCACGTGGCTTGCTTGATTGTGGCATATGTTTCACATTCATGGGTGACTTGTGTAATGGAGTCCATGGTCAGGTCCACTCCTCGATCACGAGCCCATCTGTATGTTGCATCTCTCCCTAGACATCCTGGTGTTTCATGGGCCCATCGAGCTACAAATAGCTCACCCTTACGCTTCCAGTCCAGGTCAGCCTGAGCCACTTCAGTTTTGACAGCCTTGTCTACCTGTTTGTTGTTTCGATGTTCTTCAGTGATGCGACTTTTGGGCGTGTGAGCATCTACGTGACGTACCTTTAGAGCAATGTTTTCTACTCAGGCAGCAATGTCTTGCCACAATGCAGAAGCCCAGATGGGTTTACCCCTATGCTGCCAATGGGTCTTCTTCCACTGCTGTAGCCACCCCCACAGGGCATTAGCCACCATCCAGGAATCAGTGTAGAGATAGAGTACTGGCCACAAGCGCTGATCATGCAACAGCTCGAATGGGGGACCCTAACCACCCAGGAATCCAGGAAGAGATCATGGACTAGCCAAAAGGGAGAGATTTTTGAGCATTGCCTGAGGAGGTGGCTCATGCCCAAGAGGCACCGCCATATGAGTTATGAGAAGATGAAAGACATTATGCTCTGTTTTCCGATGGATCGTGTTGTGTTGTAGGAAACCATCGTAAGTGGAAAGCTTATGAGGAGCCCCACACAACAAGTTGTGGGAAGCCGATGCCAGCAGCAGCAGCTACAGCAGCAGCTGCCGCATGCTGAGAGGAGTGCGAGGCTTGTGAGGTACCCGGAGGGTATCTGAGGGGGTTTCTTGGTCCCTGACACACTTGGGCTGTGTGTGGGGAGGGGCCAGGCAGTAGCAAGGATGACCAGCTGCTGAAAGACACCAAGACACGGGGGGACTGTGGCTTCACCAGTCAGACTGCCCGCCCCCAGGCCCCCACCACCAGTCATAATCCCCCCACAGGGAGCTTAAGCAGTGGTGACCATCTGATAGAAAGCTATGCCCTCTGCATCCGCTCTGTTATTAGCACCCACTGGGACTGATGTAGTTACCCAGACAGAACTCCCAAGGGAACATCCAGCCATCCAGGTGTCCGGCTACAGGGTGTACCTGAGGTTTCTACTGGTATCTGAGAGCAGTAGTGAGAACTCCTGTGGGAGATGCACCCAGGTAGAACTGCTCAGCTTGGCAGCTGAGCTTCAGGAGGAAGTGGACAAGTTGAGGATCATCCAGGAGTCTGAGAAAGAGACTGACCATACTTTGCCCTCCCTGGAACAGAAATGTCAACTAGGCATAACACATGACAAGGGGGAATCCTGCACCCTCTCTCCACGATGCAGAAGGCAGTGACTTGAGGGATAGAGGTGAACAGAAACAAGTCTTTGCTCAGGGCAGTGGGAGAAGCTCCTCCTTGTCTACCTCGCCTTCCCAGGTGCCCTTATACAACAGATATGAGGCTCTGGAATTGGAAGGACAGGGACATGATAAGGTGTATGACAATCCATCTGTGCTAGAGGAGTCCCCAAGGTCAGGTCAGCTTATCCCCCTCATCGTGACCACCTCCACGAAGAAAAAAACCAGCAGGTTATTGTCATAGGTGACTCCCTTCTGAGGGGAACTCTAGGACAAAATTTATATACAGGAAAATGGGATAAAGTCTTACCCAAGGCCCTTCTGACACCTAAATAACTGGCAAACACCCACAGGATGCCCAGTGCAGCGAGCTCATTTTCCCCACTATCTGTCCCACAAAACCTCCAGAGACCTCACTGTCAACCTGTCATTTTTCTCAGGGTGACACTGTTCTTATTGACCATCCTTCAATGGGTAAAAAGCCTGTCACTTTACTGTCCCCCCAAGAAAAAGGCATATGGATAGCCATTTCCAAATGGGGACTCTAACTATCACTGAGGCTTGGATAATCTCCAAGACCAGATAATCTCTTATCTCTTTCAGGTAATGAATTGTACCTGCACGGATCCTTTGGCTTGTACAAGACTAGAGTCTTTCACCAAGGAAATCATAAACATAAGATGATCATGGCATCTGTTGTACTGTGCTTATCCTTATTTGTATCTTGTTTTTCCTTGTCCCAAGAATAGAACAATAATCATATCATTCAATTTATGAATACAATTTCCCAATTAGGTAAAGTACCAGATTGTTGGTATTGCCTACACCACCCTCAATCATTAGATGATAAATTTGGGTGGTTAGCTGAACCTGTTTCTGAAGCATGTTATAGAAATTTTCACATAATTAATGTAAAAGTCCTTATGAGTTAGGGAGACAAGGATCAATAGGGGTGAAATAGAATGAAGAATAGAATAATAAATATAAGTCTATCTGAATAAACACAGGTGGGCTTTCACAATCCATGAATATTGTTCTCAAAGCTCCTTGTGTAATCCTGACCTATGACTGAACAAATCATCAATCAAAGCTTAATGAGTAGCTAAGCAGGAGTAGGCCTAGAAGTATTACCTTCTGATGATTTTAGTAAAGGGGATGTATGGTTAACCTTTTCTTTACCTTAAAAGAAATATAGGATACTTAGAAATAAACATTAATAGAAATAAAGTTCTAAATAGACTTTAGCTATTTTAGGTTAATACTTAGGAGACGCTGGCAGTGGAAACCAGACTCTGGTCAACCCGGATCAAGATGGGACGCTGATCACAGCAAGAACATTAAGGACGGGGTGTCGACTCGAGTCGGAGCGGAACCAGAACATAAAGATCAGTGTACTGATGGAAAAGAACAGACTTTTGTGGACTTCTGACAATGGACTTTTGTGGACTCCTGACAAAGGAAGAAAGAGGAATTGAAATAGTTAGTGGACTATTAACAGAAGCTCGTGAAAAGTTTATGATGTAATTGATTATTAGTTTCTATATAAACCGATAGTGAATTTGAGTCAGGTACCATTCACTGCAGTGGTGGTCCAACTCTGAGTTGTTTAATAAAACCAGCAAACCTAGAGACCCGGATTCTGCCAAATTTCTTTAACAAGCATCTTGATATCAACCTAATTTGGCATACTTAGTCTGCAACACTCCAAATTATCAACACCAATCTTAGAATCATAGAATATCTCAAGTTGGAAGGGACCCATAAGGATCATCAAGTCCAACTCCCTGCTCCTCTCAGGACTACCTAAAACTAAACCATATGACTAAGAGCGTCATCCAGACGCTCCTTGCACTCTGACAGGCTTGGTGCTGTGACCGCTTCCCTGGGGAGGCTGTTCCAGTGACTGACCATCCTCTCAGCGAAGAACCTTTTCCTAAGCTTCAATCTGACCTTCCCCTGACACAGCTTCGTTCCCTTTCCTCGTGTCCTATCACTGGCCACCAGAGAGAGGAGATCAGCACCTTCCTCTCTGCTGCCCCCCTTGAGGAAGTTGTAGACTGCAATGAGGTCACCCCTCAGCCTTCTCTTCTCCAAGCTGAACAAACTAAGTGACCTCAGCTGCTCCTCATAAGTCTTGCCTTTGAGGCCTTTCACCATCTGGGTTGCCCTCCTCGGGACACATTCTACTAGTTTGATGTCCTTATATTGAGGTGCCCAAAACTGCACACAGTACTGGAGGTGGGGCTGCACCAGTGCAATGTAGAGGGGGACAATCATCTCCCTCAACCGGCTAGCTACGCTGTGTTTGATGCACCCCAGGACATGGTTGGCCCTTTTGGCTGCCAGGGCACACTGTTGACTCATATTCAACATGCCATCAACCCAAACCCCCAGATCTCTTTCCACGGGGCTGCTCTCCAGCATCTCAAGACTGTTAAAAACTAATGGAGAGAGGTCCTGCAATAACATCAGCCAGCTCTTTCAGCATCATAGTGTCTTCATTTAGCCCACACCCAGGGCTAAACAATAAGCAGTTGTTCTATCACCCAATATCCCTTCCCCAACCGAGAAAGGGAATTGGGAAAAGGAGGGAAACTCATGCATTAAAATTTTAAACAGATTTAATAAAATAAGAAGATCAATATAAATGGCAATACAAAACACACAAAATTATACTTAGCCCACAGAGTGGTGGGAAGTTGCTCCAGGGATACCAATTGTTGACAAGAAGGATAAATAGGAAGAGGAGAAAAGAGCAGAGCAAAAAATAGACCCACCCCTCCCCAGCAAGCTTTCCCTTTTATAGTGAACTTGATGTTAATGATATAGAATACATCTGTGGGCCAGCCTGGGTCAGCTGCCCTGGATTTAACTGCTAATGGCCTTGATCACCATACCACAGCTGGCCACAAACTGAAACATAATGTAACAGAAACTTGATTCTATAAATTTTATCCCCACAAAACCAGGACAGGATTCCACCACTTATTCTATATCATTGTTCAAGGAAATTGACCAGATGTGGGTACCTCTAAGTTTGCTTTATTGACAACTCAGAGTTGGGCCACCACCTCAGAGAATGGCAACTAACAGTAAAAACTCTATTCCTTATATACTTTTCATCATGCATTAGGTAAGATACAAAGTCTTTAGCACTTTTCCATGAATTCTTAGTTGCCTGAATCTTCTCGTTTGTCAAAAGTCGCACGCAGCATGGGGAATAAACAAGAGGAGTTAGAAATCCGTGTTCGGTCAGGGGGGCTATGATCTAGTGGCAATTACAGAGACTTGGTGGGACACCTCGCATGACTGGAATGTGGTCATGGATGGCTATGTCCTGTTCAGGAAAGACAGGCCACTAAGGAGAGGTGGTGGAGTTGCTCTTTATGTGAGTGAGCAACTAGAATGTATTGAGTTCTGTCCAGGGGCGGATCAGGAGCGAGTTGAGAGTTTGTGGGTGCGAAGTAAGGGGCAGGCTGGCAGGGGTGATACTGTTGTGGGTGTCTATTACAGGCCACCAGATCAGGATGAGGAAGGTGATGAGGCCTTCTACAGGCAGCTGAGAGCAGTCTCTCAATTACAGGGCCTGGTTGTTGTGGGGGATTTCAACTACCCTGATATTTGCTGGAAGGCCTACTCAGCCAGCCATCCCCAGTCCAGGAGGTTCCTCCAGTGCATTGATGATAACTTCCTGATGCAAATGGTGGATGAGCCAACTAGGAGAGGAGCATTGCTGGATCTTGTTCTCACTAACAAGGAGGGTCTGGTTGAAGAGGTGAAGGTTGAGGGCAGCCTTGGTTGTAGTGACCATGAGATGGTGGAGTTCAGGATCTCATGTGGCAGGAACAGAATAGCTAGCAGAATCACAACCCTGGACTTCAGGAGGGCCAACTTTGGCCTTTTCAAGCAATTGCTAGGGGAAATCCCATGGGACAGGGTACTAGAAGGTAAGGGGGCCCAAGATAGTTGGTTAGCATTCAAGGACTGCTTCTTCCGAGCTCAAGATCAGAGCATCCCAGCAGGTAGGAAGTCAAGGAAGGGTACCAGGAGACCTGCATGGTTAAACAGGGAACTGCTGGGCAAACTCAAGTGGAAGAAGAGGGTGTACAGATCATGGAAGGAGGGGCTGGCCACTTGGGAGGAATATAAGTCTGTTGTCAGAGGATGTAGGGAGGCAACTAGGAAAGCTAAGGCCTCCTTGGAATTAAACCTTGCAAGAGAGGTCAAGGACAACAGAAAGGGCTTCTTCAAATACATTGCAGGTAAAACCAACACTAGAGGCAATGTAGGCCCACTGATGAATGAGGTGGGGGCCCTGGAGACAGAGGATACAAAGAAGGCGGAGTTACTGAATGCCTTCTTTGCCTCTGTCTATACTGCTGGAGGCTGTCTTGAGGAGCCCCGGACCCCTGAGGCCCCAGAGGAAGTCAGGATAGAGCAGGAATCTGTCTTGGTTGATGAGGGCTGGGTCAGGGACCAATTAAGCAATCTGGATGTCCATAAATCCATGGGCCCTGATGGGATGCACCCGCGGGTGCTGAGGGAGCTGGCGGAAGTCATTGCTAGGCCACTCTCCATCATCTTTGCTAAGTCGTGGGCAACGGGAGAGGTGCCTGAGGACTGGAGGAAAGCGAATGTCACTCCAGTCTTCAAAAAGGGCAAGAAGGAGGACCCGGGTAACTATAGACCGGTCAGCCTCACCTCCATCCCCAGAAAGGTAATGGAACAACTTGTTCTTGGTGCTGTCTCTAGGCACATCAAGGATAGGGGGATCATTAGGGGCAGTCAACATGGCTTCACCAAGGGGAAGTCATGCTCAACCAACTTGATAGCCTTTTATGAGGACGTAACCCGGTGGATAGATGATGGTAAAGCTGTGGATGTGGTCTATCTTGATTTCAGTAAAGCGTTTGACACGGTCTCCCACAGCATCCTCGCAGCTAAACTGAGGAAGTGTGGTCTGGATGATCGGGTAGTGAGGTGGATTGTGAACTGGCTGAAGGAAAGAAGCCAGAGAGTGGTGGTCAATGGGACAGAGTCCAGTTGGAGGCCTGTGTCTAGTGGAGTCCCTCAAGGGTCGGTACTGGGACCAGTACTAGTCAATATATTCATTAACGACTTGGATGAGGGAATAGAGTGCACTGTCAGCAAGTTCGCTGATGACACCAAACTGGGAGGAGTGGCTGACGCACCGGAAGGCTGTGCTGCCATTCAGAGAGACCTAGACAGGCTGGAGAGTTGGGCGGGGAGAAATTTAATGAAATATAACAAGGGCAAGTGTAGAGTCCTGCATCTGGGCAAGAACAACCCCATGTACCAGTACAAGTTGGGGGCAGACCTGTTGGAGAGCAGCGTAGGGGAAAGAGACCTGGGGGTCCTAGTGGACAGCAGGATGACCATGAGCCAGCAGTGTGCCCTTGTGGCCAAGAAGGGCAAGTGTCATGAGGATGGAGCCAGGCTCTTCTCAGTGACATCCCTTGACAGGACAAGGGGCAATGGGTGCAAGCTGGAACACAGGAGGTTCCACATAAATATGAGAAAAAACTTCTTTACGGTGAGGGTAACCGAACACTGGAACAGGCTGCCCAGAGAGGTTGTGGAGTCTCCTTCTCTGGAGACATTCAAAACCCGCCTGGACGCGTTCCTGTGTGATATGGTCTAGGTAATCCTGCTCCGGCAGGGGGATTGGACTAGATGATCTTTCGAGGTCCCTTCCAATCCCTAACATTCTGTGATTCTGTGATGTCCATCACAATCCCCTATCCCAGCTGATTCCTGTCGTTCTGTTCTAATCCCTCTTTCTGGCCTTGAAGTCTTCAGGGTCATCTCGGTCACTTATCTCCTCATCCATCTTCTTCTGTACACACAGGTGTTTTAACCTTACAATTCTAAGAAAACTTAATTGATTATCTTTTGTTATTTCTAGGTCTAAGGCTTTTAAGAAAATACTGATTAAGTCAACTGGGTTTTAAGCCAGCCCTGGATAGGGCTATACAAGGGACCAGCAAGCAGCATTGCGGTTGTGATGTGGTTCTCAGAAATTCTGAGCACCTGTGGCTATTGTTTCCTTAACTCTATTCACTATTCTTATAATCCATCTATTTTATTTCCATTAATTTTCCTATCTAGGTCTAAACTCTTTGATCTAAAAATAAAGCAAAGCAAATAATTTATTTTCTTCTACATCATTTACATCAAGTCACTACTATTTTCCCCATCCCTCAACATATATATATCTCTCTCTCTCTCTCTCCATATATACACAGAGATATCATTCTCTTTAGTCTCTGGGCTATCTCTCCAAGAAGTCCATTGACTTAATTTAGTCCAAAACCATGGTTTCCATTTCTCATCATAGTCTCTCAGGGCAGGAAAAAAATGGTGTGGGATTCACTCAATCAGCAGATCGGGACCAGGCCTCAATACAGTGTAATGGACTGGTGAAGTTGGGGACAGCAGGATGATGTACTGCATCTGGAGCTTGCAGCTGGTGTATCTAGTGCAGCCCATGTTCACAGTCTGGGGTGATTCTCACTGTAATGAATGACAATTAGCATCATACAGTTTAAGTTATTGGCTATTGTCACCCAAAATCAAGTCTCCTTGGGGTACACATCTGTCTTTGTTTAGTCTGCACCTGGGGCTAAACAATAACAGTTTTTCTCTCATCCAATGTCCCTTCCCCAACCAAGGAATGAAATTGGGAAAAAGAGGGACTTGCTGGTTAAAATTGAACAGATTTAATAAAATAAAGAAATTAGTATCAACTATAACACAAAACACACAAAAGTATCCTTAGCTACAGAGTTACAGCAGGTTGTTCCAGGAATACCTAACATTGGCAATGAAGAAGGGAGGGAGGGAGGGAGGGAGGGAGGGAGGGAGGGAGGGAGGGAGAGGGAGGGGAACCACCAAAAACACCACAGGCTAAAAGAAAGAAGAACAAAACCAGCCCCACCTCTCCCTACCAAGCCCTCCCTTTTATAGTGAACTTGATGTTAATGATATAGAATACACCTGTGGGCCAGCCAGGGTCAGCTGCCCTGGATTTAACTGCTAATGGCCTTGATCACTATGGCTGGCCACAAACTGAAACCAAATCCCAATGAAACCAGGACAGGATTCCACCCCTTATTCTCTATCATTTACATCAAGTCACTACTATTTTCCCCATGCCTCAGCATACATACACATCCACATATACACACAGTTATTCTCTCCAGGCCATGGGCCACCTTTCCAAGAAGTCCATTGAATCAATTCAGTCCAAATCCATGGGTTCCATTTCTCATAATGGTCTCTCAGGGCAGGAAAAACATTGGTGTGGGATTCACACAGTTGGCAGATCGGGACTAGGCCTCAATACGGTGTCATGGACTGTTGAAGTTGGGCACAGCAAGATGATGTATTGCATCTCGATCTTGCAGCTGGTGTATCTGCTGCAGCCCATGTTCAGGGTTTGGGGTGATTCTTACTGTAATAAATGATACAACATCATACAGTTCAAGTTATTGGCTATTGTCACCCAAAATCAAATCTCCTTGGGGTGCACATTTAACTTCCCCATCCTCCTGCATCATCCACCAGGTGCACCCAGGTCCTTCCACATGTGGGTTTGCCTTTGCTCAAGGCAGGAGTAATCCAAACTGTTTTCCCCAACATATTCCTTGCATGAACCACAGGGACTTTATCCCCCTCTACAGTGAGCAACATTTCTGATTGAGCAGGACCAGCTCGATTGACAGATCCCCTGTTATTAACTAACCAGGTGGCCTTTGCTAAGTGTTCATCCAAGTTTTTGAATGTCCCATCACCCATTACTTTCAGCGTAGTCTTCAACAGTCCATTACATGGTTCCACTTTCCCGGCGGCATGTCCATGGTAGGGGATGTGATATATCCATTCAATACCATGCTCTTTAGCCCAGGTGTCTATGAGGCTATTTCGGAAATGAGTCCCCTTGTCTGACTCTATTCTTTCCAGAGTACCATGTCGCCAGAAAATTTGCTTTGCAAGGCCCATAATAGTGTTGCGGGTGGTGGCATGAGGCACAGGGTATGTTTCCAACCAGCCAGTACTTGCTTCCACCATTGTGAGCACATAGCACTTGCCTTGGCGGGTTCGTGAAAGTGAGATGTAATCAATCTGCCAGGCCTCTCCATGCTTATATTTTAGCCATCGTCCTCCATACCACAGGGGTTTTATTCTTTTGGCTTGTTTAATTGCAGGACAAGTTTCACATTCGTGGATGACCTGTGCGATGGTGTCCATGGTCAAATCCACCCCTCGGTCATGGACCCATCTCTATGTGGCATCTCTGCCTTGATGACCTGATGTATTATGGGCCCACTAAGCTAAAAAATAATTCATCTTTATGCTGCCAGCCCAGGTCTACTTGAGCCACTTTAATCTTAGCAGCTTGATGCACCTGCTGGTTGTTTTGATGTTCCTCAGTGGCTCGACTCTTGGGTACGTGGGCATCTACGTGACCTACCTTCACAACCAGCTTCTCTAATCTGGTAGCAATAACCTGCCATAATTCGTCTACCCAGATGGGTTTGCCTCTGCGCTGCCAGTTGTTTTTCTTCCAGTGCTTCAGCCATCCCCACAGGGCATTTGCTACCATCCATGAGTCAGTGTACAGGTAGGGTACTGGCCATTTTTCTCGCTCAGCAATATCTAGAGCCAGCTGGATGGCTTTTACCTCTGCAAACTGACTCGACTCCCCTTCTCCCACAGCCGCTTCTTCCACTTGTCGTGTAGGACTCCACACAGCAGCATTCCACCTTCGCTTGTTTGCCTACAATATGACAAGATCCATCAGTGAACAAGGCATGTTGCTTCTGATTCTCTAATAGTCTATTGTATGGTGGGGACTCTTCAGGATGCATGATCTCCTCTTCTGGCGACATTCCAAAATCTTTGCCTTCCGGCCAGTCCATGATTACTTCCAGAATTCCTGGGCGATTGAGGTTCCCTATTTGGGCCCGCTGAGTAATCAATGGAACCCACTTACTCCACGTAGCATCAGTTGCATGATGCGTTGTATGTGGTCTTCCCTTTAAACATCCAGGGGCACCAGGAGGAGCTGTGCTTCAGTACCAAGTACTTCTGAGGCAGTTCAAACTCCTTCATATGCTGCCAGTATCTCTTTTTCTGTTGGAGTATAACGGTCCTCTGATCCTCTGTATCCCCAGCTCCAAAACCCCAGGGGTCAACCTCGAGTCTTCCCCGGTGCCTTTTGTCAGAGGCTCCAGGTAGGATCATTCTCCCCAGCTGCGCCATAGAGGATGTTCTTTACTTCTGGTCCCATCCGGACTGGTCCAAGGGCCACTGCATGGACTATCTCTTGTTTAATTTGCTCAAAAGCCTGTTGTTGCTCAGGGCCCCATTTAAAGTCATTCTTCTTTCGAGTTACTTCGTAGAGAGTGCTCACAATCTGACTGTAATGTGGAATGTGCATCCTCCAGAAGCCTACTACACCTAAGAAAACTTGTGCCTCCTTTTTGTTAGTTGGCAGAGAAACGGCTGTTATTTTGTTAATTGCGTCCATTGGGATCTGATGGCAACCATCTTGCCACTTGATCCCTAAAAACTGGATCTCTTTTGCAGGTCCCTTGACCTTTCCGCATTTGATGGCAAAACCAGCTTCTAGGAGGATTTGAATGACTTTTTCCCCTTTTTCAAAAACTTCCCCTGCTGTATTACCCCATACAATGATGTCATCAATGTACTGCAGGTGTTCCGGAGCTCCACCCTTCTCCAGTGCAGTCTGGACCAGTCCATGGCAAATGGTGTGTCTGTGTTTCCACCCCTGGGGCAGTCGATTCCATGTGTACTGGATGCCCCTCCAGGTGAAAGCAAACTGTTGCCTACACTCTGATGCCAAAGGAATGGAGAAAAATGCATTTGCAGTATCAGTCATGGCATACCACTTGGCTACATTTGACTCCAGTTCATAATGGAGTTCTAACATGTCTGGTACAGAAGCACTTAGGAGTGGTGTGACTTCATTCAGGCCACTATAGTCCTCAGTTAGTCTCCACTCCCCATTAGACTTTCGCACTGGCCATATGGGACTCTTGAAGGGTGAGCACATTTTGCTGATCACTCCTTGGTTCTCCAATTGACGGATCAGCTCATGGATGGGGATCAGGGAGTCTCTATTAGTACGATATTGCCGCTGGTGAACCGTTTTAGTAGCAATGGGCACCTTTTGCTCCTCGACCCTCAACAGCCCCACAATAGAAGGGTCCTCTGATAGACCAGGCAGGGTAGACAGCTGTTTAATTTCTTCCCTCTCTACAGCCGCTACACCAAACGCCCACTTTTACCCCCTCGGGTCCTTGAAATACCCTCTTCTCAGGTAATCTATACCAAGAACGCATGGGGCATCTGGGCCAGTCACAATAGGGTGCATCTGCCACTCAGTCCCAGTCAGACTCACTTCAGCTTCCAATACAGTCAGCTCCTGGGAGCCCCCTGTCACTCCCGAGATACAAATTCATTCTGTCCCTTTATAGTTTAATGGCATTATGGCACATTGTGCACCAGTGTCCACTAGAACCTTATACTGCTGTGGTGCTGATGTGCCAGGCCACCGAATCCACACAGTCCAAAACCCACAGTTGTCCCTATCCTCCACATGGCTGGAGGCAGGGCCCCTCTAATCCTGAACATAGTGTTCATTATTGACATCTTGGTTTGAGCAGCTCACGTGGATTTGATCCCCATTATTCGCATCTGGTAAATAGGGATACGAAGCCCGTCTACGCTGTCTGGAGAGCTTCCCATTGTAAACTGGAGCAACAAATCTCCTGGAAGAAGCCCCATTCCTAGTTGGTTCACCTTGTAACTCAGGTACACATGTCCGTAAAATGGAGGTAGGTTTTCCATCCCATTTCCTCATGTCCTCTCCATGGTCACGCAGGAAAAACCACAGGGTGCCTCGTGATGTGTACCGTCTCTCCCGAGTAGGTCTTGCAGGGGAATGCTGTCTCCTGATGGCTGAGACATTCTTTGGTGCAGGTGGGGAGCGGGGTCTGTCCTCCATCTGGGACAATTTTTCCAACACCTCACCAAGCAGTTCTGTGGATTTGTCAGATGGTTTTTCCACAGCCGAGATGCTGACCCGTGAAGGGGAAAAGAGATAGTCTGCATACTGCCGCATCCTATTATCTGTGTCGCCCACCCTTGGTGCATCGGCATCTGCCCAGCTAAATAATTCCAATGGGTTGGCGTATATGACTGTGGTGTCACCAAGGGCAAATCATGCCTGACAAATTTGGTGGCCTTCTACGACGGGGTAACAGCCTTTGTGGACAAGGGAAGAGCAACTGATGTCATCTACCTGGACTTGTGCAAAGCATTTGACACTGTCCCGCATGACATCCTTGTCTCTAAATTGGAGAGACATGGACTTGATGGATGGACCGCTCGGTGGATAAAGAATTGGCTGGATGGTCGCACTCAAAGAGTTGCGGTCAATGGCTCAATGTCCAAGTGGACACCAGTGACGAGTGGCGTTCCTCAGGGGTCTGTATTGTGACTGGTGCTGTTTGTTTAACATCTTTATCGGCAACATGGACAGTGGGATTGAGTGTGCCCTCAGCAAGTTTGCTGACGACACCAAGCTGTACGTTGTGGTCGACACGCTGGAGGGAAGGGATGCCATCCAGAGGGACCTTGACAGGCTTGAGAAGTGGGCCTGTGCAAACTCCATGAAGTTCAACAAGGCCAAGTGCAAGGTCCTGCACATGGGTCGGGGCAATCCCAAGCACAAATACAGGCTGGGCGGAGAATGGATTGAGAGCAGCCCTGAGGAGAAGGACTTGGGGGTGATGGTTGATGAGAAGCTCAACATGAGCCGGCAGTGTGTGCTTGCAGCCCAGAAGGCCAACCGCATCCTGGGCTGCATCAAAAGAAGCATGGCCAGCAGGTCGAGGGAGGTGATACTGCCCCTCTACTCTGCTCTCGTGAGACCCCACCTGGAGTACTGAGTTCAGCTCTGGGGCCCCCAACATAAGAAGGACATGGAGCTGTTGGAGTGAGTCCAGAGGAGGGCCACGAAGATGATCAGAGGGCTGGAGCACCCCTCCTATGAAGACAGGCTGAGAGAGTTGGGGCTGTTCAGCCTGGAGAAGAGAAGGCTCCGGGGAGACCTTATAGCAGCCTTCCAGTATCTGAAGGGGGCCTACAGGAAAGCTGGAGAGGGACTTTTTACAAGGACAAGTAGTGACAGGACGAGGGGGAATGGTTTTAAACTGAAAGAGGGTAGATTTAGATTAGATCTTAGGAAGAAATTCTTTACTGTGAGGGTGGTGAGACACTGGACCAGGTTGCCCAGAGAAGTTTTTATGCCCCCTCCCTGGCCGTGTTTAAGGCCAGGTTAGATGAGGCTTTGAGCAACCTGGTCTAGAAGAAAGGTGGCCCTGCCTGTGGCAGGGGGGTTGGAACTAGATGGAAGAAGATGATCATAGCCTATGGAGTTCTATGGTGGAGCAGATATTCACCCTACAGCTCGTGGAGGACCCCACGCCAGATTAGGTGGATGTGTCCTGAAGGAAGCTGCAACCCCATGGAGAACCCACACTGGAGGAGGTTTTCTGGCAGGATCTGTTACCCTGCTGGGTACCCACACTGGAGCAGTCGGTTCCTGAAGGACTGAACCTGTGGAAAGGACCCATGCTGGAGCAGTTCATGAAGAACTGCAGCCTATGGGAAGGACTCATGTTGGACAAGTTTATGGAGGACTGTGTCCCGTGGGTGGGACCCCACGTTGGAGCAGAGGAAGAGCATGAGGAGGAAGGAGATGCAGAGACAACATGTGATGGACTGACTGCAACCCCCATTCCTCATCCCTCTGCACTGCTCGGGGGGAGGAGGTAGAGAAATCGGGAGTGAAGTTAAGCCTGGGAAGAAGGGAGGGGTGGGGGAAAGGTGTTTTAAGATTTGTTTTTATTTCTCATTATCCTACTCTGTGGTCAATTGGCAATAAATTAAATTTTCTGTTTTGCCCATGACGGTAATTCGTGAGTGATCTGCCTGTCCTTATCTCGACCCACGAGCCTTTCATCATGTTTTCTCCCCCCATTCAGTTGAGGAGGGGGAGTGATAGAGTGGTTCGGTTGGCACCTGCTGGCCAGCCAAGGTTAACCCATCAAACATGGCTACACTGACATTTAAAAAAAACCCACCTACATAAAATAAAAGCATAATTAAAAAATAAATTCTATTTTAAATGATGTTAATAATGTGTTTCATGTCCTCATAGGAATAAACAGTCAATGCTTTTTAAATGAGACCATTGACTGAAAGGCACCATATAAATGCATGCTATTATTACTAGAAAGAATTATATCCAGTAGTTTTTCAAATTATATTGTTAAAACTGCTTTAATGAGCAGGGTTTCTTTCTTTGCATATGTTGTGGTTTAACCCCAGCCGGCAACTAAGCACCACATAGCCGCTCGCTCGCTCCCCCCGGTGGGATGGGGGAAACAATAGGAAGGGTAAGAGTGGGAAAACTCATGGGTTGAGATAAAGACAGTTTAATAGGTAAAGCAAAAGCCACACGCACAAGCAAAGCAAAATAAGGAATTCATTCACTACTTCCCATCGGCAGGAAGGTGTTCAGCCATTTCCAGGAAAGCAGGGCTCCATCATGCCTAATGGTTACTTGGGAAGACAAGCGCCATCACTCTGAACGTCCCCCCTGCCGCCTTCTCCCCCCCCAGCTTTATATGCTGAGCATGATGCCATATGGTATGAAATATCCCTTTGGCCAGTTGGGGTCAGTTGTCCCAGCTGTGTCCCCCCCTCCCAACTTCTCGTGCACCCCCAGCCTACTTGCTGGTGGGGTGGTATGAGAAACAGAAAAGGCCTTGATTCTGTGTAAGCACTGCTAGGAATAATAAAAACATCTCTGCATTATCAAGGCTGTTTTCATCACAAATCCAAAACGTAGCCCCATACTAGCTACTATGAAGAAAATTAATTCTTTCCCAACCAAAACCAGCACAGCATGTATCTTGCTTTTGCCTTCTTTACAGTTTCTAGCTTTCTCACAAATCCAAAAATCCTTTTCTTGGTGCTGACTGCAGCCTGGGAAACATTTAGACCGCCACTGTGAAGTCGAAAATCAACATTAGAGCTACATAGGTTTGTTGGAATGAATAATTTTTGGCATAGTGTCCCTAGTCTGTGATGTATTAAGAATTGAAGAGTGTATTGTACTTAGAAACTTGCATAACTTTAAAACGTGCTGCAGGGGGCACTATTTAATAAGAAAAATTAAATAGGCATGCCATTGGGGTTAGGGAGTGAATAATGTTTAGAAGTTATAAAGGGTGTTTTGATCCATGTATTTTCTTATTCATATTAATTAGATATGAAGTAGGGATTCAATTCAGATAATTTTTTCCACGGAATTCATAGATCTGGAAATGTCTGCACTCTGAATTTTCTCAGGATAATGCATATTCCATTATTATTTTTTCAGGAAAAAACGATTTTTTCTAATTCCATATTATCTGACAGAATTTTATGTCTGAGACAGTTTTATACTTGGAATTTATTCTTGCCTGTAATAAATCACTGGAAAACGAAGTAAAGTCACGATATAATCTCATAAAGACTAATATTATACCATAGTTTTCCACAAAAAAAAGGTAATAAAATGGCTGAACAAGATAAAATGGTCAAATTCACCATTTTAATCTTATCAGAGAAGGTGAGCATATCAATTTCTGTCTGTAAACAAGTAATTTTGTATTTTAATTTAAATGTGGATATCCTGCTGGTAATAATGTACATATTGTAAACTCCCTCATGGATGCTAGACAATAAAAAAAATTCAAAAGTTTCTTGTGAGTTTAAAGGGAAGTGAGAAGATGTCAATTAAGAGAATGAAAATGTGTTTTAAGACATAGAGCTCTCAATATCAGTATATCACAATATTCTATTCAGAGTCTGACTGCATATCTTATCACATATTTTATCTTTAAAAATTATAAGACTTGCAGAACACTTATAACACCAAAGAAAAGACAAATCACTTCTGCTCAGAATATACTTATGCTAAATTCTCACTGGTCTGTAGCAAGTTTAAGAGAAAGCTTCTCCTCCTTTATTTCTGAAGAAAGTAATACAAATGTAATAGCAAGATGTGTCAAACATAGCAGTTCAGCATGCACACGCTTTCATAGAACTGGGAAATAGTTTTCTATTCCATTTCTGTGGATATGCAATGGCAGTGCAAGATACCTGTACTGGTTTTGGCTGGGATAGAGTTAATTTTCTTCATAGTAGCTTGTATGGGGCTATTGTAGTGGTTTTAACCTGGCAGGCAGCTAAATACCATGCAGCCATTGCTCACACTCCCCTCGCCCCCCCCCCCCCCCGGGGACTGGGGGATAGAATCGGAAAGGTAAAGGTAAAGAGACTCGTGGGTTGAGATAAAACCAATTTAATAACTGAAATGAAATAAAACAGTAATAATAATAATAGAATATACAAACAAGTGATGCACAGTGCAACTGCTCACTACCCTCTGACCAATGCCCAGTCTGTCCCTGGCTAGCGATCCCGGAGGAGAGAAATCCTGAAACTGCAATCCCAGAAGAGCGAGAGCGAGCTTCCTGGTGAACTCTCATCTATATACTGAGCATGACATTGCATGATATGGAATATTTCATTGACCGATTTGGATCCATTGCTTTGGCTATGCTCCCTCCCAGTTTCTTGTGCACCTGCACACTAGCAAAGCATGGGAAGTTGAAGAGTCCTTGGTTTCTTAGTAACAACTAAAAACATTAGTGTATTAATTATCAACATTATTCTCATACCAAATCCCTTATTAAATCCAAAACATAGTGCCATTCTAGCTACTAAGAAGAAAATTAGCTCTATCCCAGCCGAAACCAGGATAACTATGTTTTGGATCTGTGATGGAAACAGTGTTGATAACACAAGGATGTTTTAGTTATGGCTGAGCAGTGGTTACACAGAGTCAAGGCCTTTTCTGCTCCTCAGACTGCCCCATCAGCAAGTAGGCTGGGGGTGCACAAGAAGTTGTGAGGGGACACAGCTGGGACAGCTGACCCCAACTGGCCAAAGGAATATTCCATACCATATGACATCCTGCTCAGCAATAAAACTGGAGGATGGAGGTTGGCAGGGGCTGCCGTTGCTCGAGGACTGGCTGGGCATTGTTTTGTTGGTGGTGAGCAACTGTTTTCTTTTGCATAATTTGGTTTTTTTTGGGTTTTATTTTCTTCCCTCTTTGTTTTTTTTTTCCTTACAATTTTTTAATTTCTTTTTTTTAAATTATTAAACTGTCTTTATCTCAACCCATGAGTTTTCTCACTTTTACCCTTCTGATTCTCCCCCCATCCCACTGTGGGGGAAGCGAGTGAGTGGCTGTGTGGGGTTTAGTTGCCGGCTGAGGTTAAACCACAAAGTCCATTTTTGGTAGCAGAGGATGTGCTGGTGGAGACATAGCTGTTGTTATTTTTTTGATCACAGCCATTGGGATATGACGATGCCCATCTTGCCATGTTATTCCTAAAATCTGAATCTCCTATGCAGGCCCTTTGACCTTACTTTGTTTTATGCCAAAACCAGCTTTCAGAAGAATCTGGATTATTTTTCTCCCTTTCTCAAACACTTCCTCTGCTGTTTTGCCCCACACAATGGTATCATCAATATATTGCAGGTGTTCAGGAGCTTCACCTTGTTCCAGTGCAGCCTCCTGCCCCTTTTTCCAACCCCTTTGCTGTAGAGGGGTTTTTGGAGGAGAATGGTCATGTAATGAGCCAGAAGTATGAGAGTATGGAGTGAGGGCCTAGTCATGTAGTTAGTGTCAACAAGCTGACCTTGGAGAGAAGAGATGAAGAAAAACAGCAGCTGAGCAAACAAGAATTGAGGGAGTAGACGAGGGGAGCCAAACACGGAGGAGAAGAAACAAGAACTGATGGAGCCAATCAAGAAAGGACCAGTGGCAGAGCAGTAACAAATCAACACATCAAAGAAGAGTATGCTTGAAGTGTGGACAGTAATATTAACCAATAGCAATGCACATGCTTACAGCCAGGGAAAGTACAAATGTATAAAAGGGACAGCTTATGCTTAATAAAGCATCTTCACTTTGATTCACATTGGATTGTGTGGAGTCATGTTTCTTCTCCTCACTTTGCCAATGGCCTTATCCCTAGCAAGAGATCCCAGCTGCTGGGCTTCCTTACCCTCTAATTCCTGACTATTGGCCCCAATATTCCAGCATCATAGTAAACAGCTGATAATTTACTTTCTGAAGAAAGCAACACAAATGTCATAGTAAGACATGTCAAACATAGCAGTTCAGCACACATACACTTTCATAGGACTGGGAAATAGTTTTCTATTCCAGTTCTGTGGATATGCAATGGCAGTGCAAGGTACCCTGTTTTGTCAGCAGGAACTTTTCAGTGGGAATGGTTTCCAGCAGTCCTTTACATGTTATTACTAGATTGAATTAAAAATGGGGAAATATGCAATCAGATCAATTTTATGAGTGTTAGTTTGAATAGGACTTTTATCTCCAAATCAGGTTATATCAATCTGGATCTTTAGCTGTTGCTAATCAATTCTGAGAACTAGATCTTAGACTGGAGAATGGAGTAGACTGTATCTTGGGATGATTCCATTATATTAATCAGGAAAATGTGAATATTGACCCAGTCATACGATATAACTTCCATGACCCATTTTCATGCTACTATAAAGTAGCCAAAAATAAACATACAATAAGATGTTCTGGACTCACTGGAAGCCATGTCACTTTCTTTAATGACTATAAGTGTAGAGGCTGCCAAGGGATTGAATTAACCACCTGTATCTGATGGACCCTTCTGCCTTGGCTGGAGCTGCTCCTGGACAGCTGGAGGACCTATTTCTCCAAGCAGCACAGTGAGAAGCAGCAGCTGCATAACTCAAATAATTTGTTTTATACTATAAAGTAGGTTGAGGAAAAGAAGCCAGCAAAAAAAAAAAATCACATCAGTGTATTATTGAAGGAGCCTATAAATTCCCTGTGCTTCCCAAAAATTTACTCCTTTTTGTTATATTTGAATTCCATCAACTATAGTGATCTATTACATACAATCATAAATTTCTTCCTTGTTATGTGTGATATGAAGATAATATTATTATATGTTGCTGTTCATATGAAGATTTCTGGGGATTTTAGTGGCATTTAAAAAAGGTCAAACTGGCTGAGAAATTTGTTGGTTGTTATAATGAAAACCGCATATCCCACTAATTCCTTAAACAACTGAAAACTTGCTCTCCTAAAATTCAGGGTCCTGACTCTACTCTTCACCTGGCCCATATCCCTCAAGATTGTGAATTCCACCAGGCCATGATCACTGCAACCCAGGCTGCCACCAATCTTGACATCTCTAATTAGTTCATCTGTGCTGGTGAGGACTAGGTCCAGTAATGCTTCTCCTCTGGTCGAGCTACCACCTGGATTAAGAAATTATCCTCAACTGTGGTGGATTGACCTTGGCTAGCTACCAGATGAACACCAAGATGTTCTATCACTCCCCCCCCACTGAGTCAGTGTCCCGACTTTTAGGTACATGGGCATCTACATGGCGTACCTTTACGATTGGCTTCTCTAGCCAGGCATCAATATCTTGCCACAATTCAGCAGCCCAAACAGGTTTGCCTCTGCGCTGCCAGTTGCTCCACTTCCACTGCTTTAAGCACCCCCACCATCCATGAGTCAGTATAGAGATACAGCCTTGGCCACTTTTCTTGTTCAGCAATGTCCAAATGGCTTTCACCTCTGCAAATTGACTCAATTCACCTTGCCATTCAGTGGCTTCTGTGACTTGTCGTGTAGGACTCCATACAGCAGTTTTTCACATCCTATGCTTTCCTACAAGACGGCAGGATCCATTGGTGAACAGGGCACATCGCTTCTCATCCTCTGGTAGTTCATTATATGGTAAGGCTTCTTCAGCAGGTGTCACCTCCTCTTCCAGTGGCAGTCCAAAGTCTTCACCTTCTGGCCCGTCCATGATCACTTCCAGAATTCCTGGGCAACTGGGGTTTCCTATTCAAGCCCTCTGTGTGATTAATGCAATCCATTTACTCCAGGTAGCATCAGTTGCATGGTGCATAGTAGGGACCTTACCCTTGAACATCCAGCCCAGTACTGGTAATCAGGGTGCCAGGAGGAGCTGTGAATCAGTACCAATTACTTCCGAAGCAGCTTTAACTCCTTCATATGCTGCCAGTATTTCTTTTTCACTTGGAGTGTAGTTGGCCTCGGAGCCTTTGTAGCCTCGACTCCAAAATCCTAGGGGTCGACATCGAGTCTCCGCTGGTGCTTTCTTGTTGGGGGATATTGTTGCAGCTAACGGAAAGAATCAAGAGCTGAAGTCAACAAGCTCTCCAAGTTTGAGCCACAGGCTAATCTCCTGTGTGCTTCCCACGGAGCCTCTGCATACTTGACCACAAACATCACTGTGAACAGTGCTGGACTTGGCACCTGCAGGATCATGTTACAGCACAGAGGGATGGTGAAAGGACTGACCAATGGGAGGTTGCAGGGGGGCGCGTGGACAGCGTGTGGCAGAAGCGGGGCGACCAATCGGGTTTTGCATGGACAGTGCCTGGCTGCATGTACGGAAGCAAATATGTTATAAAAAGGGGCTTGTTTTTTGTAATAAATGGCTTATGCTTGATTCATATTGAATTGTGTGCTGAGTCCTTTTCTCCGTACTTTCTGCCAAACACTACAGGTAGGACCATTGCCCTCAGCTGCAGTGTAGAGCACATTGTTAACATCTTGTCCTGTCCGGACTGGTCCGAGGGCTACTTCATGCACAATCTCCTGTTTAATCTCTTCAAAGGCCTGTCTTGTTCAGGGGCCCCATTGAAAATCATTTTTCTTTCTGGTCACTTGATAAAGAGGGCGTACAATCTGGCTGTAATCTGGAATATGCATTCTACAAAACCCCACAACGCCTAAGAAGGCTTGTGTTTCCTTTTTGTTAGTTGGTGGAGATGTCACCAAAATCGTGAATAAAACTCCTTAATGCCGGGTTTTAGCATTAATGAGCAGGCATTATTTTATTCAGCCGAGGGATGTGGGGGATCGCTCCACCTAACATGTGCACTGAGGGACAAAAGCACACATTATAGAAAAATGAATATGCATACAATTCCCAGAAGAGCCCGCCTATTCCAAGAAACCTTATGTATATGCTAATACATTATGTAATGTCTTTGTGCATGCGTACTAAATTGGGGAAGGGGTCTTGGGTGGTCTCTGGGGGTCATAATCCCCCCATAGTTATGCTGTCTGCTGTATTAACCCGCTTCTGCGCAGGCATGGTTGAGGCCTTTTTGTTGACACATGCAGGTGGCTCCGAGGAGAAGATACTGTTCTCGTTCTTACAGGATTTATCTCTACTCCTGGTGCCAGAGCTATGAATCAAGTCATTTAAGACAATACAAAGATGTTGTTCACAGTCTTGTTTATCTTTGGCCCTTCTTTGTAATTAGTGAGGAATTTAACAGAGACCTTGGATTCTCTAAGAAAAAGCGCAAACAAGAGTCCGTGATAGCTATAACTTTAAGCGTTATCAGTCCGAGAAGCAGACACTGCCTGCAAAACATGCAGTTAGTTTCAGAAAGTGCAGTTATTTTAGCTGAAAGGAAAATTACTGAAAGGAAAGTTGATTCTGTCTAAAGGTTACACAGAGCAGGCCTTTTAGGGCCTGCTCTGAGGCCTACTTTGACTGAACTGTCTTGTATCAGGGACATGGCTGTTATTTTGTTGATCACCTCTGTCGGGATCTGGTGATGCCCATCTTGCCACTTAATTCTCAAAAACTGGTCTGCTTGCTCTTTCTGTGGTAGCTGTGGTCTCTTACAGTATAGGGCTTCAGTCTGTCCAAAATCTCAGATCTTGCTGCTTTTGCAGTAATCAGGACAGTCTATCAGGACAGTCTTGATAGCATGCTCAGTCTTCTGCCTCTTATTTGCAGCATTGCCCCAAGGGTAAGGAAACACATATAGCACCAGCCTGCACCTCAGAATGGTCTTAAAGGTAGTTGTAAGATTCCCCCACAACCACATGCAAAGGGAACTCCCCCACCACCACCACCCCCCCACCCTTTCTGTGTGACACTGACCTTGAAATCCAGTTTGCAGTTCATGGGCCCATGGGCCAGTTCTTCTGGTTCGCATAACCTTTTTCTTATTGTCCCCACACACATGTTCTTCTGAAGATGGCATTTTGTTCTGGTTTTCTGTTTTTGCAGACAGTGTAGCCTGTATCTTGCAGCACTGTACAAAGCCCAAATCTGCCCCAGTACTTCATGGTCCTCCTGTTAGGCTGGTCCCAGATGCAGGGGCTTCTCAGTCCTGCTCACAAGACTGGGCTCTTCTTTGTATGTGACAAAGTTTCCACAAGGGGACTCTTGGTGGACCTCCTAGTAGGGGCCTGTAGCCCTTGGGATGTTAAAACTTGTCCATGCCCCCCCACTATTTTGATGCCCCTCGAAGGTTCGCCCTCTTGAAGTTCCCCCACCCCAGACATTCTAGGGCGCGTTCAGCAGCCTTGTAAAGTTGGCTGGCACCAGACCTGCCTTTTACTTTTGTTTAATTACATTCTATTGACATTTAAACTTTAATTATTCATTCCATTATTTCTTATTAATGAATGTTTTATCCATGTTATACCTATGCTTTTACAGATATATATATAATTCCTATAGCTTTATAAATGTACATATATAAAATAGTATATCTACGTATAAATAAATTAGATATATATTTATACATAGCTGTACACTCTATTTTATATATATGTCTCTATACGTATATATTGTATATAAACATATATATTTTTATATCTTAATATTTCTTGGTCCAAAGGTAGGAGGCAGCTAATCAGAGAGAGATCTGAGAACGCGCTCTCTCATAAGAATAGTTTTCATAAATCTCTCACAGAATTCACACACTCAGAAGTCTCTCTCTAAAACACATCTTTCACTCTCTCATAAGCCTCTCTCCCCCACAAGCCTCTCACTACCAAGTATTTATCTCTCTACACAAGCCTTTCTCCCCCACCCCAGGCCTCTCTCTTTCACACAAGTCTCTCTCCCCATGTGTCTCTCTCTCTCTCATGTGTATCTCGCTGCCTCACAAGTCTCTCTCTTTTACAAGTTTGTCTTTCCCTCCACTCTCTCTCTCAAGTCTCTGTTACAGTATGTATCTCTCTCTCTCTCAAGTCTCCCTCCTATATTCTTGTCACAGTTTAAAGTTGGACTGGCTATTAAATGGATGGCAGACACTTTCTATTAACCCTCTCCCCCACCCCGGAAGGGGAAGGAAAAGAGAAAAGGGAGAGAGACTTATGGGTTGGAAAGTTAAAACAGTTTTAATAAACTATAACAACATAAAAGAGTATAATAATAACAATGGAAATAATTAAATATATACAAATATATACAAAACCAAGATCGAGTTCCCCCGATGACAGTCACGTCACCACTGGCACTGCAGGGCAGGCTCTAGGAAGGCCCAGACTGGACTCAGTGACAGATGGGAACTGGATTCAGGAACTCACAGATTGGGATCGAGGGCAGGAGAAAAATGGACAGAGTCCTCTTTGGACGCCGGCCATAGCAGAAGAGAGTGAGACCCTCGTGATCCCCCCGCTTTATACTGAGAATGACGTGTATGGGATGGAATACCTCGTTGGACAATTTTGGGTAACCTGCCCTGTCCGCTCCTCCCTGCAGGTGCGACCCCCCCCTTCGGCTCTTCACTCGTAAGCTGAGAAGGAACACGCCTCCACAAAATCCAATGTGAATCAAAGTGAAGACGTTTATTAAGCATAAGCTGTCCCTTTTATACATTTTGTACTTTCCCTGGCTGTAAGCATGTGCATTGCTATTCGTTAATATTACTAAACATACTCTTCTTTGATGTGTTGATTGGTCACTGCTCTGCCACTGGTCCTTCCTTAATTGGCTCCATCAGTTCTTGTTTCTTCTCCTCTGTGTTCGGCTCCCACCGGCTACTCCCTCAATTCTTGTTTGCTCAGCTACTGTTTTTCCTCATCTCTCAAAGGTCGGCTTGTTGACACTAGCTACATGAATCTTCTCACGCAGCTAGGCCTTCACTCCATACTCTCATACTTCTGGCTCATTACATGACCATTCTGCTCCAAAACCCCTCTACAATTCCCCCTTTCTTTTCTTGAGCCAGAAAGGCCGTGTTTATTGTCCGCTGCAGGGCCCTTTGCAAGCAGGAGAATAAACACAGTAATACAAGGATGATAATACAAATCACGAACAATCCCATCAATAGCATTTTAATCAATCCGACCAGCCACCCTCCAATTCCCAAATTACCCAACCAGTCATCCAGGAACCCATGCTGTTCCCGTATTTTCTGTGTGGCATCCATGAGCTCTTTGATCTGCTTATGAATTGACCTGGAATGATCGTTCAGATCCATGCAACACATCCCATCAAACTCCTGACATCCGTGACCGTGCACTAATAATAAAAAATCTATAGCAGCTCTATTTTGTAAGGTAGCATGTCGGATACTATCTACATCATTGGCTAATGTTCCTAAAATTCTAGAAGTTTGATCAGCTCTTTTTGCAACCCAGCAAGCTAAATTTCGCAATTGTGTTAGTCCTTGTGCAGCAGCCACACCCGGGGCAAAAATAGAAGAAAGAACTACTTTGGTCCTAGACCATAGTTCTACCTCATCTTTACATTCTTTCCCTAAGGTAGTGACACTTCTTTTAATCTTGTGTAGGTTAGTGTGGTTTAATATGACCTTTCGTGTAGGCATTAGTAAGCTTAATTTACCTATGGTACACGGACCTCCCAGTTTTTTACTGGGCAGCCCTGGCCAAGCCCTATCTCCACAAATTAGGAATAAACCTTCTGGTAATTTTCTAGGCATGGCCAAATCCGGTGCTGGCTCTGTTCGACTGCGCCCTACGTTTGCACACCAGATAGATTCATTTTGCCACAATGGATTACTGGGTGTGACATTTTGTAATCTCTTTATGTCGTTCTGATAAATGTTTGATCCCTCTGTGTAATTGAAAAACACACAGGATTCTGCCTCTAAAGTTCCTAGGATGTCAAGTTCTTGGGGCTCTAAGGGACTGACAGGCAAGCTATCTTCCCATAAATCCCAATGTTCGCCACATTTCATTGCATTCTCACAGAGGCTCTGTTTCAGCACATTCAACCCTGCCACTATCTCCTTTCAGATCTGTTTAAGGGGACCCCCACTAGAAATGTATGAAAGGGTTGTTCAGGCTGAGCTAAGGAGGCACAAAACTGCGTCTGGTTCAAGCTCCGCATCAGAGTCACCCAAACGTTGTGACTCCCCTTCCACGGTGTCGGTGGAAGGACTATCGGTTGATGACCTTTTGTCAGGTCCGGGATCCAAAGCAGGCTTAACACAGAAAAAACAACCCCTTGCTTCATCATGACTGCGCCTTTTGCTCCCTTTTCTATACCTCCCACGCAAACCTTTTTTCACACTTCCCGCAGTCAGGGCACTGGATCTCTCGAGAGGTCAGTGTTCCGAGGCAGATCCTGAGTTGGCTCCTGTAGTTCAGGTTGTTTTTGTAGCCACGGCTTCACCCACTTAGCTGGTACCCATTTGGCTCCTGTATCTGTAACGACACATGCATACCCTCGACCCAACGTTATTAATTTCATTGGACCTTCCCACACACCAGTCACCCCATTTTTTACCATCACTTTGGCTTGTTCCTGTTCTTTCTGAAAAGCCTCCATACCTCCCTTTAACCCTGCACCATGTTTTACTGCTGGAGGTACAGAGTAGTCCTGTGGCAAGCGTAAAAAGTTTAGTACATAAAGCGCTTTACACAACCTGTCAGGAGGAGATAGCCCTGGCTCTCCCCCTTTTTGTTTTTGTAAAAGGTGTTTCAGAGTTTGATTCATGTGCTCCACAATAGCTTGTCCCGTTGGTGAATGTGGGACGCCCGTTACATGTGTTATACCCCACAGTTGGAAAAAGTCCTGTGTGGCGTGTGCCACATAGCCTGGGCCATTGTCCGTTTTAATCGTCTGTGGAATGCCCAGGGCTGCAATAGCAGAACGCCTGTGTCGTTGAACGTGTTTGCTGGATTCGCCTGTTTGTGCTGTAGCCCAGGTAGCAAGGGAGAAACAGTCAACACTCACGTGGACATATTTCAGCCGTCCAAATTTGGGGATGTGTGTTACATCCATTTGCCATATCTCCAACGGTCCAGTACCGCGGGGGTTGACACCAGGTGCTAAACCACCCCCAAGATGTTGACAGTCTGGACAGGACTGGACTATCCCACGTGCATCTGCACTGCGTAGCCCAAACTGACACCGCAATACCTTAGCAGATTGATGGAAAAAGGCATGGGATCGTTGTGCTTGAGCGAAGCGATCAATTGAAGGCGCAGCCCAGGCAGGTGCGACAAGTTTGTCTGCCCGAGCATTGCCTTCAGCTAAGCCTTCCAGGAGTCCTGTGTGACTACGGATATGTGTGATGAAATATGGATGCAGTCGCTCTGTCAGCAAAAGCCATAATTCATGAAAAAGTTGGTATAGTTGTTCATTAGCTATCTCTTTGAGCAGAGCACGCTTCATCCTCTGGACAATCCCTACGACATATAAAGAGTCACATACCACATTAACAGGTGCTGTTTTCCATCGCCGGAAGACCTCCACCACAGCTCGCAATTCTAATTGTTGTGTAGACCCTTGAGTGTCAGATAAAATTACATCATGCCACTTCCCATTGTCTAGCCATGTTAGTGCTGCTTTTTGAGCTTTGCCTCCAGCATCTGTAAAAACGGTGACACCACTGACCGGATGTTCTGACCTTTTTGGTAATTCTTCCCATTGACCCAATTGCAGCACAGAGAAGTATTTGTGAGGGGGTAGATGTACCTTCAACTCGCCCCTATAATCCAATAACACAACTTGTAATGGTATGGAATTTTGTAATGCCCATTGTAGATACTCTGCAACCAGTGGAATAACCAAAAAAGCAGGTTCGACGCCTGCTATCTCTACAACCCTCTGCCTTCCTTTCATTACAAGTTGCGCTATGGCCTCTACTTTCGTAGTGATGGTACGTTTTGGTTGCATAGGCAAAAAGATCCATTCCAGCACATGTAGAGGATCCTTGTCAGTCACCCACTGCATAATTAATGCCAGGGGGTGGCGATCGTGATTGATAACCAATACTCCAATACTGTAATCTGGGTCCCAACGGTGAGTGTATGCCATAGCTATTTTGGTACTCAGGTGTTCCAATGCCTGCTCAGCTTCCTGTGTCAATGTGCGGGGGGCATCTGCACCGCCTCCTCCCTTTAGCAATTGCATCAAAGGTGCCAATTCAGCATTGGTGAGACCACACAGGGTTCGCACCCAATTGAGGTCTCCCAACAGTTTTTGTACATCATTTAAAGTACTGATATTCACACGAATTTCTAGTTTTTGGGGTCTAACAGTTGTTTTGGTAATTTCCCACCCAAGGTACTTCCAATTTTCCTCCTGTTGTACCTTTTCTGGGGCTATTTGCAATCCACCTTTTGCTAGTTCAGTCTGCAGTGTATTAATCAATTGTTTTTTATCCAATTGTTTCCCTGCTATTAGAATGTCATCCATATAATGGTATATAATCAAATTTGGAAAATTCCTTCGCACAGGAGCAAGTGCCCAGGCCACATACATTTGACACATTGTCGGTGAATTTTTCATTCCCTGTGGTAACACAACCCAATGATAGCATTTCATAGGTGCAGCTTTGTTCACTGATGGCACCGAAAAAGCAAATTTCTGATAGTCATCAGGGTGCAAAGGGATGGTGAAGAAACAATCTTTTAAGTCAATGATTAAAATGTCCCAATCTTTAGGGATCATATTGGGGGATGGGAGCCCTGGTTGTAGGGTTCCCATATCATCCATGACCTCATTGATTTTTCGAAGGTCATGTAACAAACGCCATTTGCCACTTTTTTTCGGAATAGTAAATATTGGGGTGTTCCATGGGCTTGTTGTGGGCTCAATATGACCTTTTTCCAGTTGCTCCTGTACCAAGCTTTCGAGGTGGGCGATTTTTTTCTGCAGGCAGCGGCCATTGATTAACCCAAACTGGGGTTTCTGTTTTCCAGGTTAGTTTTAGGATTGGTTGCCCTTCATCAATGGCTGCCTCTAAAAACCCTCGCTGTTAGTTACCAAACGTGCCCCTAATTGACTTAATGCATCTCTCCCCAGTAAACAAATGGGGACAGGCATCACATATGGTCTCACTGTACAGGTACTCCCATCCTGCAATTTGCAACAAATCACATTTGTACTGATTTTAGTGGTCTGTATTCCCCCGACCCCCAAAATGGGCGTAGGGGGGATCTCCAATGGCCACGAATGAGGCCACGCTGCTTGACTGATTATTGTAACGTCTGCTCCAGTGTCAATCAGCATAATGACCACGCAAGTTTTCCCACCAGGTTCTTTTAGTGTTACCCGTTCTGTTGGTTTTGCCTTGCTGATATCCATTGCCAGATAAATGTCAGCTTGGCCTGTTGATCCAAAACCCCCAGCCCCTCTTATCTGATTCCCAGCTGTGGGCACAGCTGATTTAAAGGGGACCAGTTGTCCAATTTTTTCTCCTTTGGGTATATGAATTGGTGGCAGGGGGGGTCCATACCATAATAGATATGACCCCTGTAAAATCGGCATCGATTATACCGGGTAAAACGAAAAGACCTTTTCGGGTCGTAGAGGATCGCCCGATAAGTAAGGCACTCAACCCGTGACCCAGTGGGCCTTTCATATCGGTGGGTATACATTGTACTTGCGGGTCTATCAGAGTCACCTCTACTGCTGTGGCAATGTCCACCCCAGCACTCCCTCTTGTGGCGGCGGCGACGCCATCCAGGCAGCCCGGGAAGAAGACCTGTTTTGTGTCATCGCGCTGGGTCTCCTCGCGCTCGCCCCCCCGTTTCCCAGCCGAGTTCCCTGCTTAGTGAATCTAGATCGGCATTCATCTGCACGGTGACCGTATTTCCGGCAGCGATTGCAGGTCCCTGCAAACTCGTGACTTTTTACTCGGCATTGAGCCTTAAGGTGTCCCGGTTTGCCACAGTTGTAACATTTTGGTCCCTGATCGCCTCTCCCTGATCGTACTAGAGGTTTCACCGCAGCCGCAAAGGCTGACGCCATGTATCCTGCTGTTTCTTCCGTTGTTCCTACGCGCTCACACGCATCCATCATTTCTGCCAGGCTAGAATTTTTGGGTAATGTCTGTAAAATGCACTTACAAGTAGGATTAGCATTGTCGACTGCCAACGACATTAGCAACGCCTCTCGAGCTACATCGGTCAGCGATGCCCTTTCCAATGCTTCACGCAATCTTTCTAAAAATGTCATATAAGGCTCAGATGGACCTTGCCTTATTTTTGTATAGGCAGGAATTACTTTCCCATCTGCTGGGAGGGTTTTAAAAGCCTCTCGGGCTAAGGTGGCAGTAAGTGCCAAGGCTTCTGGTCTAAGTCGTGCCTGTCGTTGTGGATCACTAAACTGCCCTTCTCCCACCAGTTGGTCAAATGTTATCCCTAAAAGAGGATCATTATCTCCCCTCCCCAGGTTTTCCACCGCTGCAGCCTGTGCTGCGTCACGCCACCTCGTCCGCCACAAGAGTTCCTGCATCGGGGTTAAAATCATCGCCATCAATTGCTTAAAATCAAAAGGTGTTAAAAGCGTAGACATAAAGATACTATTTATAAATGTTTGGGTATAAGGTGCATGCAACCCATTTTGTTGTACCGCTTTCCGTGCCTCCTTAACAATCTCCCACCGTAATCCTACCCAGCGCGGTGGTTCTCTCCGATTTCCCAAAATAACTGGGAAAGCTGTGGGCAGAATCTCCCCCTCCACTAGCGCATTCTGTATAACTCCTCGCCACCGTAATCGCGGATCGTCTCCTCCCCCGTCCTCCATGACAGAGTGCATACCAATATTCCCATCCATGTTTCTCATGCGGCTAGTCCCAGCCGCCTCAGCACCCCCCCCGGCCCCCCTGGCCCCCCCGCGTAGGCGTTCCCTTTCTTCTTCTCTCCTCTGCTCCTCCTTATGTTGTTGCTCAGTTAAGGTCGTCTGTCTTTCCAGGTCTTGTAATTTTGCTAACAATTTTTCCGCCCAAGCCACCGGATCCTTAAATTTCCCTGGACCGCCGGCAGGCGATGGGGGAGACGACGGGGGCAGAGGGGGATATTCGTATTCGGCTCGATTTGCGAGATTGGCGGCTCGCGGAGGCTTGAAGGGTGGGGGGGTGGGCTCAGGCTGATGCTCGTCAACCTCCATTTCCTCCGGTTTAGGGGGCTCCCCTGTTGGTTTAGGGGGTATTTCAATTTTTTCCTGCTCTTCTGGTGGTGCGGAGGGGGTTGAAAAAACCGGTATTGGCGGCTGACCAAAAACACGAAGACCTCTCGCCCCAGGGTTAACCTCTGTTGGACGCAGAGCCGTAAAAGCCCCTGCTGCAACAGCCCTCTCTGCTTTCATTTCTTGAAGAGCAGTAAGAACAGCCCTCCATGCAGTTGCCAGTTCTATTGCCTCCTTTTCCCCACTGCTTATCGCGTCCCATAAACCCTTTCCAATATCTTCCCAAGTGTCCACCTTAAAAGCGCTCTGGGGGTCCGAAGGGAACCCATGCTCTCGACACCAAACTAACAGTCTCCGGAGCAAATGCTCATCATGTTTCACTCCTCTCTTAGAGAGGATATGTAGGAGAAGCCTTACTATCGCACTTTCTTCTTTAGAAATATTTTGGCCCATCTCCTTTTTCCCCCGGCTGCTCACCTCACTAAGTGTCCCGTTGCAACGTTCTTTTCTTGCGAGTCGTCCTCCGTCTCGCCCCGGTCTTCAGACCTGCTGAGCTGTACTCCAGCCGGTGTACCTCCTTCTGGGCTATTCCCCGAACTTGCCGTCGATCAGCGTCTCATCAGGGTCACCATCTGAGGAGAAGGAACACGCCTCCACAAAATCCAATGTGAATCAAAGTGAAGACGTTTATTAAGCATAAGCTGTCCCTTTTATACATTTTGTACTTTCCCTGGCTGTAAGCATGTGCATTGCTATTCGTTAATATTACTAAACATACTCTTCTTTGATGTGTTGATTGGTCACTGCTCTGCCACTGGTCCTTCCTTAATTGGCTCCATCAGTTCTTGTTTCTTCTCCTCTGTGTTCGGCTCCCACCGGCTACTCCCTCAATTCTTGTTTGCTCAGCTGCTGTTTTTCCTCATCTCTCAAAGGTCGGCTTGTTGACACTAGCTACATGAATCTTCTCACGCAGCTAGGCCTTCACTCCATACTCTCATACTTCTGGCTCATTACATGACCATTCTGCTCCAAAAACCCCTCTACAGTAAGCAGTGAGGAATTTAGCAGTGACCTTGGTTTCTCTAGGAATAAGTATAAGCAAGAGCCTTTCTGCATACCATTCCTACTGGTACCTCAGTGATAACTATAAACTTCGAGCGTTATCAGTTCTAGAAGCAGACACTGTCTGCAAAACATGCAGTTAGTTTCAGAAAGTGCAGTTACTTAGAAGCAGCTTAGCTGAAAGGAAAAATCACTGAAAGGAAAATCGTTTCTGTTTTAGTCCAAACCAGGACAATTCTCTAAGTAGTCTCTCTCACACACACGCGTATGGCTCTCTCCCCCATGTCACACTCCTCCTGTCTCACAAGAGTCTCACTTCCACACAAGCCTCTCTCTATCACAAGTGCCCCCCTCTCACACATGGTGCGCTCTCTCTAACAAGTCTTGCACTCTCTCACAGGTCTCATACATGCCCCCTCTCATATCTCTCTAGCTCAAAAGTATCTATCACTCTCAAACAAGTTTCCCTCTCTTTCACAAGTCTCTCAAGTATCTCTCACGTCTCTCCTACTCAGACAAATATATCCTTCAAAAGTCTCTCTCTCAAAAGTAGCACCCTCTCACAAGTCTCATTCACTCTCTCCCCCCCCGCCCCCAAACACACGTGTCTCTCTTTCACAAGTCTTTCTCTCTATCATACTGTATTGGATTTACGTGGCGAGGTTTTGGTAGTGGAGGGGGCTACAGGGATAGCTTCTGTGAGAAGCTGCCAGAAGCTTCCCCTATGTCTGATAGAGCCAATGGCAGCCGTCTCCAAGATGGACCCACCGCTAACCAAGGCCAAGCCAATCAGCGACGGTGGTGGCGCCTCTGTGATAACATATTTAAGAAGGGGAAAAAAATGCTGTGCAACAGCAGCTGGAAGAGAGGAGTGAGAATACATGAGAGAAACAACTATGCAGATACCAAGGTCAGTGAAGAAGGAGGGGGAGGAGGTGCTCCAAGTGCCAGAGCAGAGATCCCCTGCAGCCTGTGGTGAAGACCATGATGAAGCAGGCTGTTTCAGCTGCTGTCTGCAGCCCATGGAGGTCCACGGTGAAGCAGATATCCACCTGCAGCCTGTGGAGGACCCCACACCAGAGCAGGTAGATGCACCCGAAGGAGGTTGTGGACATGTGGAGAGAGGAGCCCACGCAACCCCCATTCCTCATCCCTCTGCACTGCTCGGGGGGAACAGGTAGAGATATCGGGAGTGAAGTTGAGGCCGGGAAGAAGGGAGGGGTGGGGGGAAGGTGTTTTAAGATTTGGTTTTATTTCTCATTACCCTACTCTGATTTGATTGGCAATAAATTACATTAATTTCACAGAATCACAGAATGGTTAGGGTTGGAAGGGACCTCTGGAGATCATCTAGTCCAACCCCCTGCTAAAGCAGGTTCACCTAGAGCAGGTTGCACAGGGTTGCGTCCAGGTGGGTTTTGAATATCTCCAGAGAAGACGACTCCACAACCTCTCTGAGCAGACTGTTCCAGTGCTCTGTCACTCTCAAAGTAAAGACATTTTTCCTCATATTCAGATGGAACTTCCCATGTGGTGGCCTGACTCCCCCGTTTTGCCCATGATGGTAATTGGTGAGTGATCTCTCCCTGTCCTTTTCTTGACCCATGAGCCTTTTGTCATATTTTTCTCCCTTTGTCCAGTTGGGGAGGGGGAGTGACAGAGTGGCTTGGTGGGCACCTGGCGTCCAGCCAGGGTCAACCCATCACCCCCCCCTCTTTCTCTCAGAAGTCGCTCTCACAAGTCTCTCACACGTCTCTCTCATTCACAAGTCTAACAAGTCTCTCTCACATGCATGTCTTTCTGTCATGTCTCCCTCTCAGAAGTGTCTCTATCTTTCGAGAGTTTATCTTCTCTCTCTCAATTCTTTCACAATTATCTCACATCTTTCTTGTAAGTCTATCTCACAGGACTCTTGACAAGTCTTTCTCTCTCACAAGTTTCTTTCACATGCCCCCCTCCACATCTCTCAGAAATATCTTTCTCACTTATGTGTATTTCTCTCATGTGCCTCTCACACAAACCTCTTTCACAAGTCTCTCTCGCACACAAGCCTCTCACAAGAATCTCTCTCACGTATATTTCTCTCTCAGAAGGCTGTCTCTACCATAAATCTCTCTCACTCTCACAATCCCCTCTCTCTAAAGTCTCCCCCTCTCTCACAAGTCCCCCCTCTTCCTCTCATCAGTCTCTCTTACACAAGTTGCTCTCTCTCCAGTCTCTCCCTTGCGCTCTCAATTCTCTCTCTCTCACAGGTATCACTCTTACACATGCAAGCCCCCACTCACCCCCTCTCAAGTCTCTCTCTGTGAATTCTCTCTTCCTCAAGTGTCTGTCACTCTTAGTTTCTCCTTAATGTCTCTCTTTTGAATCTCTCCCCCCCTCTTTCTCAAGTCTCATACTCTGGTCTCTCTCTCCCCCTCTCAAGTCTCTCTCAGCTCTCTGAGGGTTGTCTCTTGTCTCTCAAGTCTGAGTCTCTCTCTTACTCAAGCCCCCCCCCCCTTCAAGTAATTGTCTCTGTCAAGTTTCTCTCTCAAGTCTCTCTGTGTCAAGTCTCTCTTTTGCTTGTCTCTGTCACGCTTAATCTCTTCTTAAGGTTTCTCTCTCTAGTCTCTCCATCCCTCTCTCAAGCCTCTCGCCTCTCTCTCTCTCAAGTCCCTATCTTCCTCTCTGAGGTATCTCTCTCTCATCTCTTAAGCCTCTCTTGGAAATATCTCAATATCTCTAAAATGTCTCTCAAGTCTCTCAAGTGTCTCTTTTGCCCCCATCTGTCATGTCTCTCTCCCTCTCAAGTCTCTCTCTCAAAGTATCTCCATCTCTTAAAGTCTCTGTCGAGCCTTTCTCTCTTTCAAGTCTCTCTCAATTTGTACTAGTTTTGGCTGGGACAGAGTTAAATTTCTTCATAGCAGCTTGTATGGGGCTATGTTTTGGATTTGTGTTGAAAACAGTGTTGATAACACACTGTCACGGAACAAAACCCCGAGATCCTGGTGCCAATTCGTCGCAGAGGAGTGTTTAGATATAAGTGCAACTTAACAGAGTTCGATGGTAAGGTTCACTCTATTACTTACTACATGGAGGGAATATACAGAGGGAAAATCAGGTTAGAATCGATTTAGAATGATTGACACAGGGACTGGAGGTGCAGAAAGGTAAGGGAGACCCTCCCGTTGAGTCATGAGGTTCAGAATGGACCCCCTTGCTTTCTAAACTCCTTCTCAGAGAGGAGTCTAGGTGCAGCTGGATCCAAACTTAGTCCCAGACTTGGTCAATGGTTTATGTCTAAGAGAGAAAAAGGGTAAGGGATTATATGTGTTTATAGCTAAAAGTTTATATGTGCACACCCAATTCTCTATATCACTTAGCTAAGATTTCAAAGTTTCATCATGCTTATTCCCACTTCACTTACCTTCCGTCTGGGCGTCCAGTGTTAGTTTGCACCGGAGTTCAAACCCTAGGTTTCTCGAAGCAGACTCTCAGGCATCAGATTTTATAAAATAACTAATTTAATAGAGTGGAACAGCAGCATGGTTAGCTCGAATCTAGGGTTTAAGGCTGGGCGGGCTGTTAAGCAGACGACAGATGCTCTCTATTAACCCTTTCCTTCCCCAGAGGGGGAAAGGAAAACAGAAAAGGGAGAGAGACTTACAGGTTGGAAAGTTAAAACAGTTTTAATAAACAATAACAATGAAAAAGAGTATAATAAACAATGAACTATATACAAAACCACTATTGAGCTCCCCCTGATGATGACCACATCACCCCTGATGCTGCAGGGCAGGCACTGGGGAGTCCTGAACCAGATGCGGCAGCAGGAACCGGATTCAGGAGCGAAGGCAGAAGTGAGGGCAGAGTCCTCCCAGGATACTGGCCATAGGGGAGGAGAGTGTGACCCTCATGGTCCCTCAGCTTTAAACTGAGTGTCACGTGGGTGGGATGGAATACCTCATTGGTCACTTTTAGGTCACTGGTCCTGTCTGCTCCTCCCTGCAGGTGCGACACTTTTTCAGTCCTTTCCTTTGTTGAACAAAGAGACCCAACAGGGACCCTAGTTTCCATGGCAACAAGCATGTGTAGTCAACTTCAGAAAGTACAGTCTCTTAAAAGAAACTTAACTGAAAAGTCTGTCCTAGTCCAAACCAGGACAATCAAACAAAGAAATCCCTGGGCAATTATACCTTTACAGACTATTCACCCGCCCCTCACGTGATGGTTTGGTCCAGTAGTAATATTTGGGTCTGGGATCTTCTTGTTCCTCATTGGATTCCTTCACTGTCTTCAGACAGGCCGTTATCTTGTCTAGTTGCAACTTCTGTTGATGGTTTGTAGCCTTGAAGCCTCCATATCTTCTGATTTACGCTGTCTCTGGAGGCCCTGTTTTGACTAAGTAGGTACACATTCAGTAAACCTAAGTGGAAATTTACAGCTTGCAGCCTAAGGCTTCAGCAAATCTAGCTACTCATGCTAAGTAAATAAGACTAAGCAAACAGCATACTAAATCCCACAGCATTATAACTCTAAGTGATTCATTCTATTGAAAACTTAGTTATTCAAGCTAAACAACTAATATCTCTTGAGAGGTGTCCCTGCTAAAGGGGAGAGTTGCCTGGCATTCAATCCAGTTGCCATCCAAGGACAATTCAAATTGGGCTCATCCAGTGATCTGTCATTGGTAAAAAATCTCATTGCTTCGAGGAGCAGCCTTGAGAGGCATCCCAGATCAAGGGGAGATCATCGCCATGCAGCCATGTTGCCTAGCAGGGTGAGCTCAAAGAAGACTCACTTAGGCTGTCATATTTATGGGATAAAGTGGTTGTCTCGTAGTCAAATTGCATACAATGGGAAAAGTACACACGAGACTCCTTGTACCCACAACTTACTGGTGTTCACTGTGTTGCTCTGCTGCTTTGTGGGTTTCCTAGAGGAGTTCTTGGCCCAGCTACGTCTCAGGCCTTTACCTCCTTTGGAGCCTATACCAAACTGCTGCTGGTTTGGTTAAGGGGGGAGTTGAGTGCATCTGTCACACACACTGATGTTTTAGTTATTGCTAAACAGCATCAAGGCATTTTCTGCTTCTCACACCACCCTGCCAGTGAGTAGGCTGGAGGTGGACAAGAAGTTGGGAGGGGACACTGAGACAGTTGACCCCAACTGGCCAGAGGGATATTCCATACCATATGACATCGTGCTCAGCAATAAAACTGCAGGGAAAGAAGGATGAAGGGGGGGACATTTGGAGTTATGGTGTTTGTCTTCCCAAGTAACCGTTACACATGATAGAGCCCTGCTTTCCCAGAGATGACTGAACACCTGCCTACCAATGGGAAGTAGTGAATGAATTCCTTGTTTTGCTTTGCTTGTGTGCATGGCTTTTGCTTTACCTATTAAACTGTCTTTATCTCAACCCATGAGTTTCTTTCTCACTTCTACCCTTGCGATTCTCTCTCCCATCCCACTGTGGGGTAGAGTGAGCAAGCGGCTGTGTGGTGCTTAGCTGCCCACTGGGATTAAACCAGGAGAGTCCTTTTTGGCACTCAACGTGGGGTTTGAAGGGTTTGAGATAATGACAGATTTGATCACAGTGTGCTAGACTGAATTTATAGCTGTTTAGCTACTAATTGGAAGGCTCCTGTGCTTGCCACAGGGCTTGCTTGCCTTACTGTATATTAGAGTCTAGTGCTCGTTAGTGGCTGCTTTTTGTTTTTGCTGTTTGCTGTACTGCTTATCATCTTAATCTGCTGTGCCTGGGAATAGTTTGATAACATTCATGGCCATGCGCCTGGGCTGGCACATGGCCAGGGCATTGCTGCTGTTTCTGTGCTGCTGTACTGTACAGGCTGGAACTCCAGTGTGAACTTGAGTGGAAGGGACTGTCCAAATGGGAGCAGGACACCCCGAAGTGTCTGTGGCTGTGGATATGTCCATGCTGCAGCACATGCACTCCTGAAGGGGCTATGGCCATGGGTAAGGCCATGTTGGAGCAGGTTCACTCCTGAAGGGACTGTGGCTCATGGATAAAGCCACACCAGAGCAGATACACCTTGAACCAACTGTGGCTGTGGATGAGCCCACGTCAGAGCAGGGGCAAGGAGAGGAGTTCATTGCAATGTTAAACCCTATGGCCTGGTCCAAAGGGACCAGGGGTGGAGATTGTAATGGAAATACCTTTAAATTGTTATAACCCATGATTTGAGTTGCATGTTATAGGAAGTACTACAGCTGGTGGCTGGAGTGGGACTGCATGTCATAGCCTGTGTGCCTGGTGCCAGCTGCTTGAGGAGGCTGAGTGTCTGTATGTTCCCCAAACCTGGTGTGTGGGGGGGTGTGCATGTATAATTTGCTACCAAACTTCAAGCTGAACTAGCTGGCGAGTAAGAAGGCCTGGGTCTGAGCAGGGGTGTCAGGTAGGCAGAGTGCCCATGCTGGTATCCAGGGGGACTTGTGAATGTGGGGTGCCTGTGGGATGAGTGTGTGAGTACGTGTGTTTGCTAGTGAGCATCAACCTGAACTAGCCAGTGAGTAGGAGACCTGTGAAGCAGGTAAGTGTTGTAGAAATTTTCACATAATTGTTGTAGAAGTTCTCATGAGTTAAGAAAAAAAGAATCAATAGAGATGAAATAGAATGAAGAATAGAATAATTAATATAAGTCTATCTGAATAAACAGAGGTGGGTTTCATACCCCATGAATAATGTTCTCAGAGCCCCTTTGTATAATCCTGACCCATGACTGAACAAATCTTCAGTCACAGGTTAATGAGTAGCTAGCAGGAGTAGGCCTAGAAATATTAAATTTCTGATGATTTTAGTAAAGGGGATGTATGGTTAACCTTTTCTTTACCTTGAAAGAACATAGAACACTTAGAAATAAAAAATTAATAGAGATAAGGTTCTAAATAAACTTTAGCTGTTTAGGTTAATGTTTAGGAGACATTGGCAGCGGGAACCAGACTCTGGTCAACCTGGATCAAGACGGGACGCTGATCACAGCAGGAACATTAAGGATGGGGTGTCGACCGGAGCCGAAGTGGAACCAGAAGGGGGGGATCGGCTGACTGATGGAGAAGAATGGACTTTTGTGGACTCCTAACAATTGAAGAAAGAGGAATTGAAATAGTTAGTAGAATTTTAACAGAAGCTCATGAGAAGTTTATGATGCAATTTCTTATTAGTTTCTATATAAACTGATAGTGAATTTGAGTCAGGTACCATTCACTGCGGTGGTGGTCCAAGTCTGAGTTGCTTCAATAAAGAATCAGCAAACCTAGAGACCCGGACTCTGCCAATTTTCTTTAACAGAATTTGGCACCCCAGATGGGACTCTAGGACACTGCTCCAATTCTCTGAGCTCTCCCGTCTCCAACACCCAATTGCTGGCAACAAGGGTGAGTTCACCTGGTGGTCTTGGGAGCGGGTATACTCAGACATTAGGAGCCTGTGTGTTTAAAATTGCTGAGGAAAATTTTGGAAACGGGGTACCCCAGGAAACTACGGAAAAATAAAATGGGAATTGGACCCAGCATTGAAAGGGGGACGCCCCTTGCTGAGGTTTTGGAGAATTGGGATAAAATCCCGATGGCCAGGACATTGGGGAAAAGGAGATTTATTTTGCTGTGTCAAGAAGAATGGCCATTTTTAACTAGGGTCCGAGGTGGAGGACCTAAAGACATCTGGCCCTCTAAAGGGACCTTTGATGCACATAAGTTGAAATTTTTAAGGATAATCCTCGAGGATGAAGGGAGTCAAGATATTGATTTTTGGTATATTTGGTATTATTGGGCAAATACAAAGAAAGGCAAAAGGGAGCCCAAACAAGTGAAACCTTCCATTCCTTCAGCGCCCGTGCTGGAGGAATCGAATCCTTTCACTGACAAGGAATTTGGCATGTATCCTATGAGGTTGGAATACATCCCAAACCCTAGAGCTGGACCTGGAGCTCCGCCAGAAGTTTCACCAATCCAGGCTGTTGTAAGACATGAACCTTGGAAACAAGGAGATTTAGTAAACTGGCAATCAAAAATGCCACGCATCAGAGAGGATGCTGAAAAATGTGCTCAGATGCTATCTGGCATTTTTACTGATTATGCTCCAAATTGGAATGATGTAAAGACCCTCATGAGAGAGCTCTTTACAGCAGAAGAGAGGGAAAAAATCTTCCAAAAAGATCAGGAAATTGCACAAAGAGGTCAAACTCAAGGGCTACAGCCCTGGCCTGATCAAAACCCAAATTGGAATTTGGCCACTGAGGATGGTGCCAGACTCCAACAGGATGCCTTACAGCAACTGGTGGAGGCTGATCACCAAGCTGGCGAAAAAATTACTAATTGGACAAAGGTGATGGAATGTAGGCAAAAACCTGATGAACATCCCAGTGATTACTGGAGTCAATTAAAAGCTACTCTCCTGAAATATGGAGGTGTTACCGGAAAATAGTAACCAAGAAAACTCTCCAAACCAAATGATAGTTTAGAAAGCCGACATTGGTTTATTGCAGCGCTGGGTGCATGGGGGATCTCTCCTCCTAGCATGCACACCTAAGAACAAAAGCTTGCTCCTTATATACATAATTCCAAGAAAAGCCCACCCATTCCAAAAGAAAAACTTACGCATAATACATTATGTAATGCATTACGTAATGTCTTTACACATGCGTACTAAATTGGGGAAGGGGTCTTGGGTGGTCTCTGGGGGTCACTGGTGGTCCCAATCCCCCTTTAATCGTGCTTGTGCGCAAGCGTGGTCGAGGCATTCTTGTTTACAAGTACATGTGTTCTCAAGAAGAAGATATCGTTTTGGACTTATCTCTCCTCTGACACAAGAGTTTATGGATCAAGTTAATTTAGACATCACAAAGTTGTTCTCTACAGTCTTGTTTTGTCTTTTGGCCCTTTTATAATTAGCAGAGACCTTTGTTTTTCTAAGACTAAGCGTAAACAGCATGAATCATTGTCTACTAGAACCTTGTTATCAATCCCATAAACAAACTCTATCTACAAAACATGCAGTTTGCTTCAGAACCTATTGTTATTCTCTATTATTCTAGCTAAAAGGAAAATTATTGACAGGAAAGCTTGTTCTGTGTAAAGGTAACACAGAGCAGGCCTTTTAGAGCCTACTCTGAGGCCTACTCTTGCTACACTGTTGCTAAACTGAACCGTCTGGTATCAGAGGAATGACAAGGGACAATTTTCAGGAACCCCTTGCAATCAGTGTATTTGTGGATCAATCTGCACCTGATATTAATAAATATTTCAATAAACATATGCCAGGGTGGCAAGGTGAAAGCCTCACAAAGATTCTTAGTATTGCCACCTTTGTATATGATGGGAGAAGTGAAGAGCAAAAGAAACAAGATCAAAGAAAAGAGAGAAAGCAGCGAGAGAGGGATATTAATCTTTTGGCAGCCGCAATTGCTCAGAATAACCAACGCGGCAGAGGAAGAGCTTTTTTGCGAGGTTGTGGAGGTCGTGAAGGGGGGGACCGAGGAAGACAAAGATTCATTCCCTCTCAAACTAATGCTCCTGAATGTTTTTACTGTGGTAATTTAGGGCACATCGTCCGGTATTGTCCTCTGATACCACCTTCCAACAACGGTGGGAGAGACGGAGTGGAAAGACCGAAGCATCCGCATTCTCGCTGAGAAATTTATGGATCGGGACTCTGGGATTAAGGTAGATAACGAGGGACTTATCACAGCTAAGGTAAGTGGCATTACTGATAAGTTCTTAATAGATACTGGTGCAACTTTATCATTGTTAAATTTTCATGTGTCACAGCTATCTGATGAATTTGTAAAGGTTACTGGGATCTTGGGTGAAGAGAAGTTACCACTTTCTCTTCCTCTTCCTGTTGTTTTTGATGATCGTTTGATATGGGGTCGATTTGTTGTTTCACCAACTTCTCCTATTTCACTATTTGGGAGAGATTTATTGCAGGAATTGGAAACATGCATAGCTTTAACTCCCAAAGGAATTATATTGATCATAATGGGAATGCAAATTGTAGAAATTCAAGAAGGTGAGCTTAAAATCCCAAAAGAGTTAAAGAATGTACCTAAAAAATTATGGAGTCTCTCCAGAGATGATATTGGACTGTTAAAATCTGCAGAACCTGTAGTGATTAAAACAAAAGGAGGGACTCCCCCTTCTATTAGGCAATACCCAATTGTGGCAGAAGCCATCCCAAGTATTGGAAAACAAATAAAATCATTCTTGGAAAAGGGAATTTTAAAAGAATGTCGAAGTTCTTTTAATACACCCATACTCCCGGTTAGTAAACACTGACTTGATAAAGATGGGGATCCAGAATATAGATTTGTACAAGATTTAAGAGCAGTAAATGAATTTGTAATTGTTCCCCATCCAGTAGTACCTGATCCAAATTTGATTGATACTCAAATACCTATTTGGGGAAAATTTTACACTGTATTGGATTTGACTGGCGCTTTCTTTAGCATACCTGTGGCTGAGGAAAGCCAGCACATATTTGCCTTCACTTGGCAAGGGAAACAATTAACCTGGACACGGTTACCCCAGGGATTTACAAGCTCACCAACTATATTCTCCCAAATTTTGAAAGGAGATTTGGCTGATTTGTTTTTTCCATGCAAGTCTGAATTAATACAATATGTAGATGATTTATTGTTAGTATGTTGTTTAAGGAAGGATTGTGTTACAGACACTCGGTATTTGTGTAATAAATTGGTTGTAAAAGGTCACCGAGCATCTCCATCAAAATTTCAGTTTTGCCAACAAAAAGTGAAGTACCTTGGATTTATATTAAGCCCAGGTTCGAGAGAAATAGACCCTGAGCGAATTAAGATAATCCAGGAATTACCTAGGCCTGTAACAAAGAAACAAATTCGGGGGTTTTTAGGACAAGTGGGATTTTGTCGCCCTTGGATACCCAATTTCAGTGAATTGGCAAAACCCTTGTGTTCTGCCACATGAAATGAGGAAATTGAACCAATCAAATGGGATCCGGAGAGACAAAAAGCTTTTACAACTCTGAAAGGTGCCTTAATGCAAGGACTGGCTTTAGGTTTACCAGATTATAGTAAACCTTTCAAATTATATTGTGATGAGAGAAAGGGAAATGCTAGAGGAGTGTTAGTCCAAACTTTACAGAATCACAGAATCACAGAATCACAGAATCACAGAATGTTAGGGATTGGAAGGGACCTCGAAAGATCATCTAGTCCAATCCCCCTGCCGGAGCAGGATTGCCTAGACCATATCACACAGGAACGTGTCCAGGCGGGTTTTGAATGTCTCCAGAGAAGGAGACTCCACAACCTCTCTGGGCAGCCTGTTCCAGTGTTCGGTCACCCTCACCGTAAAGAAGTTTTTCCTCATATTTAAGTGGAACCTCCTGTGTTCCAGCTTGCACCCATTGCCCCTTGTCCTGTCAAGGGATGTCACTGAGAAGAGCCTGGCTCCATCCTCATGACACTTGCCCTTTACATATTTATAAACATTAATGAGGTCACCCCTCAGTCTCCTCTCCTCCGAGCTAAAGAGACCCAGCTCCCTCAGCCTCTCCTCATAAGGGAGATGTTCCACTCCCTTAATCATCTTCGTGGCTCTGCGCTGGACTCTCTCTAGCAGTTCCCTGTCCTTCTTGAACTGAGGGGCCCAGAACTGGACACAATATTCCAGATGCGGCCTCACCAGGGCAGAGTAGAGGGGGAGGAGAACCTCTCTTGACCTGCTGACCACACCCCTTCTAATACACCCCAGGATGCCATTGGCCTTCTTGGCCACAAGGGCACACTGCTGGCTCATGGTCATCCTGCTGTCCACTAGGACCCCCAGGTCCCTTTCCCCTACGCTGGTCTCCAACAGGTCTGCCCCCAACTTGTACTGGTACATGGGGTTATTCTTGCCCAGATGCAGGACTCTACACTTGCCCTTGTTATATTTCATTAAATTTCTCCCCGCCCAACTCTCCAGCCTGTCCAGGTCCCTCTGAATGGCTGCGCAGCCTTCCGGTGTGTCAGCCACTCCTCCCAGTTTTGTGTCATCAGCGAACTTGCTGACAGCGCACTCTAATCCCTCATCCAAGTCATTAATGAATATATTGAATAGTACTGGTCCCAGTACCGACCCTTGAGGGACTCCGCTAGACACAGGCCTCCAACTGGACTCTGTCCCATTGACCACCACTCTCTGGCTTCTTTCCTTCAGCCAGTTCACAATCCACCTCACTACCCGATCATCCAGACCACACTTCCTCAGTTTAGCTGCGAGGATGCTGTGGGAGACAGTGTCAAACGCTTTACTGAAATCGAGATAGACCACATCCACAGCTTTACCATCATCTATCCACCGGGTTATGTCCTCATAAAAGGCTATCAAGTTGGTTGAGCATGACTTCCCTTTGGTGAAGCCACGTTGACTGCCCCTAATGATCCCCCTATCCTTGATGTGCCTAGAGACAGCATCAAGAACAAGTTGTTCCATCACCTTTCCGGGGATGGAGGTGAGGCTGATGGGTCTATAGTTACCCGGGTCCTCCTTCTTGCCCTTTTTGAAGACTGGAGTGACATTCACTTTCCTCCAGTCCTCAGGCACCTCTCCCGTTGCCCACGACTTAGCAAAGGACCACATGAAAGACCAGTAGCATATTTTTCTGCTCAATTAGATCCAGTTATACAAGGAACACCATTTTGCATAAAATCAGTAGCTGCGGCAGCAGAAATGGTAGAAAAATGTAGATCAATAGTGCTGGGACATCCCCTAACTGTATGCGTACCCCATGAAGTTGAAATATTATTGAAGCAATATGCAGAAAAAACGCTTTCACCGCAACGGGCACATAGATATGAACTGGTTTTACTTTTGGCTGACAACATCACACTTCAAAGATGCAATACTTTGAATCCAGCCACTTTAATACCTTTGCTGACTGAAGGGGAAAAAGATCAACATGAATGTACCCAGGTGTTAGCAGTTTCCAGTAAGCCATGTAATGATCTTCAAGACCAACCCCTAAGTGACCCAGGCATCAACCTTTTTACAGACGGCTCGTCCTTTTACGAAGAAGGAAAAAGGTATACAACAGAAAAAACTGTGTTAAAAGCTAATCCTCTTCCTAGTGTTGTGGGGGCACAAGGTGCAGAAATCATAGCGCTTACTGAGGCTGCAAAGTTGGCAAAAGGTCAAAGAGCTAATATTTACACTGACTCAAAATATGCTTTTGGAGTTTGTCATGCTACAGGTCCCCTGTGGAAAGAAAGAGGATTTTTGACTTCATCTGGAAAAAAACATTGCACATGGGAAGGAGGTACGTGAACTTTTAGAAGCTATACAGTTACCTGCACAAATAGCAGTAATTTATATAAAAGCTCACACAAAACACCAAGATGCACTGTCACGAGGAAATCGCTTGGCTGATCAAGCTGCGAAAGCTGCAGCCAAACAAATTCACCTTATTATGGCAGCTTTGTGTGTAGCAGAGAAACTTGACAGGCTTCCAAGTGCAGAAGAGATGTATGAGGCTCTTCCAGAGGAAGAAATGAAATTTTGGAGATGACTTGGAGCGGAACAACGAGGTGGATAATGGACCTTGGGCAACAAGTCCCTACTCCCAAAAAGGTATTTACTACCTCTTGTTCGGTGGTTCCATGAAAAATGCCATGGGGGACCTGAGGGACTTGCACTGAGAATTCAACGGCTGTTGGCTGCACCCGGAATCTACTCCGCGGTGAAAAGGATTACTGAAAGCTGTAAACTTTGCCGACAATATGCTACAACTAGGATTCTGCCAATTTTCTTTAACAGTAAGAGGGGCCAGGATCCAGGCAGTGGTACCAGATAGACAGAAGGGGCTGTGCCGGTACTTGATGCATCTGTGAAAGTGTGTGTGCTTGTGAACCTAGAAAGTATTGTGTGTGTTCTTTCACTAGTGAACTTCTATCTCTACCAACCGAAGAGAAGGAAGGATGCTTGTCTGTCTATGCTTATGTTTTATGTGAATCACGTATGTAGGTGCTGTTGAAGGCAATGCCTTGTCTGTGGCAGTCTGTGTAACTGGCCGTGTCAGTGTTCTGTGTTCTATGTGTGTTTCTCTGTGTGTGTCTCTGGATATGTGTTCAGCTTTGCCAGTGGTAGAATCTGCAAACAGGAAAGTGGCAATCATGTCCCTCAGCCTGGGTCCCTGCATTGGACTAGACTCTCGAGGCTGGGCAGAAGGAAGTCCTGGGCTGGAGCTCCTGGAGGTGGCAGCCACTCCTAACATCCTTTAACAAGTAATAGTTGCATTCATGCAATATATGTGATGATACCGTTTCAACAGGTATAAAGCAGGATAGCTTTGGTACACAAAGAAGCCCTTTCCAATTAATTCTACATCAACCACTTGATTTGATAGTCTGTGTAATTCGGTCTTTTAATTATACATCATAACAAAGCTTCCTAGCTAGGTTAAGGACCTGCTTCAAAATCTATTAGCATTTATGGACTTGAATAGCCTTTTGAGTTAGCCTAGTGTTTTGTACCAGGAGGTGGTAGTCTGTTATGATCCCAGTAAAAAAGGCACTCAGACTCTGTAAGGTATCATTTAAAATGCTATTTATTAGAGCTAACACGATAAAGAAAGAGAGAATAGTATAGATAATCACAGAATCACAGAATCAACCAGGTTGGAAGAGACCTCTGGGATCATCGAGTCCAACCATTGCGCTGAAACCACCATGTCAACTAGACCATGGCACTAAGTGCCATGTCCAGTCTTTTCTTAAACACATCCAGAGATGGTGACTCCACCACCTCCCTGGGCAGCCCATTCCAATGTCTAATAACCCTTTCTGAAAAGAAATTCTTCCTAATGTCCAACCTGAACCTCCCCTGGCAAAGCTTGAGGCTATGTCCTCTTGTCCTATCGCTAGTTGCCTGGGAGAAGAGGCCAACTCCCACTCCACTACAACCTCCCTTCAGGTAGTTGTAGACTGCAATAAGGTCACCTCGGAGCCTCCTCTTCTCCAGGCTAAACAACCCCAGCTCCCTCAGCCGTTCCTCGTAGGTCAGACCCTCCAGACCCTTCACCAGCTTGGTCGCCCTCCTCTGGACTCGCTCCAACACCTCAACATCTTTCTTGAAGTGCGGGGCCCAGAAATGGACACAGTAGTCAAGGTGCGGCCTCACCAGTGCTGAGTACAGAGGGATGATAACTTCCCTAGACTGGCTGGCTACACTATTCCTAATAGAGGCCAGGATGCCATTGGTCTTCTTGGCCACCTGGGCACACTGCTGGCTCATGTTTATCCGGCTGTCGATCAGCACCCCCAGGTCTCTTTCCACTGGGCCGCTTTCTAACCACTCTTCCCCCAGCCTGTAGTGCTGCATGGGGTTGTTGTGGCAGAAGTGTAAGACCCGGCACTTGTTCTTGTTGAACCTCATGCCGTTGGTCTCGGCCCATCTATCTAACCTGTCCAGATCCCTCTGTAGGTTCCTTCCTACCCTCCAGCAGATCAACACTCCCACCCAGCTTGGTGTCATCTGCAAATTTACTGAGGGTGCACTTGATCCCTACGTCTAGATCATCTATAAAGATATTGAACAGCACCGGCCCCAGAACTGAGCCCTGGGGAACACCGCTAGTGACCGGCCGCCAGTTGGACTTTGCCCCATTCACCACCACTCTCTGGGCTCGGCCATCCAGCCAGTTTTTAACCCATCGAAGAGTCCACCTGATACCAGACGGTTCAGTTCAGCAATGGTTTAGCAAGAGTAGGCCTCAGGTTTAGCAACGGTTTAGCAAGATTAGGCCTCAGAGTAGGCTCTAAAAGGCCTGCTCTGTGTTACCTTTACACAGAACAAGCTTTTCTGTCAATAATTTTCCTTTTAGCTAGAATAATAAAGAATAACAATAGGTTCTGAAGCAAACTACATGTTTTGTAGATAGAGTTTGTTTATGGGATTGATAACAAGGTTCTAGTAGACAATGATTCATGCTGTTTACGCTTAGTCTTAGAAAAACAAAGGTCTCTGCTAATTATATAAGGCCAAAAGACAAAACAAAACCGTAGTGAACAACTTTGTGATGTCTAAACTAACTTGATTCATAAACTCTTGTGTCAGAGGAGAGATAAGTCCAAAATGATATCTTCTTCTTGAGAACACATGTACTTGTAAACAAGAAGGCCTCAGCCACGCTTGCGCACAAGCACGATTAAAGGGGGATTGGGACCACCAGCGACCCCCAGAGACCACCCAAGACCCCTTCCCCAATTTAGTACGCATGTGTAAAGACATTACGTAATGCATTACATAATGTATTATGCATAAGGTTTTTTTTTGGAATGGGTGGGCTTTTCTTGGAATTATGTATATAAGGAGCAAGCTTTTGTTCTTAGGTGTGCATGCTAGGAGGAGAGATCCCCCATGCACCCAGCACTGCAATAAACCAACGTCGGCTTTCTAAACTATCATTTGGTTTGGAGAGTTTTCTTGGTTACTATTTTCCGTTAACAGAATTTGGCACCCCAGATGGGACAAGCTCTCCGGAATCTCCACAGACCAGAGGAATCATGAGGACTCCAGCGCGCACCGGAGTATTTTCGGGGAAGCCTCCGATTCCCTGGTCGGGTGAGTTTCCGAGACAGCTAACAGCTATCTGGGATATTAACAACATTGGTTGTGAGTATTGGTACCGGTATTTTAACTTGGTTGCTTGGTTACTTACAAATAAGCCGTACTTGAATTAAGTGCGCGTTGTTAAGCTGTTGGTATTGGTGTGCACAAATGTGATAATCCGTACGCTACTATGGGGACGCCCGGAGTCCGGATTTTGGTTGAATATTGGGTTTGTATATATTTGTATATATTAATATATTCATTGCTGTTTAGTGAAACTGCTTTTGACTTTCGGCTTGCAAATTTCTCTCTGTGTTCTCCGTTCCTTCCCCTTCGAGGGAGGGAAAGGAGAAAAGGGGGGGGCGAGCGGCGTTTGCCGTTTACTGTTTGCTGTCAGTTTAACAGCCAGTCCAGCTTTGAACTGTGACAGATTTATTTGTAATTGTGGTAATTGTGGTACTCGTATAACTTTGTTCGGGTATTCGTGCTAATTTTGAAACTTTGTAAAATGGGAAACAAACAGTCTACTGAAGGGGTGGATTAGAGTCCCACTGAAAGTGGTATAAGGGATTCGAGTCACCTGAAAATGGTATAAGGGGTTTGAGTCCCCAGCATCTTGTTATTTTGTGTTAAGTCATTGGTTTTGTGTCTGTGTTAAGTCATTACTTTTGTGTCTGTGTTAAGTCGTTGCTTTTGTGTCTCTGTGTTTTAACACTGCTTTTGTGTTCTGATATTATTTTTCAATGGGCAACAAACCCTTGGTGGAAGGGGAATTCTGAAAAATCTCCCTTGGGATGTATATTAAAACACTGGAAAAAGTTTGGGGGTGATCCCCTTACTCATAAAAAGTTAGTAGAATATTGTAATCACTGGTGGCCTTTGTATATCCTAGATGATAAGGAGAAATGGCCTAAGAACGGGAGTATAAGCTACAACACAATACTGCAATTAATGTTGTTCTATAGACAAGAGGGAAAGTGGGAGGAGATGCCATATGTGAATTTGTTCTTTGCATTACGGGATGATTATGTTGTGCGTAAGGAATGTGGTTTGATTGTAAGCGAAGGTGAGGTATTGGCGTTAGAGGCAGGGAAAAAGAAAGTGCCTAAGCATTGTTGTTCAGCATGCAGCATCGGCAGGCGGTACAACAAGTATAAGGAGAAAAGAGAGGAGGAGGAGAATATGGAGGATGTTCAAATGTTAGTTGGACCGAGAAGGGATAGAAGGGAAAATGAACAGAGTGATTCGGATAGTACTGATGGTGAAGCAGGTTTCAGTCCGGTGGCAGGTAGGACTAGGCAGAGAAATGCTAACATACAAGCCCCTCTCAGACAAGCAGCAGGACCGGAGGGGCCAGTTTGAGTAAAAGTGCCGTTTTCTGTATCGGATTTAAAAATCCTGGAGGGAGATGGCAGGGGTATATAGGGAGGACCCTGAACGGGTAGCAAACTATAATTGAAAATCATGATCCTGACTGGAAAGATTTGCAAATTATTTTGAATAACTTAGTGATTTTTGAGGAAAAATGACTTATTTTGGCCAAGGCCAGAGAGGAGGTTGAATGAGTGCATGTTCAAGCTGCACAAGCAGGACGGTTAGATGAACATTTTCCTCCCAGTAATCCTAATTGGGACCCCAAAATTCCTGCTCAGAGGTTGCTATTGACTGAATACCAACGACTGATTTTGCATGGTATTCGGAATGCTATTCCAAAGTCAAAGAATTGGTCTAAATTGTATCAGGTCATTCAAGGAAAGAACGAGGATCCCTCCTCTTTCCTTGAAAGACTAACAGAGGCTGCAAGAAAATACACTGATTTGAATCCAGAAAATTATGTAGATGCTGTCTCGTTAATACACATTTTTATGGGACAGTCTAGTGCAGATATAAAACAGAAACTGCAGAAAATAGAGGGGGCAGATGCCTGCTCGTTAGACAAAATGTTAGAGAATGCCTGGAAAGTGTATAACAACAGAGAAAAGGTAGAGGGGAAAAAAAAAAAGTTCTTAAAAACAACCAGCAACTGGCAGCAGCTATAGCCCAGGAAAATAATAGGGTTAGAGAACGGAATTATCGGGGGAGGCCAAAGGGAAGAAAAATCTTCCGATAAAGTACCAGGTGCTGCAAAGCAATTAGAAAAAAAATCAGTGTGCTTTCTGCAAGCAGAAAGGGCACTGGAAAAAGGAGTGTCCACAATTAGGTCGGCAAGGTCTTGGGGAAATGCCAAGGAAAGCTGCTAACACGATGACTTTAGATTCAGACTGAGGAGGACTGGGGGAGGAATCGAAACCCTCCCCAACAGAACCCCTGGTTATAGTAAGGTTGGGGAATGAGAAAATAAAATTTTTAGTAGATACAGGAGCTACCTATTCAGTGTGAAATACATGCAAGGGTAATTTGAGTGATCAAAGCATGCCAATTATTGGTGCCACAGGGCAGAAAGAAGATCGGCCGGTTTTCCAGCCTTTAAAATTTGGAATTGGAAAAAGGGTGTTAACCCATCAATTTCTCTACATAGCAGATTGCCCCATGCGCTGTTAGGATGAGATATGCTAAGTAAATTGAATGTACAAATTACTTTTACCAAAGGAAAAATCCAAAACCCTATCCCTGAAAATAAAGCTTTGGATGCCCAAGTTTTTATATTACAGAAGGAAGCCGAGTTACAGGAGATACCAGAAGATGCTGTGACACCTCTCGTATGGGCTTCAGGAACACCGGGATGATCCCGAGCGGCAGGACCGGTAACCATCCAGTCAAAACCAGATGCCGGACCGGTAAGATGAAAGCAAATGAAACAAGAGCTTAGAGCATTTCTTGGGATGGCCAGATAGTATTGCCTCTGGATAATGAATTTTGGACTCATTGCCAAACCCTTATATGAAGCTGTACAAGGGAAAGGAAACCTCCTTGTTTGCACTCAGAGGTGCATTTGCAAAACTAAAACAGACTTTAATGAGTGCTCCAGCTCTGGGCCTCCCGAACTTAGAAAAACCATTTGAACTATTTGTACATGAAAGACTGCATATTGCCCTAGGAGTGTTGGCCCAGAAATTAGAATCATGGAAATACTATCCTGTGGGATACTTTTCAAAACAACGAGACAATGTCAGTAAGGAATGGCCAGCATGCCTCCGAGCAGTGGCAGCTACAGTACTACTGATCCAAGAAGCCCGAAAATTGACGCTCGGGCAAAAGCTAACTGTGTTTGTGCCCCATGCAGTTACAACTGTTCTAGAACAAAAAGGAGGACACTGGCTGTCACTGAGACGGATGCTAAAACATCAAGCCGTCCTTCTGGAACAAGATGATGTGGAACTGAAAGTAACCAGCATCCTGAATCCAGCAACCTTTCTAACTACAGATCCTGGTAGGAAAAATTAACACATGACTGTTTGCAGGCGATGGAACAAACATACTCCAGCAGAGACCTTTATCAGGAGCAACAAAGAGAAGAAACAATCCAGAAGACTATTGGCAAATAGACTTTTCCGAATTACTGCGGCAAAATGGGTATCAGTATCTTTTAGTAATGATAGATACTTTCACAGGCTGGCTAGAAGCTTTCCCTTGTCACGCCAACAAGGCAAGAGAAGTAACAAAAATATTACTTAAGCAAATAATACTGAGATTTGGGACACCTATAGGACTATCTTCAGATAGGGGCCCACACTTCATAGCAGAGGCGGTTCAAAATTTAGCTGAAGTGTTAGGGGTAAAATGGGACCTCCATACCCCATGGAGACCTCAGTCAAGTGCAAAACTAGAAAAAAAAATGAATCAAAGCTTAAATAAACAGATGAGTAAAAAATCTGCCAAGAGGCTCAGATAAAATGGCCAGGTGCTTTACCCTTAGCTTTGCTATGAATCCTAAAACTAAAGAAAAGGTTAGTCCTTTTGAAATCATTTATGGTAAACCCTATGAGGTGACAGAAACAGGAGTTGATCCTGAGATCATGGGGAAACATTATCTGAAAGAATATGTTATCTCTCTAGGAAAGGTTCTGTCCTCTCTCCACAGGTACCTCACTGTGAGCGCACTGTTATCCCTGGACATGCCTGTGCATCAATACCAACCTGGAGACTGAGTGTACCTGAGGACATGGTCAGATGAACTGCTAAAAGAGAAGTGGAAAGGACCTTTCCAGATTTTGCTCACCACCTACACAGCTGTCAAGCTCGAGGGAGTCACTCCGTGGATACATCACAGCAGGATCAAACCAGCTTCAGCACCAGAATCAGAATGGACTGTAAACCAAGAAGGACCTTTACGTTTAAGATTAACCCGGGCAGCACAAGGTTCTGGGTTTTCTCTCTTGCAGTGATGTCAGGAAATACAGAAATTGATACAGGTGGAGAGGCCAATACAGTCATAAATGAGAACTTAATTCTAACTCTGATACAAGGGTTTGGTAGAATGCGCAATCTTACTAGCGTAACAGCATGCATCCCAATTCCTCATTCAGCCAGTCAGCCTATCCCCTGGGGTCACAACTTCAATGGGGATTTCAAAGTTTCCTTTTACCAGGACTGATGGCTTTAGAAAATTGGATACTAATAGAAAATCTAAACGTGGCAAGCAGAATCTTTATCAAGAGCCACTCAAAAGGGATTCCAAATTGTTAACAAACAGGTCCAAGCCAATACTAAAATGACTCTGCAAAATAAACTGGCCTTAGACTTGCTATTAGTCAAAGAACAAGGAGTGTGTGGATATCTTAAGTTAGACAAAGAGCACTGCTGCATCCACATCACAAACATCACTGATAACCTGCAAGAGCAATTGGATAAAATGGAGAGAGTAGCAAAAGACAGCAGAGCAATCAGGGATGCAGCAGAAAATAGTTGGCTCAACAAAATCCTGCAAGAATTAGGTGGATTATCTCTAAAAGGATGGTTAGCCACATTATTAGAGGGAATAGTTTATGTAGTTGTTATTATAGCTATTATAGGGATCTGCGTAGGTTAAGAGAATCATTGAGAAAAGTATATGGAAGTAGTGAGATAATAAATCTAACTACTTCCAAAGGGGGGAATTGATACCAGATGGTTCATTTCAGCAACGGTTTAGCAAGAGTAGGCCTCAGAGTAGGCTCTAAAAGGCCTGCTCTGTGTTACCTTTACACAGAACAAGCTTTTCTGTCAATAATTTTCCTTTTAGCTAGAATAGTAAAGAATAACAATAGGTTCTGAAGCAAACTGCATGTTTTGTAGATAGAGTTTGTTTATGGGATTGATAACAAGGTTCTAGTAGACAATGATTCATGCTGTTTACGCTTAGTCTTAGAAAAACAAAGGTCTCTGCTAATTAGATAAGGCCAAAAGACAAAACAAAACTGTAGAGAACAACTTTGTGATGTCTAAATTAACTTGATTCATAAGCTCTTGTGTCAGAGGAGAGATAAGTCCAAAACGATATCTTCTTCTTGAGAACACATGTACTTGTAAACAAGAATGCCTCGACCACGCTTGCGCACAAGCACGATTAAAGGGGGATTGGGACCACCAGCGACCCCCAGAGACCACCCAAGACCCCTTCCCCAATTTAGTACGCATGTGTAAAGACATTACGTAATGCATTACATAATGTATTATGCATAAGTTTTTTTTTTTGGAATGGGTGGGCTTTTCTTGGAATTATGTATATAAGGAGCAAGCTTTTGTTCTTAGGTGTGCATGCTAGGAGGAGAGATTCCCCATGCACCCAGCGCTGCAATAAACCAATGTCGGCCTTCTAAACTATCATTTGGTTTGGAGAGTTTTCTTGGTTACTATTTTCCAGTAACACACCCATCCAAGCCCTGGGCAGCTAGTTTGTCTAGGAGGATGCTGTGGGAGACAGTGTCGAATGCCTTACTGAAGTCTAGATAGACTACATCCACAGCCCTGCCCTCATCTACTAAGTGGGTCACTTTGTCATAGAAGGAGACCAGGTTGGTCAAGCAGGACCTGCCTTTCATGAATCCATGTTGGCTGGCCCCGATGCCCCGATTGTCCTGCATGTGCCGTGTAATGGCACTCAGGATGATCTGTTCCATCACCTTGCCTGGCACCGAGGTCAGGCTGACAGGCCTATAGTTCTCTGGATCATCCTTCCGGCCCTTCTTGTAGATGGGCGTTACATTTGCTAATTTCCAGTCAGCTGGAACTTCTCCAGTTAACCAGGACTGCCGGTAGATAATAGAGAGTGGTTTGGCAAGTTCATTTGCCAGTTCCTTCATTACTCTGGGGTGAATCCCATCCGGGCCCATAGCCTTGTGGGTGTCCAACTGGCACAGCAGGTCACTAACCGTCTCCTCCTGGATTACGGGGGCTTCACACAGCCCCCCGTTCCTAACTTCAGGCTCTGGGGGCCGAGTCTCCTGAGGACAACCGGTCTTGACATTAAAGACCGAGGCAAAGAAGGCATTGAGCACCTCTGCCTTTTCCTCATCCCCTGACACTACACTACCCTCCTCATTTTGTAAGTGGTGGAAGCTCTTCTTGACCCTCCTTTTGCTGTTAATGTATTTGTAGAAGCTTTTTTTGTTATCTTTGACCGTAGCAGCCAAATCAAGCTCTAATTGAGCTTTGGCCCTTCTAATCTTCTCCCTACACGACCTGGCAACATACCCATAGACCTCCCAAGTTACCCGACCCTTCTTCCAGAGCAAATAGGCTCTCTTTTTTTCCTTAAGTTCTAGCCTAAGTTCTCTGTTTAACCAGGCTGGTCTTTTTCCCCGACGGCTTGTCTTCCTACACACCGGGACAGCCTGCTCCTGAATATTTAGCAATTCCTTTTTAAAGCACGCCCAGCCTTCCTGGACTCCTTTGCCCTTCAGGACCAACTCCCAAGGGACTCTGTCCACCAGCCTCTTAAACAGGCTAAAGTCTGCCCGGCAGAAATCTAAGGCAGAAGTTCTGCTCTTGCCCCTCCTTACTTCCCCCACTATCGAAAACTCTAACATTTTGTGGTCGCTATTCCCAAGATGGCCACCGACCCTCACATCTCCCACTAGTCCTTCTCTATTCACAAACAACAGGTCAAGCAGGGCCCCTCCTCTAGTGGGCTCATTTACCACTTGCATGAGGAAGTTGTCCTCCACACATTTGAGGAACCTCCTAGATTGCTTCCTCTCTGCCATGTTGTATTTCCAGAAGACATCCTGGAAATCTCACATTCCTTTAGATGCTGGGAATCCTGGGTGGTGTAGCATTGGATGGGCCTCTGATCCATGCGCAGCATGCTGGATGGATCCCATCCATAGAGGAGATTCTCCTCTTTCAGTCATTCGAGCTACTACAGGATTTCTTTTACAAGGAAACAACTCTATTCATCATTTCTACTATCAAATGGAAACGATGTTCTCATGAAAACTTATTGCTACACTTTTAGATAAAGGCAAGGCCATGCAGGTGGCATAATTGCAAGTACTGAGTGGGAGCTTCCTGCAGGCTCCTCTGTTACACTGAGCTGGCTGAGTCTATCCTGCAGCCAAGGGATTTGTGCAGCACAGCACAGGCCTGGGCCTACTCAGTTTAATGATCCACAGAACAGTTAACTCCTCGATGTTTTCTGGTCAGGATTACTACACCCAGTATATCACAAATTTTAGCCTACTGTAAAGAATATACTTCTCTAAGGATGTTCACAATATCTATCATGATTTTGGAAGTAATCACTAATTCACGGTTGATAACACTGAATTTAACATCTTTTAAAATGAGTTCTACATCTGAGCATTTCTCTCTGAGATTGAGGACCTGAAACACATACTCAATTTTTTTTTTTAACAAGGATGCATGTAAGTATTTGATTAAGTACTTTCCTCAGGCAGCATGACAATCAATATATATTACTCTAACCTTACATAGGTAGAAACTAATTATCAATTGAAAATTTTACAAATGTGGAAAAAATGAAACATTAAGAGGCCTAACCTCTCATTTGTACAATATATATAAACAAATGAGTTCCTTCTACAGTGGGAAAGCTGTATTTTTATCTAACCAAATTTTAAAAATACTGGAATTCAACTGTATTAAACGTGCTTGTGTATAACTAATGATTTGTAAAGGAGGAGACCAGCAGAAAGTGAGATAACAAGCATGTGAATAGTTCTGGCGGGTTGATCCTGGCTGGATGCCAGGTGCCCACCAAAGCCTCTCTATCTCTCCCCCTCCTCAAACGAACAGGGGAGAGAAAATATAACAAAAGGCTCATGGGTTGAGATAAGTGCAGGGAGAGATCATTCACCAATTACCATCACAGGCAAAAAAGACTCGACTCAGGAAAATTAGTTTAATTTATTACCAATTAATAATTAGTTTAATTTATTACCAATAAGCAAGCTCACCACCCTGGACTTCAGGAGAGCAGTCTTTGGCCTCTTCAGGGACCTGCTTGGTAGAGTCCCTTGAGATAAAGCCCTGGAGGGAAGAAGGGCCCAAGAAAGCTGGTTAATATTCAAGGATCACCTCCTCTAAGCTCAGGAGTGATGCATCCCAACAAAGAAGGAGTCAGGCAAAAACGCCAGAAGGCCTGCATGGATGAACAAGGAATTCCTGGACAAACTCATACACAAAAAGGAAGCCTACAGAGGGTGGAAGCAAGGGCAGGCAGCCTGGAAGGAATACAGGGAAATTGTCCAAGCAGCCAGGGATCAGGTTAGGAAAGCTAAAGCCCTGATAGAATTAAATCTGGCCAGGGATGTCAAGGGCAACAAGAAATGCTTCTATAGGTACAACAGTGATAAAAGGAAGATGAGGGAAAAGGGGGGCCCTTTCTGTAAGGAAACGGGAGACCGGGTTACCCAGGATATGGAGAAGGCTGAGGTACTCAATAACTTTTTTGCCTCAGTCTTCGCTGGCAAGTGCTCAAGCCACACCGCCCAAGTTGCAGAAGGAAAAGGCAGGGACTGGAAGGATGAAGAACCGCCCACTGTAGGAGAAGATCAGGTTCAAGACTATCTAAGGAATCTGAAGGTGCACAAGTCCATGGGACCTGATGAGGTGCATCCACGGGTCCTCAGGGAACTGGCGGAGGAAGTTGCTAAGCTGCTATCAATCATTTTTGAGAAGTCGTGGCAGTCTGGTGAAGTCCCTGCTGACTAGAAAAGGGGAAACATAACCCCCATTTTCAAGAAGGGAAAAAAGAAAGACCCGGGGAACTACAGGCCAATCAGCCTCACCTCTGTGCCTGGCAAGATCATGGAGCAGATCCTCCTGGAAAATATGCTAAGGCACATGGAAAATAAGCTAATGCACATGGAAAATAAGGAGGTGGTTGGTGACAGCCAACATGGCTTCAGTAAGGGCAAATTGTGCCTGACAAATTTGGTGGCCTTCTACGATGGGGTTACAGCCTTGATGGATAAAGGCAGAGCAACTGACATCATCTACCTGGACTTGTGCAAAGCATTTGACACTGTCCCACACAACATCCTTGTCTCTAAATTGGAGAGACATGGACTTGATGGACAGACCACTCAGTAGATAAGGAATTGAGCTGGATGGTCACACTCAAAGATTTGTGGTCAACAGCTTGATGTCCAAGTGGAGACCAGTGACGAGTGGCATTACTCAGGGGTCAGTATTGGGACTGGTCCTGTTTAACATCTTTGTTGTGGACATGGACAGTGGGATTGAGTGCGCCCTCAGCAAGTTTGCCAATGACACCAAGCTTTGCGGTGTGGTCGACACACTGGAGGGAAGGGATACCATCCAGAGGGACCTCGACAGGCTTAAGAGGTGGGCCCATGTGAACCTCATGAAGTTCAACAAGGCCAAGTGCAAGATCCCGCATGTTTTTCGGGGCAATCCCAAGCATAAGTGGGCAATCCCAAGCTGGGCAGAGAATGGATTGAGAGCAGCCCTGAGGAGAAGGACTTGAGGGTGATGGTTGACGAGAAGCTCAACATGAGTCGGCAATGTGCACTTGCATCCCAGAAAGCCAACCATATCGTGGGCTGCATCAAAAGCAGTGTGGCCAGCAGGTTGAGAGGTGATTCTGCCCCTCTACTCTGCTCTTGTGAGACCCCACCTGGAGTACTGCCTCCAGCTCTGGGGCCCCCAACATAAGAAGGACATGGAGCTGTTGGAATGAGTCCAGAGGAGGGCCACAAAGATGATCAGAGGGCTGGAGCACCTCTCCTATGAAGACAGGCTGAGAGAGTTGTGGTGGTTCTGATACCAGATGGTTTAGCAACAGTTTAGCAAGAGTAGGACTCAGAGTAGGCACTAAAAGGCCTACTCTGTGTTACCTGTACACAGAATCAACTTTCCTGTCAGTAATTTTCCTTTCCGCTAGAATAACGGAGAATAACAGTATGTTCTGAAGCAAACTGCATGTTTTGTAGATAGAGTCTGCTTATGGGACTGATAACAGTGTTATAGTCATCAATGATTCTTGCTTGCGCTTAGTCTTAGAAAATCCAAGGTCTCTGTTAAATTCCTTGCTAATTATAAAGAAGGGCCAAAGACAATCAGGACTGTGAAAAACAACTTTGTGATGTCTAAATTAACTTGATTCATAAACTCTGGCGCCGGAGGAGAGATAAGTCCAGTGAGAACCAGAACAACATCTTCTCCTTGAGGCCACCTGCACTTGTCAACAAGAAGGCCTCAACCACGCTTGCACAGAAGCACAATTATGGGGGGATTACAACCACTAAAGACCCCCAGGGACCACCCAAGACCCCTTCCCCAATTTAGTACGCGTGCGCAAAGACAATTACATAATGTATTAGCATATGCATAAGTTTCTTGGAATGGGTGGGCTTTTCTTGGAATTGTATGAACATTCATTTTTCTGTAATGTATATAATGAGTATGTTTTTGTTCCTAGGTGTGTGTGCTAGGAGGAGAGATTCCCCCATGCACCCAGCACTGCAATAAACCAATGTCGGCTTTCTAAACTATCATTTGGTTTGGAGAGTTTTCTTGGTTACTATTTTCTGGTAACAGAATTTGGTGACCCAGATGGGACAAGCTCTCCGGAGTCTCCACAGACCAGAGGAATCGTGAGGACTCCAGCACGCACCGGAGTACTTTCAGGGAAGCCTCCGATTCCCTGGTCGGGTGAGTTTCCGAGACAGCTATCTGGGAGATTAATGACATTGGTTGTGAGTATTGGTACCGGTATTTTAACTTGGCTGCTTACAAATAAGTCATACCTGAATTAAGTGCGCGTTGTTAAGCTATTGGTATCGGTGTGCACAATTGTGATAATCCGTACATTACTACGGGGACGCCTGGAGTCCGGATTTTGGTTGAATATTGATTTTGTAGATTTGTATATATTCATATATTCATTGCTGTTTAGTGAAACTGCTTTTGACTTTCAGCTTGCAAGTCTCTCTCCGTGTTCTCTGTTCCTTCCCCTTCGGGGGGGGAAGGAGGAAAGGGAGGTGAACGGCGTTTGCCATTTGCTGTCTGCCACAGGTTTAATAGCCAGTCCGGCTTTGAACTGTGACAGATTTATTTGTAATTGTGGTAAAGTGTGGTACTTGTGTAACTTTGTTCAGGTATTCGTGTTAATTTTGAAACTTTGTAAAATGGGAAACAGTCTACCAAAGGGGGGATTCTTAAGGGCTCTCCCCTTGGGATGTATATTAAGACACTGGAAAAAGTTTGGGGATGATCCCCTTACTCATAAAAAGTTAGTAGAATATTGTAATCACTGGTGGCCTTTGTATATCCTAGATGATAAGGAGAAATGGCCTAAGAACGGGAGTATAAGCTACAACACAATACTGCAATTAATGTTGTTCTATAGACAAGAGGGAAAGTGGGAGGAGATGCCATATGTGAATTTGTTCTTTGCATTACGGGATGATTATGTTGTGCGTAAGGAATGTGGTTTGATTGTAAGCGAAGGTGAGGTATTGGCGTTAGAGGCAGGGAAAAAGAAAGTGCCTAAGCATTGTTGTTCAGCATGCAGCATCGGCAGGCGGTACAACAAGTATAAGGAGAAAAGAGAGGAGGAGGATGTTCAAATGTTAGTTGGACCGAGAAGGGACAGAAGGGATAATGGACAGAGTGATTCGGATAGTGCCGATGGTGAAGCAGGTTTCAGTCCGGTGGCAGGTAGGACTAGGCAGAGAAATGCCAATATACAAGCCCCTCTCAGACAAGCAGTACGACCGGAGGGGCCAGTTTGGGTAAAAGTGCCATTTTCTGTATCAGACTAACAGAGGCTGCAAGAAAATACACTGATTTGAATCCAGAAAATTATGTAGATGCTGTCTCGTTAATACACATTTTTATGGGACAGTCTAGTGCAGATATAAAACAGAAACTGCAGAAAATAGAGGGGGCAGATGCCTGCTCGTTAGACAAAATGTTAGAGAATGCCTGGAAAGTGTATAACAACAGAGAAAAGGTAGAGGGGAAAAAAAAAAGTTCTTAAAAACAACCAGCAACTGGCAGCAGCTATAGCCCAGGAAAATAATAGGGTTAGAGAACGGAATTATCGGGGGAGGCCAAAGGGAAGAAAAATCTTCCGATAAAGTACCAGGTGCTGCAAAGCAATTAGAAAAAAAATCAGTGTGCTTTCTGCAAGCAGAAAGGGCACTGGAAAAAGGAGTGTCCACAATTAGGTCGGCAAGGTCTTGGGGAAATGCCAAGGAAAGCTGCTAACATGATGACTTTAGATTCAGACTGAGGAGGACTGGGGGAGGAATCGAAACCCTTCCCCAACAGAACCCCTGGTTATAGTAAGGTTGGGGAATGAGAAAATAAAATTTTTAGTAGATACAGGAGCTACCTATTCAGTGTGAAATACATGCAAGGGTAATTTGAGTGATCAAAGCATGCCAATTATTGGTGCCACAGGGCAGAAAGAAGATCGGCCGGTTTTCCAGCCTTTAAAATTTGGAATTGGAAAAAGGGTGTTAACCCATCAATTTCTCTACATAGCAGATTGCCCCATGCGCTGTTAGGATGAGATATGCTAAGTAAATTGAATGTACAAATTACTTTTACCAAAGGAAAAATCCAAAACCCTATCCCTGAAAATAAAGCTTTGGATGCCCAAGTTTTTATATTACAGAAGGAAGCCGAGTTACAGGAGATACCAGAAGATGCTGTGACACCTCTCGTATGGGCTTCAGGAACACCGGGATGATCCCGAGCGGCAGGACCGGTAACCATCCAGTCAAAACCAGATGCCGGACCGGTAAGATGAAAGCAAATGAAACAAGAGCTTAGAGCATTTCTTGGGATGGCCAGATAGTATTGCCTCTGGATAATGAATTTTGGACTCATTGCCAAACCCTTATATGAAGCTGTACAAGGGAAAGGAAACCTCCTTGTTTGCACTCAGAGGTGCATTTGCAAAACTAAAACAGACTTTAATGAGTGCTCCAGCTCTGGGCCTCCCGAACTTAGAAAAACCATTTGAACTATTTGTACATGAAAGACTGCATATTGCCCTAGGAGTGTTGGCCCAGAAATTAGAATCATGGAAATACTATCCTGTGGGATACTTTTCAAAACAACGAGACAATGTCAGTAAGGAATGGCCAGCTTGCCTCCGAGCAGTGGCAGCTACAATACTACTGATCCAAGAGGCCCGAAAATTGACGCTCGGGCAAAAGCTAACTGTGTTTGTGCCCCATGCAGTTACAACTGTTCTAGAACAAAAAGGAGGACACTGGCTGTCACCGAGCCGGATGCTGAAATATCAAGCCGTCCTTCTGGAACAAGATGATGTGGAACTGAAAGTAACCAGCATCCTGAATCCAGCAACCTTTCTAACTACAGATCCTGGTAGGAAAAATTAACACATGACTGTTTGCAGGCGATGGAACAAACATACTCCAGCAGAGACCTTTATCAGGAGCAACAAAGAGAAGAAACAATCCAGAAGACTATTGGCAAATAGACTTTTCCGAATTACTGCGGCAAAATGGGTATCAGTATCTTTTAGTAATGATAGATACTTTCACAGGCTGGCTAGAAGCTTTCCCTTGTCACGCCAACAAGGCAAGAGAAGTAACAAAAATATTACTTAAGCAAATAATACTGAGATTTGGGACACCTATAGGACTATCTTCAGATAGGGGCCCACACTTCATAGCAGAGGCGGTTCAAAATTTAGCTGAAGTGTTAGGGGTAAAATGGGACCTCCATACCCCATGGAGACCTCAATCAAGTGCAAAAGTAGAAAAAAAAAGAATCAAAGCTTAAATAAACAGATGAGTAAAAATTTGCCAAGAGGCTCAGATAAAATGGCCAGGTACTTTACCCTTAGCTTTGCTACGAATCGTAAAACTAAAGAAAAGGTTAGTCCTTTTGAAATCATTTATGGTAAACCCTATCAGGTGACAGAAACAGGAGTTGATCCTGAGATCATGGGGAAACATTATCTGAAAGAATATGTTATCTCTCTAGGAAAGGTTCTGTCCTCTCTCCACAGGTACCTCACTGTGAGCACACCATTATCCCTGGACGTGCTTGTGCATCAATACCAACCTGGAGACTGAGTGTACCTGAGGACATGGTCAGATGAACTGCTGTTCTGGTTTGGCCTAAACCAGGCCGATTTTCCTTTCAGTGATTTTTACTTTCAGCTAAGTCTCCTCTAAGTAACTGCACTTTCTGAAACTAACTGCATGTTTTGCAGACAGTGTCTGCTTCCAGGACTGATAACGCTCGAAGTTTGTAGTTATCGCTGAGGCACCGGTAGGGATGTTGTGCAGTAAGGCTCTTGCTGTACTTAGTCTTAGAGAAACCAAGGTCACTGCTGAATTCCTCACTGCTTACGAGTGAAGAGCTGAAGGGGGGTTGCAGCTGCAGGGAGGAGTGGAGAGGACAGGTGACCCAAAATTGACCAACGAGGGTATTCCACCCCATACACGTCATTCTCGGTATAAAGCGGGGGGATCACGAGGGTCTCGGTCTCTTTCTGCTATGGCCGGTGTCCAAGGAGGACTCTGTCTGTTTTCCTGCTGCCCCCGATCCCGATCCATGCATCCCTGAATCCAGCTCTCGACCGTCGCTAGGCCCAGCCTGGGCCTTCCCGGAGCCTGCCCTGCAGTGCCGGTGGTGACGTGGCTGACTTCAGGGGAGCTCAGTCTCGGTTTTGTATATATATTTGTATATATTTGATTATTTCTATTATTATTATTATACTCTTTTCCATTATTATAGTTTATTAAAACTGTTTTAACTTTCCAACATGGAAGTCTCTCTCCCTTTTCCCTTTCCCTTTCCCTTTGCGGGGAGGGGGGGGATAACAGAGAGCATCTGCCACAGGTTTAATAGCCAGCCCAGCTTTAAACCGTGACAACTGCTAAAAGAGAAGTGGAAAGGACCTTTCCAGATTTTGCTCACCACCTACACAGCTGTCAAGCTCGAGGGAGTCACTCCGTGGATACATCACAGCAGGATCAAACCGGCCTCATCACCAGAATGGACTGTAAACCAAGAAGGGCCTTTACCTTTAAGATTAACCCGGGCATCACAAGGTTCTGGGTTCTCTCTCTTGCAGTGATGTCAGGAAATGCCAAAATTGATACAGATGGAGAAGCCAATACAGACATAAATGAGAACTTAATTCTAACTTTGATACAAGGGTTTGGTAGAATGTACAATCTTACTAGTGTGACAGCATACATCCCAATTCCTCATTCAGCCATTCAGCCTATCCCCTGGGGTATCATACCAATGAATTCATCCTTGTTGGAAGCATGTGATAACATCACAAAAGCCTTTAAACAGGCTAACGCTTCCTATTCGTTAAATGTAATAAGTGTAGACAAAAAAGGAGACAACAGGACAGTATTTGGGTGCAGAGGGACAGTGTCCCAGAGGATCACATCCCTTAAACGCTCAGTTTTTGCAAACTGCATTAGCAGCCTCCAGCGGACAGGCTGCAGGATTGTTGAGACTCTGTGTTACTGATAACATGATACCTAATAGGCAAGATAGATTGGTGCTTTAATTGGAGCACGAAACCCATTTATAACATCAGGAGAGCTAATTGGAGGTGCCTCAATATACAAATTGAATGGGGATTTCAAAGTTTTCTATTACCAGGATTAATGGCTTTAGAAAATCGGATGCTAATAGAAAATCTAACGTGGCAAGTAGAATCTTTGTCAAGAGCAACTCAAAAGGTATTCCAAATTGTTAATAAACAGATTCAAGCTGATAAGCAACATAACTCATTTTCCTTTTTTACTTGCTATTTGATCTGGGCGTGAGCTGTCCTGGGGGTTGAGAAATTCTTTGCCTGTGAGCTGCCCTGGGGGTTGAGAAATTCTTTGCCTGTGAGCTGTCCTAGGGGTTGAGGAATTCTTTAAATTCTTTATCTTATCAGCCTGATGGGTAAATTAACTGCCTAAGCATATCTCAGTAGAACAAGTTGCAGAACATTAAGGTTATACAAAACCCAGGAGAACTGGTCTTGCAGTTTGAGCCAAGATGTTACCACACCCGTGCAAGAAGAAAAGGTGAGAAGTGCACAGCAAGGAAGACATACGGCCTTCATCCCTGAGACCCCGGCCCACGACCACCAGGAGGAACTTATTATAATAAAGACCGCCTTCTCGGGGAAAGTCATGAATATGTATAGGCGTCCTTGAAATTATGATGAATGTGTAACACTTTGCCACATAAATACAAGCTGAATTACCGCGAAGGTGTGCACGACTTTCCCTGTGTCACCAAAATCGGGAATAAAACCTCTTAACACCAAGCAGGCACGCCTTTATTGCAGCACTGGGTGGCATGGGGGTTAGACCCTCCAAAACCGTGCGCACCCCCCCGATAATTGACCTTGTATTTATGTAGTAAAACGTTACATATTCATCATGATTCCAAGGACGCCTATACATATTCATAACTTTTCCCCAAAAAGGCGGTCTTTATTATAATGAGTTCCGAGAAATCACTTCCATAGCCTCCGCCTTTAACTCCTCCTGGTTGCGCACGCGCAGTTTCTTCTGGTGGTCATGGGCCAGGGTCTCAGGGATGAAGGCTGTATGTCTTCCTCTCTGTGCACTTTTCACCTCTCCTCCTTGCACAGGCGGAGTAGTCCCTTGGCTCTTGGTCAAACCATAGGACCGTTTCTTGCTGGATTTTGCACAACCGTAATGTTCTGTACCATTCTAAGGATATGCTTAGGTAGTTAATTTACGCATCAGATTGATAAGATAAAGAATTTAAAGAATTTCTCAACCCCCACGACAGCTCATACCCAGATCAAATAGCAAGTAAAAAAAGGAAAAAGGCAGAATACAGCATCCCTTCCCCATTATACCTATCCTACTAAACCTATCATTTTGTGATTAAACTGAATTCCATTTAATTTCAAATATTTGTAACATTTCCCCCCTTTGAAAGTTTTGAAAATCACTTCAAGACTTTCACCTCTATTTCTAAAGTTTATCTATTAATACAATTTATTTAATGTTGCTAGTGGGAGCCTTAAAATCGTTTATCTTTCATCTTGTGGTCTGGTTACTGCCTGAATAAACATTCGATTGAAGGCAGTTTTGTTGTTTATTTGTTTCTTTAGGCAATAATAAATCAGAGAAATAGTCATAAAGACTAGTAGCAAGACTAATGCGGTGCTAATTAATGATTTGGCCCATGAACTTAATTCCCATCCTAATCCACTGAAAATTTTGTCTATCCAACTCTCTTGCATGTCCTGTTGAAGTTTTTTGGTATCTGTTTTTATTTTCTCCAATAAATCTAAATCATATTCCACATCTTGAGTCACGTTCGGGATATGTATGCAGCAGTGATCTATTCTGTCTTTTAGAAATCCACAAACCCCATGTTCTTTAAGTAGAAGCATATCCAACGCCATTCTATTCTGTAAAGTCATTCTGGATGTCGCCTGTAATTGTAGATTTAAATCTTTAAACCCTTTCCTGGTCACATTTGCCAATCTCTCGACCTGTCCTGTTAATTGATATATCCATTCTCTATTCCTGTATGTTGATAAAGGAGTTAACAGAGATTCCAAAAACCAACTCACTCTTACCCCAGTTGAAGGTTCATTCCATCTATCTTCTTCTTCTGACCTTTTTACACATTTTAATTTCAAATTTTCAAGTGCTCCCCTAAAAGAAGACTTTTTCCAAATTGGGCATAATGTTGGCATGCCTAATGTTATTTGTTTTACTTTCCCATCTATAGGTAAGTGGGTGGTCCAAGTCCCATCGCTCATTGCCCAAACTAAATGTCCTGGACTCTGAATTGTATCTTTTCCACAATTAAATCTTTTGCCTCTTAATGGTGTATATGTATCAGTCAATAGGAGGTCATTCTTAAGGCCTCGACATAGACACCCATATTTTAAAGCTGCTGCTAAAGGGGGAACTTCCTGGATCGCCCAGTCTATTGTGCTACAGTTGTAAACCTTTTTGCAATTCCACCAGGGTACAAAACTTTCCTTTTCCCGAATTGAACTTCCCCTATTATCCACTGATGGCCATATTGTAAAAATTGATCCGTCCCAAACAAAACACCAGGAAGCATTTGCCATATATTGGAATTGGGATAGTATGGCCATAGACCAGACTGATTCCCAAATTATTCCCTTTCTTAGTTGCGTTTGCGTTTGGTTAATCTTTTCACTTTTTGTTATCCATATAGTGGTGTTCTTTGTTTCTATTTTAGGGTAATAACACCATCCCTTATGTCCTGGACCTCCATATAATCCAGGTTGTGCTACAAATCGTCCTTTACATTCCCAACTGGTTGAATATACTGGTGCTCCTTCCCCAGTTTTAACCTTCTGCAATTCCCATGTCTCTCTAGGTTCCTGTTTACACGTCATTGTCCCATTTTTGTATTCTAAGTTAGTCAAATTCATAGTTAAAATTCCCCATGGAATTGGTTCACCCACTGCCCTTGGTATTGGTAAACAAGCTGTAATCTGTGACACATTTTGCAAGTTGGCAAACTCCTTGATTAACCCTAACATCACATTTTCCTCCGGAGTTCTCCTTGGGAGATATATCAACTGATCTCTTTCTATTTGAGGGTCTGTGTTCCCATATCCTTTTGTTATATCCTTGTCACGGTTGTTCAATTTTTGTCTCTAACCTGGCTCCTACTAACAAAAATTCCTGAATCAATATTAGTTCCACAAGTATTACAAACTGATATCCAAAGTTAGACATGTTTCAGAGTCAATTTTGACGTTTCAGCATCCCTGTTAACAACTCTCCAAACTGGCGGAGCTTTCTTCACTCTGGTGTAACGTATCCACGCATTCGATTCAGCGATCTTTATGGCAGTGAATGTGGTCAGCAACACCTGGAAGGGTCCTTTCCAACGTTCCTGAAGAGGTTCAGAGGTCCAGGTCTTTACATAAACGTAATCTCCCGGCTGAAAATCATGAAGAGGATTTTCTAAAGACAGAGGTCTGTTCCACACAATCACACTCCGAAGCGCAGTTAGAGTCTTTCCTAAAGAAAGCAGATAGTTATATACATCCTGTTTCCCTTTTAAATGCATGTCTACATTTGGTTCAGGAGATTCATAAGGTTTTCCATACAACAGTTCATAAGGACTGATTGATGTTTCACCTTTTGGTTGGACCCGTATCCGTAACAGGGTTAATGGAAGAGCCTGAGACCACTTCAAGTTGGCTTCCTGACATATTTTACTGATTTGTCTCTTTATTGTCTGATTCATTCTTTCTACTTTTCCACTAGATTGTGGCCTCCAAGGTGTATGTAAATCCCAAGTAACTCCCAACACCTTACTGATATTCTGCACTACCTCTGCAATAAAATGTGGACCTCTATCTGAGGAAGTTCCAATCGGTACTCCAAATCTCGGAATGATTTCTTGTAACAACCATTTAATTACCTCTTTTGCTTGATTTGTCCGACAGGGAAAGGCTTCTGGCCATCCTGAAAAAGTATCAACCCCTACCAGAATGTACCGATACCCATTTTGTCCAGGTAATTCCGAAAAATCTGCCAATAGTCTCCTGTTTCCATTCCTGATCTTAATACTCCCATTGGAAGTTTCTTTTTCACTAATGGATTGTTCTTTAAACAAATCTCACATTTAGCAATCACTTTCTTTGTCATTTCTAACATTTTTACTGATACAATATGCCTTTTTAAGAAAGTTAGTAGGGCTTCTGCTCCCCAATGACATTCCGTATGTTTTGTTTGTATTATTTCCCTCATCAGAAGTGGTGGAATTACCACTTGACCTATTGTTGTCACCCATCATCCAGCTACATTTTTCTTTGCATGTAATAAACTTGCTAACTTTTCATCTTCCTGAGACTATTTAGGTTTTTCTCTAGGTAAGGTAATAGTTTTAGTAGGAACTAATGCCATTAGAAAGGCATCTTTCTTTGCTACTCTTTTAGCCACTCTGTCAGCCAATTTGTTTCCTATGGTTTCTTTTGAGTTTCCTGTCTGGTGGGCTTTACAGTGCATGATTGCTACATTAGCTGGTTTTTGGACTGCTTGTATTAATTTCAAAATTTCTTCTTTGTACTTTATGCTTGTCCCTTGGGAGGATAATAATCCTCTTTCTTTCCACAGAATTCCATGGATATGTACTACACCAAAAGCATATCTTGAATCAGTCCAGATATTTACTTTCTTTTCTTTGCTCAATTCTAGTGCTCTTGTCAAAGCTATTAATTCTGCCTTTTGAACTGAGGTTGTGCTAGGTAAGGAATCTGCTTCTATAACAGTGTTTTCAGTTGTCACCGCATATCCTGCGTATCGAATTCCGTTCTCCATGAAGCTGCTGCCATCTGTATACAGCTCCCAGTCAGGATCCTCCAACGCTGTATCCTTTAAATCCTCCCGACTGGAGTATACATGTTCTATGGTTGTTAGACAGTCATGTTCCAGTTGTTCTTCTTCCTGTACAGAACTCAAAAAGACTGCAGGATTGGCAAGGTTAGTAGTTTTCAGAATCACATCATCCTGTTCGGTTAAAATCACTTGATACTTCATCATTCTGCTAGGGGATAACCAGTGACCCCCCTTTTGTTCCAGAACAGTGATTACCATATGTGGTACGTATACTGTTATCATTCTCTCCAAAGTCAATTTACGTGCCTCTTGTATTAGCATTACTGTGGCTGCAACTGCTCGGAGGCAACTTGGCCATCCTTAGAGTATCCAGTTGTTTGGAGAAGTATCCTACCGGTCTCTTCCAGCTTCCCATCCTCTGGGTTAACACTCCGAGTGCAAGATGTTGTCTCTCATGCACGAACAATTTGAAGTCCTTAGTCAAATCTGGAAGTCCTAGTGCCGGTGCAGTCATCAGGGCCCGTTTTAAATCCCGAAAAGCCTTTTGCTGTTCTGGGCCCCACACAAACGGTACAATTTTCTGGGCTTCATATAACGGTTTAGCTAACACACCGTAATTCATTATCCAGAGTTGACACCACCCCGTCATTCATAGAAAAGCTCTCAATTCATGCACGCTTCTAGGTTCAGGGATACCACAAATTGCCTCTTTATGGTCCGTTCCCAATTGTCTCTGTCCTTGAGTGATCTCAAATACTAAATAGATTACAGTCTGGCTCGCTATTTGAGCTTTATTTTTAGATACTTTGTACTCACTTAGTCCAAGAAAGTTTAAAAGGTCTATGGTTGCCTTTACACAGGCGGATCTTGTTTCTGTAGCAATCAAGATGTCATCTACATATTGTAGAAGCAGATGTTCAGGTTTTGGTTCTGAATCGCTTTGTTTCCACTGTTCAAGTTCCTTTGCTAACTGGTTACCAAAGATCATTGGGCTGTTTTTAAATCCCTGGGGTAACCTTGCAGCTGCATCTTCCGTCCTGTCTGCGGATTTTCCCATTCAAAGGCAAACAGCTTTCGACTTTCCTTCTCCAAGGGTATGCAAAAGTAAGCATCTTTTAAATCAAGCACTGTAAACCACCGATAATTTTCTCGTAATGCTGTTAAGAGTGTGTACGGGTTGCCACGACAGGATATATGTCTTTAACCAGTTGATTTATGGCCCTTAAATCCTGAACTAATCTGTATTCACCTGAAGGTTTCTTTACTGGTAAGATTGGAGTGTTATATTCTGATTCGCATTCTTCTAGAATTTCGTACTTTAAAAATTTGTCAATTATTCCTTTAATTCCCTGTCTCACCTCTGTTTTAATTGGATATTGCTTAATCCTTATCAGTTTCACTTGATCCTTTAATTCTATCTTTACAGGTTGTGCTACCTTAGACTTCCCAGGTATGTCTGTACCCCAGACTGTTGGTATAACAGCTTCATCTATTTCCTGGGGTATTTCTGATTCCTTTACCCTTTCTTGTATCATCAGTATTTCTTCTGTCTTTGATTCTGGAATTTTCAGAAAGATTTCACCATCCTCAAAAACTATTTGTGCATTTAATTTAGATAACAAATCTCGTCCTAGTAAAGGTATCGGACAATCTGGTATATACAACAATTCGTGTGTAATTATTTTACTTCCGAATTTTAAGTCTAGGGGTTGTAGGAATGGTCTGTTTTCCTCTTTCCCTGTGGCACCAATTATTTTAGCAGATTTATTTCCCAACCTCCCTTTACAGACATTTAAAACAGAATATGTTGTTCCAGTATCCACCAGAAATTTAACTCCTTGATCTCTCAGCTTGATTATAACCAGAGGTTTCAGCTGGGTTCCCCTCCGGTCCTCCTCAATCATCTGAAGTCATTATTCTCCTTGCCTCTCTTTGATCTGTCTCTTGTTCGTTCTTGGGACATTCTCTTTTCCAGTGCCCCTTCTCTTTGCAATACGCACACTGATTAATTCCTAGGGTGTTTGCTCCTCGTTCTCCAAAGTTTCTAAAGCCTCCTCTTCACCTTACTTGGCCTCTGCCTCTGGTAACATTTCCTGTCAAGGCAGCTATCAGTCTGCTCTCTTTAATCCTCTCTTTCTTATCTTTTCTCTGTTCTTCCTCCTTTTCTCGGTTGTTATATATCTTCCAAGCTGTTTCAAGCATTTTATTTAAATTTCTCGAATCCTTCCCCTCTAATTTTTGCAGTTTTCTTTTTATATCTGGGGCTGATTGTCCCATGAATATTAAAGCCAATTGTTGTTGTTCAGCTTCTGTCTCTAACTTCAAATCAGTGTATTTTCTGGCCATTTCTTTCAATCTTTCTAAAAACACTGAGGGTGATTCATTTCTGTCTTGTTTCAGCTCATATAATTTAGACCAATTTAAAGCTCTTGGCATTGCATGTTTCACCCCATACAGCACCCACTTTTGATACTGGGTTAACTTTCTCCTGTGCTCTGTTATATTCGGATCCCATTGAGGGCCTCCTGTAGGAAAATTTTGCTCCATTGTTCCGGTAAGCATATCGTTTGTGTGTGCAGCTTCTGCCTGTGCTTTTCCAGTTTTTAACACCATCTGTTTTTCTGTGCTATCCAATAAATTATCCAAGATTACTTGTATATCATTCCAATCAGGATCCTGTGTCCTAATGATAGTTTCTACGATCCTTCCTACCCTTTCCGGATCCTTCCTATATGTTCCTGCTGCCTGTTTCCATGCCATCAAATCCGTCACAGAAAACGGTACCTTTACATACACTGGCCCCTGCGGTCCTACTCCCTGTCTTAAAGGAGCTACTAATCGAGATTGCTGTCTAGTTCTCTGGGCTATAGGTGAATGAATTCCTGACAGACCTTCTCCAGGATCTTCCTCCTCTCTCTCAGTGCTATCCGGTTCAACTACCCTTGGTACGAATTCATCTACATTCCTCCCTGGGGGTGCTATTTCTAATTCTAATTCCATTTCATCTTCCTTTGGTGCAGTACATCTAATATCTCTTGCCAATGTCACAAGCGGAACAACAACTCTCTAATTTTCTTTCTTCTGAGGTAAGTGTCATTACCAAATTGTCCCGGCTAATTAATTTACATTCCTTTTGCCAATCAGTCCGTTGTCTTACATAAAAGAACAAATCTACATATGGTACTTCATTCCACTTTCCTTCCCTTCTGTAAAACAGCATTAATTGTAGTATAGTGTTATATTTCAATGTTCCATTCCTTGGCCACTTCTCCTGATCTTCCAAAACATACAATGGACACCAATTATTACAATACTCTATCATTTGGCTTTTACGCAAATCCTCGTGTATTTCTCCCCAATGTGATAACAAACATCCCGATGGCGAAGTTTTTTGTATCTTTTCATCTAACGTTAAATTCCCTTCACTTTTACTCTTAAACAACTTTGCAAATCCTGATGCCATGTTACCGACTTTTTTTTTGTTGTTTATTTATTTATTTATTTAAAACACACAAATCGAATGCTTCGTCTGTCTCCGACCAAGCCCCTCACGGGATGTTGGAACTGCGAATTGGGACTCCGCACTTGCTTCGTGCGTATATGCACGTCTCCATCGCACACCGGTCACACACTCACACACCTGACAATAAAACCAGAAAAAACAAAACTCGAGCTTCCCAAATTCCAAATGCCTAGGCAACCAGAACCAGACCCAAATGTCCAACCCTGCAATAGCTTTCACTTATGACTGACGGGCAGAATGCCAGATGTCTAATTCAGCAACCGCAGATTAGACCCAAAGCGGGCGCCCTGAGCCCCAACCCTGCTAAGCTTTCACCGCGCCTTATGGGCAGGCTATCCAAAACCAGACCAGAATTTGTAAAGATGTGCCTTACCTCTCCAGGGGACGTTGCGAGGAGCTGCCGTGAGTCGAGGGTGATGCTTCCCCTCCGAGAATTCCTCGGTGACGGCTGGAGCTGGATCAGCACTCAATCTCCTTCAGTCTCACTCGCAAGGTCCCATCTGGGTCGCCAAAACTGTCACCGAAATCGGGAATAAAACCTCTTAACACCAATGTAGCATTAAGAAGCAGGCACACCTTTATTGCAGCACTGGGTGGCATGGGGGTTAGACCCTCCAAAACCGTGCGCACCCCCCCTGATAATTGACCTTGTATTTATGTAGTAAAACGTTACATATTCATCATGATTCCAAGGACGCCTATACATATTCATAACTTTTCCCCAAAAAGGCGGTCTTTATTATAATGAGTTCCGAGAAATCATTTCCATAGCCTCTGCCTTTAACTCCTCCTGGTTGCGCACGCGCAGTTTCTTCTGGTGGTCGTGGGCCAGGGTCTCAGGGATGAAGGCTGTATGTCTTCCTCTCTGTGCACTTTTCACCTCTCCTCCTTGCACAGGCGGAGTAGTCCCTTGGCTCTTGGTCAAACCATAGGACCGTTTCTTGCTGGATTTTGCACAACCGTAATGTTCTGTACCATTCTAAGGATATGCTTAGGTAGTTAATTTACGCATCAGACTGATAAGATAAAGAATTTAAAGAATTTCTCAACCCCCACGACAGCTCATACCCAGATCAAATAGCAAGTAAAAAAAGGAAAAAGGCAGAATACAGCATCCTTTCCCCATTATACCTATCCTACTAAACCTATCATTTTGTGATTAAACTGGATTCCATTTAATTTCAAATATTTGTAACACCTGTGCTGCCCAGCGCTGAATAAACATACCTACTTTACAACCCTACCGGTTGTGGAGTCTGTTTTCCACACATCAAAGCCAATGACTGCAAAATAGACTGGCCTTAGACTTGCTATTAGTCAAAGAACAAGGAGTGTGTGGATACCTTAAGTTAGACAAAGAACACTGCTGCATCCACATCCCAAACATCACTGATAATCTGCAAGAGCAATTGGACAAAATGAAGAGAGGAGCAGAAGACAGCAGGGCAATCAGGGATGCAGCAGAAAATAGTTGGCTCAACACAATCCTGCAAGAATTAGGTGGATTGTCTCTAAAAGTATGGTTAGCCGCATTGTTAGAGGGAATAGTTTATGTAGTTCTGATTATAGTTATCATAGGGCTCTGCGTGGGTTGTGTTATGAGAATCACAGAATCACAGAATGTTAGGGATTGGAAGGGACCTCGAAAGATCATCTAGTCCAATCCCCCTGCCAGGGCAGAATCATTGAGAAAAGCATATGGAAGTAGTGAGATAATAAATCTAACTACTTCCAAAGGGGGGAATTGATACCAGACGGTTTAGCAACAGTTTAGCAAGAGCAGGACTCAGAGTAGGCACTAAAAGGCCTACTCTGTGTCATCTTTACACAGAATCAGCTTTCCTGTCAGTAATTTTCCTTTCCGCTAGAATAACAGAGAATAACAGTATGTTCTGAAGCAAACTGCATGTTTTGTAGATAGAGTCTGCTTATGGGACTGATAACAGTGTTATAGTCATCAATGATTCTTGCTTGCGCTTAGTCTTAGAAAATCCAAGGTCTCTGTTAAATTCCTTGCTAATTATAAAGAAGGGCCAAAGACAATCAGGACTGTGAAAAACAACTTTGTGATGTCTAAATTAACTTGATTCAAAAACTCTGGCGCCGGAGGAGAGATAAGTCCAGTGAGAACCAGAACAACATCTTCTCCTTGAGGCCACCTGCACTTGTCAACAAGAAGGCCTCAACCACGCTTGCACAGAAGCACAATTATGGGGGGATTGCGACCACTAAAGACCCCCAGGGACCACCCCAGACCCCTTCCCCAATTTAGTACGCGTGCGCAAAGACAATTACATAATGTATTAGCATATGCATAAGTTTCTTGGAATGGGTGGGCTTTTCTTGGAATTGTATGAACATTCATTTTTCTGTAATGTATATAATGAGTATGCTTTTGTTCCTAGGTGTGTGTGCTAGGAGGAGAGATCCCCTGTGCACCTGTTACCGGAAAACAGTAACCAAGAAAACTCTCTAAACCAAATGATAGTTTAGAAAGCTGACATTGGTTTATTGCAGCACTGGGTGCACGGGGGATCTCTCCTCCTAGCATGCACACCTAAGAACAAAAGCTTGCTCGTTATATACATCACAAATATGAATATTCATATAATTCCAAGAAAAGCCCACCCATTCCAAGAAACTTATGCATATGCTAATACATTATGTAATGCATTACGTAATGTCTTTACGCATGCATACTAAATTGGGGAAGGGGTCTTGGGTGGTCTCTGGGGGTCGCTGGTGGTCGCAATCCCCCTTAATTGTGCTTCTGTGCAAGCGTGGTCGAGGCGTTCTTGTTTACAAGTACATGTGTTCTCAAGAAGAAGATATCATTTTGGACTTATCTCTCCTCTGACACAAGAGTTTATGAATCAAGTTAATTTAGACATCACAAAGTTGTTCTCTACAGTTTTGTTTTGTTTTTTGGCCCTTTTATAATTAGCAGAGACCTTTGTTTTTCTGGGACTAAGCGTAAACAGCATGAATCATTGTCTACTAGAACCTTGTTATCAATCCCATAAACAGACTATCTACAAAACATGTAGTTTGCTTCAGAACCTATTGTTATTCTCTATTATTCTAGCTAAAAGGAAAATTACTGACAGGAAAGCTGATTCTGTTTAAAGGTAACACAGAGCAGGCCTTTTAGAGCCTACTCTGAGGCCTACTCTTGTTAAACCGTTGCTGAACTGAACCATCTGGTATCACACCCAGCGCTGCAATAAACCAATGTCAGCTTTCTAAACTATTATTTGGTTTAGAGAGTTTTCTTGGTTACTATTTTCCGGTAACAGTTCAGCCTGGAGAAAAGAAGGCTCCAGGGACACCTTAGAGCAGCCTTCCACTACCTGAAGAGGACCTATAGGAAAGCTGGAGAGGGACTTTTTACAAGGGCGATACGATGAGGAGTAACAGTTTTAAACTGAAAGAAGATAGATTTAGATTAGATATAAGGAAGAAATTCTTTACTGTGAGGGTGGCAAGACACTGGAACAGGTTGCCCAGAGAAGTTGTGGATGCCCCCTCCCTGGAAGTGTTCAAGGCCAGGTTGGATGGTGCTTTGAGTAACCTGGTCTAGTGGAAAGTGTCCCTGCCCATGGCAGGAAGGTTGGAAAAAGATGATCTTAAAGGTCCCTTCCAACCCAAACCATTGTATGATTCAATCAAATCAGAGTAGGGTAATGAGAAATAAAAACAATTTTTAAAACACCCTCCCCCCACCACCTCTCTTCTTCCCAGGCTCATCTTTACTCCTGATTTTCTCTACCACCTCCTCCTCCTGCAGCGGCGCAGGTGGACAGGGAACAGGGTTTGTGACCAGTTTATCATAACATTGTTTCCTGCCACTCCTTCCTCCTCAGGGGGGGACTCCTCACAAGCTTCCCCTGCTCCAGCTTGAGTTCCCTCCCACGAGAGGCAGTCCTCCATGAACTTCTCAAATGTGAATCCTTCCCATGGGCTGGAGTTCTAACATGTCCAGTACAGCAGCACTCAGTGGTGGTGCAACATAATTCAGGCCACAATAATCCACAGTTAGTCTCCATTCCCCATTAGACTTTCACACTGGCCATATGGGACTGTTGAAGGGGGAGCGCATTTTGCTGATCACTCCTTGGTTCTCCAATTGACGGTCAGCTCATGGATGGGGAGCAGGGAGTCTGTTAGTCCGATATTGCCATCGGTGGACCATTTAGTAGCAATGGGCACCTTTTGCTCCTCGACCCTCAGCAGCCTCACAATAGAAGGGTCCTCTGATTGACAGACCAGGCAAGGTAGACAGCTGTTTAATTTCTTCGATCTCCACAGCCACTACACCAAACACCCACCAGTACCCCTTCGGGTCCTTGAAATACCCTCTCCTCAGGTAATCTATACCAGAATGCATGGGGCATCTGGGCCAGTCACAATAGGGTGCATCTGCCACTCAGTCCCAGTCAGACTCACTTCAGCTTCCAATACAGTCAGCTCTTCGGAGCCCCCTGTCACACCAGAGATACAAATGGATTCTGTCCCTTTATAGCTTGACAGTATTATGGTGCATTGTGCACCAGTGTCCACTAAAGCCCTATACTGCTATATTTCTGGTGTGCCAGGTCATCGAACCCCACATAGTCAAAAAAACCACAGTTGTCCCTATCCTCCACCTGGCTGGAGGCAGGGCCCCTCTAATCCTGAACATAGTGTTCGTTATTGACGTCTCAGTTCAAGCAGCTCACGTAGATTCAATCCCTGTTATTCACATCTGGTAAATAGGGATCCGAAGCCCATCTACGCTGTCTGGAAAGCTTCCCATTGGAAACTGGAGCAACAAATTTCCTGGAAGAAGACCCATTCCTAATTGGTTCACCTTGCAACTAATGTACGTAAAGCCGAGGTAGGTTTTCCATCCCTTTTCCTCATGTCTTCTCCATGGTCACGCAGGAAAAACCACAGGGTGCCTCATGATGTGTACCATCTCTCCCAAGTAGGTCTTGCAGGGGAACACTGTCTCCTGATGGCCAAGACATTCTTTGGTGCAGGTGGGGAGCGGGGTCTGTCCTCCATCTGGGACAATTTTTCCAACACCTTACTGAGCAGTTCTGTGGATTTGTCAGACGTTTTTTCCACAGCAGGACGCTGGCCCGTGTGGAGGAAATGAGGTTGTCTGCATACTGCCACATCTGATTATCTATGTCACCCGCTGTTGGTGCATCGGCATCTGTCCAGCTAAATAATGCCAATGGTTTGGTGAGGAGAAGGAACACGCCTCCACAAAATCCAATGTGAATCAAAGTGAAGACATTTATTAAGCATAAGCTGTCCCTTTTATACATTTTGTACTTTCCCTAGCTGTAAGCATGTGCATTGCTATTCGTTAATATTACTAAACATACTCTTCTTTGATGTGTTGATTGGTCACTGCTCTGCCACTGGTCCTTCCTTAATTGGCTCCATCAGTTCTTGTTTCTTCTCCTCCGTGTTCGGCTCCCACCGGCTACTCCCTCAATTCTTGTTTGCTCAGCTGCTGTTTTTCCTCATCTCTCGAAGGTCGGCTTGTTGACACTAGCTACATGAATCTTCTCACGCAGCTAGGCCTTCGCTCCATACTCTCATACTTCTGGCTCATTACATGACCATTCTGCTCCAAAAACCCCTCTACAATTCCCCCTTTCTTTTCTTGAGCCAGAAAGGCCGTGTTTATTGTCCGCTGCAGGGCCCTTTGCAAGCAGGAGAATAAACACGGTAATACAAGGATGATAATACAAATCACAAACAATCCCATCAATAGCATTTTAATCAATCCGACCAGCCACCCTCCAATTCCCAAATTACCCAACCAGTCATCCAGGAACCCATGCTGTTCCCGTATTTTCTGTGTGGCATCCATGAGCTCTTTGATCTGCTTATGAATTGACCTGGAATGATCGTTCAGATCCATGCAACACATCCCATCAAACTCCTGACATCCGTGACCGTGCACTAATAATAAAAAATCTATAGCAGCTCTATTTTGTAAGGTAGCATGTCGGATACTATCTACATCATTGGCTAATGTTCCTAAAATTCTAGAAGTTTGATCAGCTCTTTTTGCAACCCAGCAAGCTAAATTTCGCAATTGTGTTAGTCCTTGTGCAGCAGCCACACCCGGTGCAAAAATAGAAGAAAGAACTACTTTGGTCCTAGACCATAGTTCTACCTCATCTTTACATTCTTTCCCTAAGGTAGTGACACTTCTTTTAATCTTGTGTAGGTTAGTGTGATTTAATATGACCTTTCGTGTAGGCATTAGTAAGCTTAATTTACCTATGGTACACGGACCTCCCAGTTTTTTACTGGGCAGCCCTGGCCAAGCCCTATCTCCACAAATTAGGAATAAACCTTCTGGTAATTTTCTAGGCATGGCCAAATCCGGTGCTGGCTCTGTTCGACTACGCCCTACGTTTGCACACCAGATAGATTCATTTTGCCACAATGGATTACTGGGTGTGACATTTTGTAATCTCTTTATGTCGTTCTGATAAATGTTTGATCCCTCTGTGTAATTGAAAAACACACAAGATTCTGCCTCTAAAGTTCCTAGGATGTCAAGTTCTTGGGGCTCTAAGGGATTGACAGGCAAGCTATCGTCCTATAAATCCCAATGTTCGCCACATTTCATTGCATTCTCACAGAGGCTCTGTTTCAGCACATTCAACCCTGCCACTATCTCCTTACTTTCAGATCTGTTTAAGGGAACCCCCACTAGAAATGTATGAAAGGGTTGTTCAGGCTGAGCTAAGGAGGCACAAAACTGCGTCTGGTTCAAGTTCCGCATCAGAGTCACCCAAACGTTGTGACTCCCCTTCCATAGTGTAGGTGGAAGGACTATCGGTTGATGACCTTTTGTCAGGTCCAGGATCCAAAGCAGGCTTAACACAGAAAAAACAACCCTTGCTTCATCATGACTGCGCCTTTTGCTCCCTTTTCTATACCTCCCACGCAAACCTTTTTTCACACTTCCCGCAGTCAGGGCACTGGATCTCTCGAGAGGTCAGTGTTCCGAGGCAGATCCTGAGTTGGCTCCTGTAGTTCAGGTTGTTTTTGTAGCCACGGCTTCACCCACTTAGCTGGTACCCATTTGGCTCCTGTATCTGTAACGACACATGCATACCCTCGACCCAACATTATTAATTTCATTGGACCTTCCCACACACCAGTCACCCCATTTTTTACCATCACTTTGGCTTGTTCCTGTTCTTTCTGAAAAGCCTCCATACCTCCCTTTAACCCTGCACCATGTTTTACTGCTGGAGGTACAGAGTAGTCCTGTGGCAAGCGTAAAAAGTTTAGTACATAAAGCGCTTTACACAACCTGTCAGGAGGAGATAGCCCTGGCTCTCCCCCTTTTTGTTTTTGTAAAAGGTGTTTCAGAGTTTGATTCATGCGCTCCACAATAGCTTGTCCCGTTGGTGAATGTGGGACACCTGTTATATGTGTTATACCCCACAGTTGGAAAAAGTCCTGTGTGGCACGTGCCACATAGCCTGGGCCATTGTCTGTTTTAATCGTCTGTGGAATGCCCAGGGCCGCAATAGCAGAACGCATGTGTCGTTGAACGTGTTTGCTGGATTCGCCTGTTTGTGCTGTAGCCCAGGTAGCAAGGGAGAAACAGTCAACACTCACGTGGACATATTTCAGCCGTCCAAATTCGGGGATGTGTGTTACATCCATTTGCCATATCTCCAACGGTCCAGTACCGTGGGGGTTGACACCAGGTGCTAAACCACCCCCAAGATGTTGACAGTCTGGACAGGACTGGACTATCCCACGTGCATCTGCACTGCGTAGCCCAAACTGACGCCGCAGTACCTTAGCAGATTGATGGAAAAAGGCATGAGATCGTTGTGCTTGAGCGAAGCGATCAATTGAAGGCGCAGCCCAGGCAGGTGCGACAAGTTTGTCTGCCCGAGCATTGCCTTCAGCTAAGCCTTCCAGGAGTCCTGTGTGACTACGGATATGTGTGATGAAATATGGATGCAGTCGCTCTGTCAGCAAAAGCCATAATTCATGAAAAAGTTGGTATAGTTGTTCATTAGCTATCTCTTTGAGCAGAGCACGCTCCATCCTCTGGACAATCCCTACGACATATAAAGAGTCACATACCACATTAACAGGTGCTGTGTTCCATCGCCTGAAGACCTCCACCACAGCTCGCAATTCTAATTGTTGTGTAGACCCTTGAATGTCAGATAAAATTACATCATGCCACTTCCCATTGTCTAACCATGTTAGTGCTGCTTTTTGAGCTTTGCCTCCAGCATCTGTAAAAACGGTGACACCACTGACCGGACGTTCTGACCTTTTTGGTAATTCTTCCCATTGACCCAATTGCAGCACGGAGAAGTATTTGTGAGGGGGTAGATGTACCTTCAACTCGCCCCTATAATCCAATAACGCAACTTGTAATGGTATGGAATTTTGTAATGCCCATTGTAGATACTCTGCAACCAGTGGAATAACCAAAAAAGCAGGTTCGACGCCTGCTATCTCTACAACCCTCTGCCTTCCTTTCATTACAAGTTGTGCTATGGCCTCTACTTTCGTAGTGATGGTACGTTTTGGTTGCATAGGCAAAAAGATCCATTCCAGCACATGTAGAGGATCCTTGTCAGTCACCCACTGCATAATTAATGCCAGGGGGTGGCGATCGTGATTGATAACCAATACTCCAATACTGTAATCTGGGTCCCAACGGTGAGTGTATGCCATAGCTATTTTGGTACTCAGGTGTTCCAATGCCTGCTCAGCTTCCTGTGTCAATGTGCGGGGGGCATCTGCACCGCCTCCTCCCTTTAGCAATTGCATCAAAGGTGCCAATTCAGCATTGGTGAGACCACACAGGGTTCGCACCCAATTGAGGTCTCCCAACAGTTTTTGTACATCATTTAAAGTACTGATATTCACACGAATTTCTAGTTTTTGGGGTCTAACAGTTGTTTTGGTAATTTCCCACCCAAGGTACTTCCAGTTTTCCTCCTGTTGTACCTTTTCTGGAGCTATTTGCAATCCACCTTTTGCTAGTTCAGTCTGCAGTGTATGAATCAATTGTTTTTTATCCAATTGTTTCCCTGCTATTAGAATGTCATCCATATAATGGTATATAATCAAATTTGGAAAATTCCTTCGCACAGGAGCAAGTGCCCAGGCCACATACATTTGACACATTGTCGGTGAATTTTTCATTCCCTGTGGTAACACAACCCAATGATAGCGTTTCATAGGTGCAGCTTTGTTCACTGATGGCACCGAAAAAGCAAATTTCTGATAGTCATCAGGGTGCAAAGGGATGGTGAAGAAACAATCTTTTAAGTCAATGATTAAAATGTCCCAGTCTTTAGGGATCATATTGGGGGATGGGAGCCCTGGTTGTAGGGTTCCCATATCATCCATGACCTCATTGATTTTTCGAAGGTCATGTAACAAACGCCATTTGCCACTTTTTTTCGGAATAGTAAATATTGGGGTGTTCCATGGGCTTGTTGTGGGCTCAATATGACCTTTTTCCAGTTGCTCCTGTACCAAGCTTTCGAGGTGGGCGATTTTTTCTGCAGACAGCGGCCATTGATCAACCCAAACTGGGGTTTCTGTTTTCCAGGTTAGTTTTAGGATTGGTCGCCCTTCATCAATGGCCGCCTCTAAAAACCCTCACTGTTAGTTACCAAGCGTGCCCCTAATTGACTTAATGCATCTCTCCCCAGTAAACAAATGGGGACAGGCATCACATATGGTCTTACTGTACAGGTACTCCCATCCTGCAATTTGCAACAAATCACATTTGTACTGATTTTAGTGGTCTGTATTCCCCCGACCCCCAAAATGGGCGTAGGGGGGATCTCCAATGGCCACGAATGAGGCCACGCTGCTTGACTGATTATTGTAACGTCTGCTCCAGTATCAATCAGCATAATTACCACGCAAGTTTTCCCACCAGGTTCTTTTAGTGTTACCCGTTCTGTTGGTTTTGCCTTACTGATATCCATTGCCAGATAAATGTCAGCCTGGCCTGTTGATCCAAAACCCCCAGCCCCTCTTATCTGATTCCCAGCTGTGGGCACAGCTGATTTAAAGGGGACCAGTTGTCCAATTTTTTCTCCTTTGGGTATATGAATTGGTGGCAGGGGGGTCCATACCATAATAGATATGACCCCTGTAAAATCGGCATCGATTATACCGGGTAAAACGAAAAGACCTTTTCGGGTCGTAGAGAATCGCCCGATAAGTAAGGCACTCAACCCGTGACCCAGTGGGCCTTTCATATCAGTGGGTATACATTGTACTTGCGGGTCTATCAGAGTCACCTCTACTGCTGTGGCAATGTCCACCCCAGCACTCCCTCTTGTGGCGGCGGCGACGCCATCCAGGCAGCCCGGGTGGAAGACCTGTTTTGTGTCATCGCGCTGGGTCTCCTCGCGCTCGCCCCCCCGTTTCCCAGCCGAGTTCCCTGCTTAGTGAATCTAGATCGGCATTCATCTGCACGGTGACCGTATTTCCGGCAGCAATTGCAGGTCCCTGCAAACTCGTGACTTTTTACTCGGCATTGAGCCTTAAGGTGTCCCGGTTTGCCACAGTTGTAACATTTTGGTCCCTGATCGCCTCTCCCTGATCGTACTAGAGGTTTCACCGCAGCCGCAAAGGCTGACGCCATGTATCCTGCTGTTTCTTCCGTTGTTCCTACGCGCTCACACGCATCCATCATTTCTGCCAGGCTAGAATTTTTGGGTAATGTCTGTAAAATGCGCTTACAAGTAGGATTAGCATTGTCGACTGCCAACGACATTAGCAACGCCTCTCGAGCTACATCGGTCAGCGATGCCCTTTCCAATGCTTCACGCAATCTTTCTAAAAATGTCATATAAGGCTCAGATGGACCTTGCCTTATTTTTGTATAGGCAGGAATTACTTTCCCATCTTCTGGGAGGGTTTTAAAAGCCTCTCGGGCTAAGGTGGCAGTAAGTGCCAAGGCTTCTGGTCTAAGTCGTGCCTGTCGTTGTGGATCACTAAACTGCCCTTCTCCCACCAGTTGGTCAAATGTTATCCCTAAAAGAGGATCATTATCTCCCCTCCCCAGGTTTTCCACCGCTGCAGCCTGTGCTGCGTCATGCCACCTCGTCCGCCACAAGAGTTCCTGCATCGGGGTTAAAATCATCGCCATCAATTGCTTAAAATCAAAAGGTGTTAAAAGCATAGACATAAAGATACTATTTATAAATGCTTGGGTATAAGGTGCATGCAACCCATTTTGTTGTACCGCTTTCCGTGCCTCCTTAACAATCTCCCACTGTAATCCTACCCAGTGCGGTGGTTCTCTCCGATTTCCCAAAATAACTGGGAAAGCTGTGGGCAGAATCTCCCCCTCCACTAGCGCATTCCGTATAACTCCTCGCCACCGTAATCGTGGATCGTCTCCTCCCCCGTCCCCCATGACAGAGTGCATACCAACATTCCCATCCATATTTCTCATGCGGCTAGTCCCAGCCGCCTCAGCACCCCCCCCGGCCCCCCTGGCCCCCCCGCGTAGGCGTTCCCTTTCTTCTTCTCTCCTCTGCTCCTCCTTATGCTGTCGCTCAGTTAAGGTCGTCTGTCTTTCCAGGTCTTGTAATTTTGCTAACAATTTTTCCGCCCAAGCCACCGGATCCTTAAATTTCCCTGGACCGCCGGCAGGCGATGGGGGAGACGACGGGGGCAGAGGGGGATATTCGTATTCGGCGCGATTTGCGAGATTGGTGGCTCGCGGAGGCTTGAAGGGTGGGGGGGTGGGCTCGGGCTGATGCTCGTCAACCTCCATTTCCTCCGGTTTAGGGGGCTCCCCTGTTGGTTTAGGGGGTATTTCAATTTTCTCCTGCTCTTCTGGTGGTGCGGAGGGGTTTGAAAAAACCGGTATTGGCGGCTGACCAAAAACACGAAGACCTCTCGCCCCAGGGTTAACCTCTGTTGGACGCAGAGCCGTAAAAGCCCCTGCTGCAACAGCCCTCTCTGCTTTCATTTCTTGAAGAGCAGTAAGAACAGCCCTCCATGCAGTTGCCAGTTCTATTGCCTCCTTTTCCCCACTGCTTATTGCTTCCCATAAACCCTTTCCAATATCTTCCCAAGTGTCCACCTTAAAAGCGCTCTGGGGGTCCGAGGGGAACCCATGCTCTCGACACCAAACTAACAGTCTCCGGAGCAAATGCTCATCATGTTTCACTCCTCTCTTAGAGAGGATATGTAGGAGAAGCCTTACTATCGCACTTTCTTCTTTAGAAATATTTTGGCCCATCTCCTTTTTCCCCCGGCTGCTCACCTCACTAAGTGTCCCGTTGCAACGTTCTTTTCTTTTCTTGCGAGTCGTCCTCCGTCTCGCCCCGGTCTTCAGACCTGCTGAGCCGTACTCCAGCCGGTGTACCTCCTTCTGGGCTATTCCCCGAACTTGCCGTCGATCAGCGTCTCATCAGGGTCACCATCTGAGGAGAAGGAACACGCCTCCACAAAATCCAATGTGAATCAAAGTGAAGACATTTATTAAGCATAAGCTGTCCCTTTTATACATTTTGTACTTTCCCTAGCTGTAAGCATGTGCATTGCTATTCGTTAATATTACTAAACATACTCTTCTTTGATGTGTTGATTGGTCACTGCTCTGCCACTGGTCCTTCCTTAATTGGCTCCATCAGTTCTTGTTTCTTCTCCTCTGTGTTCGGCTCCCACCGGCTACTCCCTCAATTCTTGTTTGCTCAGCTGCTGTTTTTCCTCATCTCTCGAAGGTCGGCTTGTTGACACTAGCTACATGAATCTTCTCACGCAGCTAGGCCTTCACTCCATACTCTCATACTTCTGGCTCATTACATGACCATTCTGCTCCAAAAACCCCTCTACAGTTTGGCATACGACTATGGCACACTCAGTACCCACTTGCACCACATGGGTCCAGTAACTCTGAGTGCATTTACTGACAGGAAAGTTAGTTCTGTGTAAAGGTAACATAGAGCAGGCCTTTTAGAGCCTACTCTGAGGCCTACTCTTGCTAAACCATTGCTGAACTGAACCGTCTGGTATCAAAACCAGGACAGGTCACAAGTCCTGCTAGCAAACCTGCTCCAGCATGGGCTCCTCTCTATCCATGGCTCCACAAGACCTGCCAAGGAGCCTGCTCCAGTGCAGGCTTCCTATGGAGTCACAGCCTCCTTTGGGCGTTACCACCTGCTCTGGCATGGGGTCCTCCACGGGCTCCAGGTGGATATCTGCCCCACCATTAACCTCCGTGGGCTGCAGGGGGACAACCTGCCTCACCATGGTCTTTACCACAGGCTGCAGGGGAATCTCTGCTCTGGTGCCTGGAGCACCTCTTCCCTCTCCTTCATCACTGACCTTGGTGTCTGCAGAGTTGTTCCTCCTACATATTCTTGCTCCTGCTGCAATTGTGCAGATTCCACACACACAACCCCCCCCCCCCCTTCTTAAATATGTTATCACAGAGGCATTACCACTGTTACTGATTGGCTCGGCCTTGGCCAGCAGCAGGTCTGTCTTGGAGCTGGCTGGCATTGGCTCTATCAGACATAGGGGAAGTTTCTAGCAGCTTCTCACAGAAGCCACCCCTGCAGCCTCCTGCTACCAAAACCTTATCACGCAAACCCAGTACAATAATATACATGATGTGTATACTAGAACTATTGTCTTTTGGAGGGGTCTTTTTTTGCCCCCCTTGAATATTGTCAGTCACTTACTGCCCTAATACAATGCCAGACACTGGAGAAACAAGTAAGATGACTTCAAATTACTGTGATAGCAAAGAAAAAAATGGATGTTTCATCTTTTGTTATTTCTGTCTAAATCTAGATATTGCTGTTAATGTATAGTTTTGCTACAAATATGTAATTAATATGCAATATATAATGCTTCTTATAGCTTATTTTCAGCCTTTCTCCTTCATTAATTGGCATTTTACAGTTGCTCAAGCTTGTGGTTAATATCTCAGTTATGAGTGATTCATCCTGTCCTTGTCACAGGAGGAAAGTAACTCCTTAACTGTTGTGCAAAATATTTCATGTTGCAAACAAATATAAGGGACAATTTCTGAAGAAACTGTATCACATGACAGTTGTTTTGTCTCCTCAGATCTCAGTCTATGACACTACTATAAAAATGTAGGAAGTTTATTCTAATAAAAATATTTTTGTGAAATACATAGATCTGAATTCAACCACATATAATTTCAATATTGAAAAACAGCTGTTTCACTCAATCATAAAAAGGGATTGAAAAAGTCAATATGACTTGTCTCTTGGTTCTATTATTATATTTGGTGATTGGCATGATAAACTTGGAAATGGATAGCATTTGGTAGCCCTGTGTGTTTTGCTAAAATATCCATTAATCTTTATAGGCTTCTTTCTTTCATCCAGATCCAAAAATTAGACATTAAAATTATCTACTTATCTGGTTTTTCCTTATTTATATTTTTGCCTTACAGTTCAAGAAAAGGAATGTTCTTTGTGAAGAAAAGTGAATAGCAATAAGAAAGCAGAACTTGAAAAAAAATATCACCGAGTCATATTCACAAGCAAAAAATATATACTCAAGATGAAGAACATAATCTGGCAAATCTAAGCAATTACAGTAACAAATTTTTTAAAGGAAGAAAGAATTGTAGATATAAAAAGCTGGATATGAATTTAAAGCCTAGATTCAAAGATTTGTAGATTTAAAAGCCAGAAGGCACCAGAGATAACTGGTGATAACTGAAATAAAAGCAGACTACCATACAGGAAGCAGAGTACCAGTGTGCTATTAATTCCCATTAGGAAAGGCTTGAGAAGGGATGAAAAGCAGCTTGCCTGGCTAAACAGCAAGGGAAGTTAGTAGAAATAGGAAAGCATTCTCTAAAACACTTAAGAATTACAAAAATGAAGGAAAGAAAAAGAATTGTAAACTTTGACACATCAAATGAAAAATCTGGAAAACAGCTAGCAAAAGAAATCACAACTAAATTTTCAAACACAGGGAAAAGGTCTGCCAGACCTGCACGACCATTGTAGACACACATAAATTGATTCTTTGCATTGATATTCACTGTGGAAGAAACCTGGGTAGGTTGCATGCCACCATCTTTTTTTTGTGGTGGACACAGTACATGATCTGTACCAAACTAAAGGAATTCTGGAAGATGCTACGGTATATCTATAGACAAAATAAACGCAAACAAATCACCAGGACCAAATGATACGCACATGAGAGTTCTAAGAAAAATCAATGATGAACAGTGGAATTACTAATGATTTGACTAAGCTCCCACTTAAAATTTTCTTGGGTGGTGTATTGGGTTTACATGGCAAGGTTTTGGTGGTGGTGGAGGGCTGCAGGGGTGGCTTCTGGGAGAAGATGCCAGAAGCTGCCCCCATGCCTGACAGAGCCAGATTCAGCTGGCTCCAAGACAGATCCACTGCTGGCCAAAGCTGAGCCAATCAGCAATGGTGGTAGCACCTCTGTGATAACATATTTAAGAAAGGGTAAAAAATGCTGTGTGACAACAGCTGAGAGAGAGAGGAGTGAGAATATGTGAGAGAAGCAACTCTGCAGACACCAAGGTCAGTGAAGAAGGAGGAGGTGCTCCAGGAAGACCATGGTGAAGGAGATATCCATAGTGCAGCCCATGGAGGACCCCACACTGGAGCAGGTGGGATGTGCCCTGAAGGGAACTGCAGCCCGTGGGAAGGACCCACGTTGGAGAAGTTTGTGAAGGACTGTCTCCTGTGGGTGAGACCCCATGCCGGAGCAGGGGAAGAGCGTGAGGAAGAAGGAATGTCATCGTCGTCGTCGGAGTGCTGCCTCCGTCGGCAGCGGCAACAGCGACTGAGGTGCGTCCGGGGCGAGGGTGAGATTGGGCTGTACCGGGGGGTTTCCATACCCAGGGCCAACCGAGCAGCAGCCCCGCGTCCCGTCTGGACCTGGAAGTTCCCGGCAACGAATCAGGCGAGAAGGGGGCGTAGTCGGAAGCACCGCGGGAGATTTGAAGGGCCCCTGCGGAGCGTGAGCGACCCGGAGCACGCAAACAGGGGCGTGGCAGTTTGCGCGGCAGTTCGTGCAGGCAGGGCGAGCAGGCTAGACGGGCAGGAAGGTGCGGTCTCCCTCCCATCCGGGCAAGAGGACAGTCCAGGAATGGTTTCCACTCGGCGGGGCCCTAAGTCCTCTGCGGGTGCCAGAAAGGACATGGCAACCCAAACGGACCTGCTGTGGAAGCCTGCGGAGGTCCAGGTGGCAGGCTGCAGGGAGTGCCAGAGCCTGGCACTGGCACTCAAGGGTAATGGAGATGTCGCCTGTGTGAGGTGTGAACAGGTTGATGACCTGATCTCCTTGGTGGCACAACTCAAGAAGGAGGTGAAAAGGTTAAGGAGCACTAGAGCATCCCAGGAAGAGATTGGCAGGCGGTGCTGTTCCCTGCCTGCCCTGAGGAAAACAGACTGGCCTAATGCTCCCCGGGAAGTGGAGGATCCTCTTCCTCCTCCACAAGGAGCAGGAGGAGACCTAGGGGATGGGGGGGAATGGAGGCAGGTCCCTGCTCGGGGTGGCAGGCAAATCCCATCCCGGCCTTCCTCCCCTCCCCACATCCCCCTGCAGAATAGGCATGAGGCACTGGAACCTGAGCGTCTTCCTGAGCGTCAGGAAGACACGAATCTAGGTGACGGACCTTCTAAGGGGCTACTTAAACAGAAGCAACCAAGTAGGAGGATTGCAACCAGCTCCAAAAAGGAGAAAAGAAAAGTAATTGTAGGTGACTCCCTGCTAAGGGAAATGGAGGGCCCCATATGCAGGCCAGACCCAACTCACAGGGAAGTCTGCTGCCTCCCTGGGGCTCGGGTAAGGGATGTAGCCAGGAGGCTTCCTTAACTGGTGAGGCCCTCTGACTACTACCCTCTATTAGTATTCCAGGTGGGTAGGGATGAGATTGAAGGGAGAAGTCCCAGGGCTATCAAAAGGGACTTCAGGGCCCTGGGGCATTTGGTGAAGGGGGTAGGTGCACAGGTTATATTCTCCTCAATTCCTTCGGTGTTAGGTGAAAATAGGGAAAGGACTATGAAAATACAACAGATTAATACGTGGCTAAGAGACTGGTGCTGTAGGTGGGATTTTGGGTTCTTTGACCATGGGGCAGCTTTCATGGCACTGGGCCTGCTTATGCCAGATGGGGAACAGCTGAATCAGAAGGGGAAAAGGGTTATGGCCCTGAAGCTGGCAGGGCTGATCAAGAGGTCTTTAAACTAGGTTTGATGGGGGAGGGGGATAAGACCAGGGCAACCACAAATGAACCTAGGGGCGACAGGCCTGCTTCAGGGGCAAGACCGTTAGCCCAGCTGAAGTGCATTTACACCAATGCACGCAGTATGGGCAACAAACAGGAAGAGCTAGAAGCCACTGTACAGCAGGAAGGTTATGATGTTGCCATCACAGAAACGTGGTGGGATGACTCTCATGACTGGAGTGCTGCTATGGATGGCTATAAGCTCTTTAAGAGAGACAGGCGAAGCAGGAGAGGCGGTGGGGTAGCGTTGTATGTTAGGGAGTGCTTGGACTGTGTCGAAATTGAGGAAGATGATGAGGATGACATGGCTGAATGTCTATGGGTAAAGATCAGGGGGAAGGTCGGCAGGGCGGACATTCCGGTGGGAGTCTGTTATAGACCACCCAACCAGGATGAGCAGGCGTGTAGAGGGGTTTTTGGAGGAGAATGGTCATGTAATGAGCCAGAAGTATGAGAGCATGGAGTGAGGGCCTAGCTGCGTGACAAGAGTCATGCAGTTAGTGTCAGTGAGCTGACCTTGGAGAGAAGAGATGAGGAAAAACAGCAGCTGAGCAAACAAGAATTGAGGGAGTAGCCGGTGGGAGCCAAACACGGAGGAGAAGAAACAAGAACTGATGGAGCCAATTAAGAAAGGACCAGTGGCAGAGCAGTGACCAATCAACACATCAAAGAAGAGTATGTTTAGTAATATTAACCAGTAGCAATGCACATGCTTACAGCCAGGGAAAGTACAAAATGTATAAAAGGGACAGCTTATGCTTAATAAAGCGTCTTCACTGTGATTCACATTGGATTGTGTGGAGGCATGTTCCTTCTCCTCAGATGGTGACCCTGACGTGATGCTGATCGATGGCAAGTTCAGGGAATAGCCCAGAAGGAGGTACACCGGCTGGAGTACGGCTCAGCGGGACTGAAGACCGGGGCGGGCTGGAGGACGACTCGCAAGAAAAGAAAAGTACATTGCAACGGGACACCCAGTGAGGCGAGCAGCCGGGGAAAAGGAGATGGGCCAAAATATTTCTAAAGAAGAAAGTGCAATAGTAAGGCTTCTCCTACATATCCTCTCTAAGAGAGGGGTAAAACACGATGAGCATTTGCTCCGGAGACTATTGATGTAAATAATTGGTGTAAATAATTGTAAATAATGGTGTAAAAAGAATAATTTGCCAGCTACGGCGCAGACTGCTTTCAAAGTTAGTACGTGGCAAAGCGCTGGAACTTCTCTGTTTGAGGCTGCCTCAAGGAGGGACAAGATCGCCACTGTGTCGTTTGATGACGTGGAGATTAGTTATAGACTCACTGGAGCAAATGAAGGAGGACAGAGAGGCAAAGGCAGCAGCTGAGGTGGCTACAGCTCCTTTCATGGTGACTTCGCCCTCCGCGCCGCCAGACTTCCCCCCTCCCCGCCCTCCGCGCCGCCAGAGCCCCCCCCCACCACCCAGGGAACAGCAGCGGAACATTGATCCTTCTACCGTCCTGTTACCTGAATCTGAGACTGAGCCACCCTTAATAGACCTTTCTGAAGAGGTGGAAGCGGGACATAATTGCTGCAGAGCCCGAGGGTCGGGAAAATCAGGTGGTAGCGTGGAGGAGTTATTTGCGCTGCAGCCAGTCCAGGTTACTGTGTCTGGCCCGGACCCGGCCAGGTTCTGGAGAAAATTAAGAGAGCACGCACTTGCGAACGGTGATTTCGGGGCCGCGGCTGCTATGGGTGGCGGGGTATTGGCTTGCTTGGTATATCGAGGGGATGGAAGCAGCCCACCCGAGTGGAAGCCATTCAATTGGGGAGTGATTTGCCTTAGAGAAACACAAAACGGGGCTGCTAAAGAAGCGTTGTTACTGCAGTTAGCGAAGGACAACACAGGTGAGGATTGCAGGAAAGTTATTGCAGGGATGGCAAATCGTAACCCCACCTTAACCGAGCTAATGGATGCTTGCGGGAAAGTAGGAACCACCACATTTCAGATGGAGCATTTAGCAAAAACATTTGCGGCAGCAGTTAAGGTAGTTCATCGTTGTTATACATGCGAACAGGAAGGTCACTTTAAGAAAAACTGCCTTAAGAAGTCGAAGCTGAGTGGGAGAGATAACTCTGTTTTGATGTGTCATTGCTGTGGGAAGCTGGGGCATTTTGTGAAGCAGTGCAGGTCTAAGTATAATGCTCAAGGTCAGCTGATAACAACCAGCTGCAGAGTGCAGGGAAACTGGAGAAAGAACGCGGGGAGGAACCGTGTGCTGACACAAATGAATCTTCCCAACCAGTTCCAGGCCTAAGCAGTCAACTCGCAGCCCAAACCGCAGGGAGCGCTGGACTGGATGTTACCACAGCAACCGCAATCACAATAGAGAATAGCAGAGTGCATAAGGTACCAATGAATGCCGTGGGACCCACTGGAAACCGGTTAAGTGCACTATTACTCAGACGTCCTAGTGTAACCTTGCAAGTCTGTTTGTTTTACCAGGAGTTATTGATGCAGACTATATGTTTTGATTATTGATCTGAAAGATTGTTTTTTCACTATCCCTTTATATGAAATTGACAAATGCTAATTTGCTTTTTCAGTACCTAGTAGGAACAACATGGTGCCTTGTCAACGATATCAGTGGACGGTATTACCGCAAGGCATGAAAAACAGTCCCACAATATGTCAATGGTATGCAACAGAAAAAGGTACATCGTGTGGATTTAGAGACACCAGTAAGTTTATATGTAGCCATTGCCAACTATCATCCCATGGGATAACTGGGCCAGTGGAAAGAGCGCTGGCAGGATCCGCTACACGTTATAGAGTGGCTGTTTTTATCTGTTCAATCACAAAAAAAAAAAAAAAAAAAGCGTGCTGGGTATGAATACAATTATATACTACTGTAAGACAAGGACCCAAGGAGCTCTTTTTATCCTTTGTTGAGAGGCTACAAGAAGCAGTTGAAAAGCAAGTTTTTGATGTTGGTTTATGAGATACTCTAGTTACGCAATGAGCTAGGGATAATGCTAATGCTGATTGTCAAAAGATCATTGAAGCTTTACCTGGAAAAACAGATTTGAATGCTATGATAAAGGCATGTGCAAAAGTGGGTACTGTGGAACATAAGGCTCAAGTTATGGCTGCGGCCGTACTTGGGGCTTACGTCGTCACAATTGCAGCCTGTCCTGGTTTGGCCCAAACCAGGCCAATTAGTCTTAGAGAAACCAAGGTCACTGCTACATTCCTCACTGCTTATGAGTGAAGAGCCAAAGGGGGGTCGCAGCTGCAGGGGGGAGCAGACAGGGCAGGTGACCCAAGATTGACCAACGAGGTATTCCATCCCACACACGTCATTCTCACTTTCCTATTTATCACTAACCCACTGCCTCCTGGAGGTGGGGCCCAGGAGGGAGGGGCCCTTCTGTCTCCCACTGATTGGTACCAGCTTTGCCAGTTTCCAGTTAAAAGCCTGGAGGTGTGATGGCAGGGGGAGCTATTGCATTTTGCCCTCTGCCTGTGCTGGGGGGAGCTACTGCATTTTTTCCCCTCTGCTTGTGCTGGGGGGAGCAACTCTGCCTGAGGAGGATTTCCAAGCTCTTGATCTTGGTTTTGTATATATTTGTATATATTTGATTATTTCTATTATTATTGTTATTATACTCTTTTTCATTATTATAGTTTATTAAAACTGTTTTAACTTTTCAACCCATAAGTCTCTCTCCCTTTTCCCTTTCCCTTTCCCTTAGGGGGGGGAGAGGGTTAACAGAGAGCATCTGCCACCTGGTTAATAGCCAGCCTAGCTTTAAACCGTGACAGATTTATTGGTGCCCAATGTGGGGCTCGAGAGAAGCTCCAACAGGTTGCTCTGATAAGTTGAATCCTGGCTCTGGTGGGAGGAGACACAGAGAGCTCAGCTGAGAGAATATCAGATTTCTTCCTTTGAGATTTATGAGGGGTTGGAAAGTTAAAACAGATAGTGAAGATGGTGATGTCATTTTTGAGTGCTGTGTTATCTCATCTTTTTATGGAGTTTCTTTCACGATTGAGTATTGCAATGATGCCTTACCTGCCGTGGGCACTGTGTTATTGCTTGCTTCTTATGAATGTTTACATGCAGTTTAGTAGTGGGCGCTGGTCAAAATGTATTGTTTTGGTATGGGGTTTGATACTGATTTATGCTGTGATAAACTGGGCAGTTAATATTCCGATCTCTTATCTCTATGACACAATGATGGACAGCTTTAATCGCGAATCAGTAGCAGCAACTTCATCTGCACGTTCCAGGCGTCCTTTAGCAGATTCTGTTAATGATTACACTTCCAGTTTTACTTTGGGAAATAGTACCTTCTCCTTTTCTGCCAAGCTGATTCCACTAGATTTTGCGAAATTAGGATGGTGCTGTCTAGGTGGCATGTTTTTATTTTTGGTTGTCCTGAATGTGTTTCTGATGTGGGATAAGATTAAATATCGGTGCAGGGACAGTTGTAGGTGTTATGCAGCCACCTCAGATCCTACAGTGTGTACTGCCGCTACAGCCACTAAACCCACTGAAGCCTCGGCAGCCTGTACCACAGCTGCTACACCCCCCAAGATGGCCACTGCAGCTACTCAGACTCTCAGCACTCCCACGACAGCCACTGCATCTACTCAGACCCCAGCATCTATCGAATCTGTACCAATTGCTCCTGTAACCAGGAAGAAATACCAAAAGAAATCAGCTCGTGAAGAGAAGGATGATGACTCAGAGCCTTCTAAGGCAGAGCCATCATATGACCCAGGTGAGGGCCCTTCTCAGGCAGAGTTAGGGCCTGACACAGATGGGGGTTTCCTCAATCGTCCTTTTAAAGCAGACCCTTCACAGAAGAAAGGCCCTTCTAAAGCAGAACTATCACAAGAGGACTCGGACGTAGAGATAACCTACCACTCCTTATCCCTGAAGGACCTGAGAAATATAAGGAAAGACTTCAGCCGTTATGACAGTGAACCTATTATTACCTGGTTGCTCCGATGCTGGGATAATGGGGCAGATAGCATGCAATTAGATGGCAGAGAAGCCAGACAGTTGGGATCCCTGTCCAGAGATGGTGGTATTGATAAGGCGCTCGCAAGAAAGTCAAACACTATCAGTCTCTGGAGGCGACTCTTGTCAGCTGTAAAGAGCAGGTATCCCTATAAAGATGATGTTATGAGCCACCTAAGCAAATGGACCACTATAGAAAAAGGTATTAACTACCTTAGAGAACTGGCTGTGCAAGAGATCATTTATAGACACCCACGGGACATTGTAGATCCTGTAGATCCTGATGAAGTGGAATGCAACTGATCCATGTTCTGGAAGGTTGTGAAGAGTGCTCCACCGACATATACCCATACATTGTCAATATTAGTATGGGGAGAAGATGCTATGGCAAGATCTAGTGTGGGCGAAATGGCTAACTGTATGCAACAGTATGAAGATAGTATTTCTTCCCCACTGCAGGCATGCATCTCGGCTGTGGAAAAACTGACTAAGGAGAACAAGGACTCATTTAAACAACTGTCAGACAAACTGTCCAGGATCGAGAATAAACTTGACTCTCTACCTACACAGACGCACATTGCAGCTGTTAAGAGAAAACGTTCTCCTACAGGACCAGCTCAAAGGAAAAGGAACACATCACGAGGTATCCTGTGGTTTGCCCTGCGTGGTTATGGGGAGGACATGAGCAGATGGCATGGACAGCCTACCAGTACCCTACAGGCACGAGTACGTGAGTTGCAAGCTAAAAGAAATACAAGAGAGAATTTTTCTAGGAGGATGGCTGCTCCAGTTACCAGTGAGCAGGACCCCAGTCAGGGGAGATGGGCCTCAAATCACTTTTTCCAAAGTGTGAATAGGAGAAATGAAGGTCCAGTCCCTGTGAGCAGCATGAATCCATTTCTTAATTAGGGGGCCCTGCCTCCAGCCACGTGGAGGAGAGGGACAACCGAGTTTATTGGACTGTGTGGATTCGATGGCCTGGCACATCAAAACCACAAAGGTATCAAGCCCTGGTAGACACTGGTGCACAGTGCACCCTAATGCCATCAGATCATAAAGGGGCAGAACCTATCAGTATTTCAGGAGTAACAGGAGGATCTCAAGTGTTATCTGTATTGGAGGCTGAAGTGAGCCTAACTGAAAATGAATGGAAAAAGCACCCCATTGTGACTGGCCCAGATGCTCCGTGCATCCTTGGCATAGACTACCTCAAGAGAGGGTATTTTAAGGACCCAAAAGGGTATAGATGGGCCTTTGGTATAGCAGCTGTAGAGACTGAGGACATTAAACAGCTGTCTACCTTGCCTGGCCTCTCAGAAGATCCTTCTGTTGTGGGGTTGCTGAAGGTTGAAGAACAACAGGTGCTAATTGCTACTGCCACGGTGCACCGACGACAATATCGCACCAATCGAGACTCCCTGATCCCCATTCATAAACTGATTAGACAATTAGAAAATCAAGGAGTGATTGGCAAGACTCGCTCACCCTTTAATAGTCCTATATGGCCAGTGCGAAAGTCTGATGGAGAATGGAGATTAACTGTGGACTATCGTGGCCTAAATGAAGTTATGCCACCGCTGAGTGCTGCTGTGCCAGACATGCTAGAACTTCAATACGAACTGGAGTCAAAGGCAGCCAAGTGGTATGCCACCATAGACATTGCTAATGCATTTTTCTCTATTCCTTTGGCACCAAAGTGCAGGCCACAGTTTGCTTTTACCTGGAGAGGTATCCAGTACACCTGGAATCGACTGCCCCAGGGGTGGAAACACAGTCCTACTATTTGCCATGGACTGATCCAGACTGCACTGGAAGAGGGTGGAGCTCCAGAACATTTGCAATACATTGATGACATCATTGTGTGGGGAGATACAGCAGCAGAAGTTTTTGACAAAGGGGAGAAAATAATCCAAATTCTTCTGAAAGCTGGTTTTGCCATAAAAAGGGGCAAGGTCAAGGGACCTGCCCGGGAGATCCAGTTTTTAGGGATTAAATGGCAAGATGGGCGTCGCCAGATCCCGATAGAGGTGATCAACAAAACAACAGCTATGTCCGCACCAACTAACAAAAAGGAAACACAAGCCGCCTTAGGCGTTGTGGGTTTCTGGAGAATGCATATTCCAGATTACAGCCAGATTGTACGCCCTCTTTATCAAGTGACCAGAAAGAAGAATGATTTTCCGTGGGGCCCTGAACAACAACAGGCTTTCGAACAGATTAAACAAGAGATTGTGCATGCAGTAGCCCTTGGACCAGTCCGTACAGGACAAGATGTTAAAAATGTGCTCTACACCTCAGCTGGGGACAATGGTCCTACCTGGAGCCTCTGGCAGAAAGTACCAGGGGAGACTCGAGGTCGACCCCTAGGATTTTGGAGTCGAGGATACAAGGGCTCCGAGGCCAATTACACTCCAACTGAAAAAGAGATACTGGCAGCATATGAAGGAGTTAGAGCTGTTTCAGAGGTAATTGGTACTGAAGCACAACTTCTCCTAGCACCTCGATTACCAGTACTAGGCTGGATGTTCAAGGGTAAGGTTCCCACTACCCATCATGCAACTGATGCGATGTGGAGTAAATGGATTGCATTAATTACACAGAGGGCTCGAATAGGAAACCCTAATCGCCCAGGAATCTTAGAAGTGATCATGGACTGGCCAGAAGGCAAAGACTTCGGAATGCCACCAGAAAAGGAGGTGACACGTGCTGAAGAAGCCCCACCATATAATGAACTACCAGAGGATGAGAAGCAGTATGCCCTGTTCACCGATGGATCCTGCCGTCTTGTAGGAAAGCATCGGAAGTGGAAAGCTGCTGTATGGAGTCCCATACGACGAGTCACAGAAGCCACAGAAGGACAAGGTGAATCCAGTCAATTTGCAGAGGTAAAAGCCATCCAGCTGGCTCTAGACATTGCTGAACGAGAAAAGTGGCCAAGGCTGTATCTTTATACTGACTCATGGATGGTGGCAAATGCCTTGTGGGGGTGGTTAAAGCAGTGGAAGCAAAGCAACTGGCAGCGCAAAGGTAAACCTATTTGGGCTGCTAAATTGTGGCAAGATATTGCTGCTTGGCTAGAGAAACTAGTCGTGAAGGCACGTCATGTAGATGCTCACGTACCTAAAAGTCGGGCAACTGAGGAACATCGAAACAACCAACAAGCGGATCAAGCTGCTAAAGTGTTCCAAATAGATTTGGACTGGGAACACAAAGGTGAACTATTTTTAGCTCGGTGGGCTCATGACACTTCAGGTCATCAAGGAAGAGATGCAACATACAGATGGGCTCGTGACCGAGGGGTGGACTTAACCATGGACTCTATTGCACAGGTTATCCATGATTGTGAAACATGCGCCGCAATTAAGCAAGCCAAACAGTTAAAACCTTTGTGGTATGGGGGGCGGTGGTTGAAATATAAATATGGGGAGGCCTGGCAAATTGACTATATCACACTCCCTCAAACCCGCCAGGGTAAACGCTATGTGCTTACCATGGTGGAGGCGACCACCGGATGGTTGGAAACATACGCTGTGCCCCATGCCACTGCCCGGAACACTATTCTGGGCCTCGAAAAGCAAATCTTGTGGCGACACGGCACGCCAGAGAGAATTGAGTCGGACAATGGGACTCATTTCAAAAACAGTCTCATAGACAACTGGGCCAAAGAGCATGGCATTGAATGGGTATATCATATCCCCTATCGTGCACCAGCCTCTGGGAAAATTGAACGGTATAATGGGCTGTTAAAAACTACCCTGAAAGCAATGGGGGGTGGAACCTTTAAAAACTGGGATAAACATCTGGCACAAGCTACCTGGTTAGTTAACACCAGGGGATCTATCAATCGAGCTGGCCCTGCTCAGTCAGACCTTCTACATACAGTAGAAGGAGATGAAGTCCCTGTGGTGCATGAAAGGAATCTATTGGGAAAAACTGTCTGGATTCTTCCTGCAACGGGCAAAGGTAAACCCATTCGTGGGATTGCTTTTGCTCAGGGACCTGGATGTACTTGGTGGGTGATGTTGCAAAATGGTGAAGTCCGATGTGTCCCTGAAGGTGATCTGATTCTGGGTGAGAATACTTAATTCTGAACTGTATGTTGTTACTGCATAAGTGTCTTTCAGGTTAAGACAGTGGTGATGAGACCGGAGCTAGCTTCATCAAGTGGCGTCCAGTAACCTTCTCGAGTCTGACATCTTTAACCTGCAACCCGTGGGCACGAACCATGACGAAAGAGAGACTGCTAGCCAGAGAGACTGCTGAGAGACTGCTAGCCAGATGGAAACCCACAATCCTGAACCAAATGAACTTAATGAACTTTTTGTATAGAGATGAATCATAAACTAGTGATATGTGTATATATATTTGAAAATGAAAAGGTAGTGGTGATCTGAGTATGACGTGAATGGTATGGAATAAGGGGTGGAATGTCCTGGTTTGGCCCAAACCAGGCCAATTAGTCTTAGAGAAACCAAGGTCACTGCTACATTCCTCACTGCTTATGAGTGAAGAGCCAAAGGGGGGTCGCAGCTGCAGGGGGGAGCAGACAGGGCAGGTGACCCAAGATTGACCAATGAGGTATTCCATCCCATACATGTCATTCTCACTTTCCTATTTATCACTAACCCACTGCCTCCTGGAGGTGGGGCCTAGGAGGGAGGGGCCCTCCTGTCTCCCACTGATTGGTACCAGCTTTGCCAGTTTCCAGTTAAAAGCCTGGAGGTGTGATGGCAGGGGGAGCTATTGCATTTTGCCCTCTGCCTGTGCTGGGGGGAGCTACTGCATTTTTCCCCTCTGCTTGTGCTGGGGGGAGCAACTCTGCCTGAGGAGGATTTCCAAGCTCTCGATCTTGGTTTTGTATATATTTGTATATATTTGATTATTTCTATTATTATTGTTATTATACTCTTTTTCATTATTATAGTTTATTAAAACTGTTTTAACTTTTCAACCCATAAGTCTCTCTCCCTTTTCCCTTTCCCTTTCCCTTAGGGGGGGGAGAGGGTTAACAGAGAGCATCTGCCACCTGGTTAATAGCCAGCCTAGCTTTAAACCGTGACACAGCCTCTATTCCAATTGTTAGCAGGGGACACAAATTTAACAGCACCACGACAGACTACTGCAGTGGTGCAGCAACTGATTACAGAAATAGAAAGCAGGCTACATTCCAAATTTATACATCGTATTGATTTGAATCAGGAAATACAAATTATCACTTTGTTTGATAGGCAAATTCCGTATGCAATAATTGGTCAATATTTTGAGTGGTGTATGGCTAATAGCTTTGCTTTGCAAACAGCCATGGAGAATTTCTCGGGACAGGTTGTTTACCACTTGCCCTCCCATCCTGTTGTAAAATTGAGTGCGGAACTTCCAATTGCCACAGGAGTGTTATGCGCAGACACTCCTGTGGATGGAATTACCATTTTTATGGATGGATCTGGAAAAACAGGCAAGGCGGGCCTTCTCTGGTATTCTGATGGCAAGTGGGAATCGATGGTAGTACAACAAAAGGGTTCACCTCAGGTGGTAGAATTACAGAATCACAGAATCAACCAGGTTGGAAGAGACCTCAGGGATCATCGAGTCCAACCGTTGCCCTGACACCACCCTGTCAACTAGATCATGGCACTAAGTGCCATGTCCAGTCTTTTCTTAAACACATCCAGAGATGGTGACTCCACCACCTCCCTGGGCAGCCCATTCCGATGTCTAATAACCCTTTCTGAAAAGAAATTCTTCCTAATGTCCAACCTGAACCTCCCCTGGCGAAGCCTGAGGCTGTGTCCTCTTGTCCTATCGCTAGTTGCCTGGGAGAAGAGGCCAACTCCCACTTCACTACAACCTCCCTTCAGGTAGTTGTAGACTGCAATAAGGTCACCTCTGAGCCTCCTCTTCTCCAGGCTAAACAACCCCAGCTCCCTCAGCCGTTCCTCGTAGGTCAGACCCTCCAGACCCTTCACCAGCTTGGTCGCCCTCCTCTGGACTCGCTCCAACACCTCAACATCTTTCTTGAAGTGCGGGGCCCAGAAGGGGACACAGTATTCAAGGTGTGGCCTCACCAGTGCCGAGTACAGAGGGACGATCACTTCCCTAGACCGGCTGGCTACACTATTCTTAATATAGGCCAGGATGCCATTGGCCTTCTTGGCCACCTGGGCACACTGCTGGCTCATGTTTAGCCGGCTGTCGATCAGCACCCCCAGGTCTCTTTCCGCTGGGCCGCTTTCTAACCACTCTTCCCCCAGCCTGTAGCGCTGCATGGGGTTGTTGTGGCCCAAGTGTAAGACCCGGCACTTGTTCTTGTTGAACCTCATGCCGTTGGTCTCGGCCCATCTATCTAACCTGTCCAGATCCCTCTGTAGGGCCTTCCTACCCTCCAGCAGATCGACACTCCCACCCAGCTTGGTGTCATCTGCAAATTTGCTGAGGGTGCACTCAATCCCTATGTCTAGATCATCTATAAAGATATTGAACAGCACCGGCCCCAGAACTGAGCCCTGGGGAACACCGCTGGTGACCGGCCGCCAGTTGGACTTTGTCCCATTCACCACCACTCTCTGGGCTCGGCCATCCAGCCAGCTTTTAACCCATTGAAGAGTCCACCCATCCAAGCCCCGGGCAGCCAGTTTGTCTAGGAGGATGCTGTGGGAGACAGTGTCGAATGCCTTACTGAAGTCTAGATAGACTACATCCACAGCCCTGCCCTCATCTACTAAGCGGGTCACCTGGTCATAGAAGGAGACCAGGTTGGTCAAGCAGGACCTGCCTTTCCTGAATCCATGTTGGCTGGCCCCGATGCCCCGATTGTCCTGCATGTGCCGTGTAATGGCACTCAGGATGATCTGTTCCATCACCTTGCCTGGCACCGAGGTCAGGCTGACAGGCCTATAGTTCTCTGGATCATCCTTCCGACCCTTCTTGTAGATGGGCGTTACATTTGCTAATTTCCAGTCAGCTGGAACTTCTCCAGTTAACCAGGACTGCCGGTAGATAATAGAGAGTGGTTTGGCAAGTTCATTTGCCAGTTCCTTCATTACTCTGGGGTGAAACCCATCCGGGCCCATAGCCTTGTGGGTGTCCAACTGGCACAGCAGGTAGTTACGAGCTGTATTAGAAGTATTTCAGAATTTTTCCCATTCCCTTTAATTTGGTTACTGATTCAGCATATGTAGCTGGCATTGTAAAGCAATTGGATAGATCTGTTATAGAGCATACACGTAATCAGTGTGTTTTTGAATTGCTGCGAGCTCTCTGGCAAGAAATTCAAATCCGAACTGCATTGTTTTATGTTTTATATGTAAGAAATCATACTAATTTGCCTGGGTTTATTGCAGAAGGCAATGCTCGAGTGGACTCTTTGGTTTCTGACCCCACAAATTCTACTACAATGACTGTACAGGTGCCGGACATTAAACAGCAGGCACGTCTATCACATGAGTTTTTTCATCAAGGACATTGGGCACTGCGACGACAATTTCATTTGTCACACAGTGATGCTCGGAATATCATGGCTATGTGTCCTGATTGTCAGCAACTGCCGCAACCTACGCAGATACAAGGAACCAATCCTCGAGGACTGCAGGCCTTGGACATTTGGCAAACAGATGTAACTTACATTGCTGAATTTGGCAGGTTAAAATATGTTCATGTAACAATTGACACTTTTTCTTCTTTGATTATAGCTACAGCGCAAACAGGCGAATCCAGCAAACACGTTCAACGACACATGCGTTCTGCTATTGCAGCCCTGGGCATTCCACAGACGATTAAAACGGACAATGGCCCAGGCTACGTGGCACACGCCACACAGGACTTTTTCCAACTGTGGGGTATAACACATGTAACGGGCGTCCCACATTCACCAACGGGACAAGCTATTGTGGAGCGCATGAATCAACCTCTGAAACACCTTTTACAAAAACAAAAAGGGGGAGAGCCAGGGCTATCTCCTCCTGACAGGTTGTGTAAAGCGCTTTATGTACTAATCTTTTTACGCTTGCCACAGGACTACTCTGTACCTCCAGCAGTAAAACATGGTGCAGGGTTAAAGGGAGGTATGGAGGCTTTTCAGAAAGAACAGGAACAAGCCAAAGTGATGGTAAAAAATGGGGTGACTGGTGTGTGGGAAGGTCCAATGAAATTAATAACGTTGGGTCGAGGGTATGCATGTGTCGTTACAGATACAGGAGCCAAATGGGTACCAGCTAAGTGGGTGAAGCCATGGCTACAAAAACGACCCAAACTACAGGAGCCAACTCAGGATCTGCCTCGGAACACTGACCTCTCAAGAGATCCAGTGCCCTGACTGCGGGAAGTGTGAAAAAAGGTTTGCGTGGGAGGTATAGAAAAGGGAGCAAAAGGCGCAGTCATGATGAAGCAAGGGGTTGTTTTTTCTGTGTTAAGCCTGCTTTGGATCCCGGACCTGACAAAAGGTCATCAACCGATAGTCCTTCCACCGACACCGTGGAAGGGGAGTCACAACGTTTGGGTGACTCTGATGCGGAGCTTGAACCAGACGCAGTTTTGTGCCTCCTTAGCTCAGCCTGAACAACCCTTTCATACATGTCTAGTGGGGGTCCCCTTAAAGGGATCTGAAAGCAAAAATTACCAAAGGGTTTATTCCTCATTTGTGGGGATAGGGCTTGGCCAAGTTTGCCCAGTAAGAAGGTGGGAGGTTTGTGTATGATAAGCAAATTAAGTCTACTAATGCCTATGTGAAAAGTCATACTAACCATACTAACCTACATAAGGCAAGGTAAAAAAGAAGTGTCACTAACATAGGGATAGAATGTAACGATGCTGACCAAGGGTTAACACAATTGTCAAATTTAGCTTGCTAGGTTGAAAAAAGGGCTAACCAAACTCCTAGAGTTTTAGAAGCATTAGCCAATGATGTAGATAGTATCCAACATGCTACCTTACAAAATAGAGCTGCTATAGACTTTTTATTATTAGTGCATGGTCATGGATGTCAGGATTTTGATGGGATGTGTTGCATGGATCTGAACGATCACTCCAAGTCAATTCATAAGCAGATCAAAGAGCTCATGGATACCACACAGAAAATATGGGAACAGCATGGGTTCCTGGATGACTGGTTGGGTAATCTGGGAATTGGAGGGTGGCTGGTCGGTTTGATTAAAATGCTATTGATGGGATTGTTCGTGATTTGTATTATCATGCTTGTATTACCGTGTTTATTCTCCTGCTTGCAAAGGGCCCTGCAGCGGACAATAAACACAGCCTTTCTGGCTCAAGAAAAGAAAGGGGGAATTGTAGAGGGGTTTTTGGAGGAGAATGGTCATGTAATGAGCCAGAAGTATGAGAGTATGGAGTGAGGGCCTAGCTGCGTGACAAGAGTCATGCAGTTAGTGTCAACAAGCCGACCTTGGAGAGAAGAGATGAGGAAAAACAGCAGCTGAGCAAACAAGAATCGAGGGAGTAGCCGGTGGGAGCCGAACACGGAGGAGAAGAAACAAGAACTGATGGAGCCAATTAAGAAAGGACCAGTGGCAGAGCAGTAACCAATCAACACATCAAAGAAGAGTATGTTTAGTAATATTAACCAGTAGCAATGCACATGCTTACAGCCAGGGAAAGTACAAAATGTATAAAAGGGACAGCTTATGCTTAATAAAGTGTCTTCACTGTGATTCACATTGGATTGTGTGGAGGCGTGTTCCTTCTCCTCACAGGCGGACGAGGCGTTTTACAAGCAGCTGTCAGAAGCCGCCCGGTCGCCAGCCCTTGTACTCGTGGGCGACTTCAACTTGCCGGATGTCTGCTGGAAATACAACATGGCAGAGAGGAAACAATCTAGGAGGTTCCTCAAATGTGTGGAGGACAACTTCCTCATGCAAGTGGTAAATGAGCCCACTAGAGGAGGGGCCCTGCTTGACCTGTTGTTTCTGAACAGAGAAGGACTAGTGGGAGATGTGAGGGTCGGTGGCCGCCTTGGGAATAGCGACCACGAAATGTTAGAGTTTTCGATAGTGGGGGAAGTAAGGAGGGGCAAGAGCAGAACTTCTGCCTTAGATTTCTGCCGGGCAGACTTTAGCCTGTTTAAGAGGCTGGTGGACAGAGTCCCTTGGGAGTTGGTCCTGAAGGGCAAAGGAGTCCAGGAAGGCTGGGCATGCTTTAAAAAGGAATTGCTAAATATTCAGGAGCAGGCTGTCCCAGTGTGTAGGAAGACAAGCCGTCGGGGAAAAAGACCAGCCTGGTTAAACAGAGAACTTAGGCTAGAACTTAAGGAAAAAAAGAGCCTATTTGCTCTGGAAGAAGGGTCGGGTAACTTGGGAGGTCTATGGGTATGTTGCCAGGTCGTGTAGGGAGAAGATTAGAAGGGCCAAAGCTCAATTAGAGCTTGATTTGGCTGCTACAGTCAAAGATAACAAAAAAAGTTTCTACAAATACATTAACAGCAAAAGGAGGGTCAAGGAGAGCCTCCACCACTTGCTGAATGAGGAGGGTAGTGTAGTGTCAGGGGATGAGGAAAAGGCAGAGGTGCTCAATGCCTTCTTTGCCTCGGTCTTTAATGTCAAGACCGGTTGTCCTCAGGAGACTCAGCCCCCAGAGCCTGAAGTTAGGGACGGGGGGCTGTGTGAAGCCCCCGTAATCCAGGAGGAGACGGTTAGTGACCTGCTGTGCCAGTTGGACACCAACAAGGCTATGGGCCCGGATGGGATTCACCCCAGAGTAATGAAGGAACTGGCAAATGAACTTGCCAAACCACTCTCTATTATCTACCGGCAGTCCTGGTTAACTGGAGAAGTTCCAGCTGACTGGAAATTAGCAAATGTAACGCCCATCTACAAGAAGGGTCGGAAGGATGATCCAGAGAACTATAGGCCTGTCAGCCCGACCTCGGTGCCAGGCAAGGTGATGGAACAGATCATCCTGAGTGCCATTACACGGCACATGCAGGACAATCGGGGCATCGGGGCCAGCCAACATGGATTCATGAAAGGCAGGTCCTGCTTGACCAACCTGGTCTCCTTCTATGACCAGGTGACCCGCTTAGTAGATGAGGGCAGGGCTGTGGATGTAGTCTATCTAGACTTCAGTAAGGCATTCGACACTGTCTCCCACAGCATCCTCCTAGACAAACCATTGCTGCCCGGGGCTTAGATGGGTGGACTCTTCGATGGGTTAAAAACTGTCTGGATGGACGAGCCCAGAGAGTGGTGGTGAATGGGGCAAAGTCCAACTGGCGGCCGGTCACCAGCGGTGTTCCCCAGGGCTCAGTTCTGGGGCCGGTGCTGTTCAATATCTTTATAGATGATCTAGACGTAGGGATCGAGTGCACCCTCAGCAAATTTGCAGATGACACCAAGCTGGGTGGGAGTGTCGATCTGCTGGAGGGTAGGAAGGCCCTACAGAGGGATCTGGACAGGTTAGATAGATGGGCCGAGACCAACGGCATGAGGTTCAACAAGAACAAGTGCCGGGTCTTACACTTGGGCCACAACAACCCCATGCAGCTCTACAGGCTGGGGGAAGAGTGGTTAGAAAGCGGCCCAGCGGAAAGAGACCTGGGGGTGCTGATCGACAGCCGGCTAAACATGAGCCAGCAGTGTGCCCAGGTGGCCAAGAAGGCCAATGGCATTCTGGCCTCTATTAGGAATAGTGCAGCCAGCCGGTCTAGGGAAGTGATCGTCCCTCTGTACTCGGCACTGGTGAGGCCGCACCTTGAGTACTGTGTCCATTTCTGGGCCCCGCACTTCAAGAAAGATGTTGAGGTGTTGGAGCGAGTCCAGAGGAGGGTGACCAAGCTGGTGAAGGGTCTGGAGGGTCTGACCTACGAGGAACGGCTGAGGGAGCTGGGGTTGTTGGCCCTCCGATTCCCTGGTCGGGTGAGTTTCCGTGACAGCTATCTGGGAGATTAACAACATTGGTTGTAGGTATGGGTACCGGTATTTGAACTTGGTCATAAATATTGGTTGCTTACAAATAAGTCGTATCTGAATTAAGTACGTGTTGTTAAGCTATTGGTATTGGAACTTCGTGTGCACAATTGTGGTAATCCATGCGCTACTACGAGGACGCCCAGAGTCCGGATTTTGGTTGGATGTTGGTTTTGTATGTATTTGTACATATATTCATATATTCATTGTTGCTTAGTGAAACTGTTTTAACTTTCCAGCTTGTGAGTCTCTCTCTCCCTTTGCTCTGTTCCTTCCTCTTCAGAGGGGGGAAGCGGGGGGCGCGAACAGCATTTGCAGTTTGCCGTCTGCCACCGGTTTAATAGCCAGTCCGGCTTTGAACCGTGACAGATTTATTTGTAGTCGTGATAACTGTGAAAATTTGGGTATTTGTGTTAATTTTGAAACTTTGTAAAATGGGAAACAGTCAGTCTACTGAAGGGGTGGGTTAGAGTCCCACTGAAAATGGTATAAGGGGTTCAAGTCTCCAGCGTCTTGTTATTTTGTGTTAAGTCATTGTTTTTGTGTCTTTGTGTGCTTTAACACTGCTTTTGTGTTCTGATATTATTTTGCAACGGGTAACAAACCCTCGGCGGAAGGGGGATTCTGAAAAATCTTCTCTAGGATGTATATTGAAACATTGGAAAAAGGTGTGGTGGGGAGACTCTCTCACCCAGAGGCAGCTTGTAGAATATTGTAATCAATGGTGGCCTTTGTATATCCTAGATGATAAGGAGAAATGTCCAAAGAATGGGAGTATAAGCTATAACACAGTTTTGCAATTAATGTTCTGTAGACAAGAGGGAAAGTGGGATGAGATGCCGTATGTGAATTTGTTCTTTGCATTACGGGATGATTATGATGTGTGTAAGGAATGTGGTTTGATTGTAAGCGAAGGTGAGGTATTGGCGTTAGAGGCAGGGAAAAAGAAAGTGCCTAAGTGGTGGTGTTTGGCATGCACCATCGGCAGGCGATGCAAGAAGTATCAGATGCGGGTCAGACCGAGAAGGGGCAATAGGGCAAGGAGAAGTGAACAGGAAATGGCAGTGCAGGGTGAAAGGGGGTGAACGGAGGGCAGAGAGAACAAAGGAATAGTGATTCGGATAGTTCCAAGGAGGAAGTTTTCAGTCCAGTGGCAGGTAGGACTAGGCAGAGAAATGCTCAGAGTATACAAGCCTCTCTCAGGAAAGCGGCAGGACTGGAGGGACCAGTTTGGGTAAAGGTGCCGTTTTCAGTATCGATTTTAAAGTCCTGGAAGGAGATGGCAGAGGTATATAGGGAGGACCCTGAATGAGTAGCAAAGGGTATGGAAACTATAGTTGAAAATCATGATCCAGATTGGAAAGATCTGCAGATTATCTTGAACAACTTTGTGTTTTACGAGGAAATACAACTTATTTTGGCTAAGGCTAGAGAGGAGGTGGAACGAGTACATGTTCAAGCTGCACAAGCAGGATGGATAAATGAACATTTTCCTCCCAATAACCCTAACTGTGACCCCAATGTTCCTGCTCAAAGATTATTGTTAACCGAATACCAATGGTTGGTTTTGCATGGTGTCAGGAATGCTATTCCGAAGTCAAAGAATTGGTCTAAATTATATCAGGTCATTCAAGGAAAGAACGAGGATCCCTCTTCTTTCCTTTAAAGACTAACGAAGGCTGCAAGAAAATATACCAGTTTGAATCCAGAAAATGAGGTGGATGCTGTCTCATTGATCCACATTTTTATGGGATAATCTAGTGCAGACATAAAATGGAAATTACAGAAGTTAGAGGGGGAAGATGCTCGCTCGTTGGATAAAATATTAGAAAATGCCTGGAAAGTATATAACAATACAGAAAAGGTAGAAGAAGAAAAACAGAGAAAAGAGAAGCTTAAAGATAATAAGCTACTGGCAGTAGCCATAGCCCAGGAAACTGGTAGGGTCAGAAGACAGAGCTATTGGGGCCCGAGGGGAAGAAGGTTTCCCAGTGAAGTACTAAGGGCTGAAATACCATTAGAAAAGGATCAGAGTGCTTTCTGCAGGCAGAAAGGGCGCTGGAAAATGGAGTGCCCACAATTAAGTCGGCAGGGCCTTGAGGAAATGCTGAGGCAGGCTGATAACATGTTGACATTAGATTCAGAGTGACGAGGATGGAAGAATCAGAACCCTCCCCAACAGAACCCCTGGTTATAGTAAGGTTGGAAAATGAGAAAGCAAAATTTTTAGTAGACATAGGAACTACCTATTCAGTATTAAATACATGCAAGGGTAATTTGAGTGATCAAAGCACTTCAATTATTGGTGCTACAGGGCAGAAAGAAAATCAGCTGTTTTTCCAGTCTTTAAAGTTTGGAATTGGGAAAAGGGTGTTAACCCATCAATTTTTCTATATGCCAGATTGCCCTATGCCGCTATTAGGATGGGATATACTAAGTAAATTGAATGTACAAATTACTTTTACAAAACAAAGAAATCCAAATCCATATTCCTGAAAATAAAGCTTTGGATGCCCAAGTTTTTATACTACAGAAGGAAGCCGAGCTACAGGAGATAGCAGAAGTTGAAAACACTGTGACACCTCTCGTATGGGCTTCAGGAACACCGGGACGATCCCGAGCGGCAGAACCAGTAATCATCCAGTCAAAACCAGACACCGGACCAGTAAGATGAAAGCAATCGAAACTAGAGCTTAGAGCATTTCTTGGGATGGCTGGATGGTGTTGCCTGTGGATAATGAATCTTAGACTCATTGCCAAAGCCTTATATGAAGCTGTACAAGGGGAAGGAAACCTCCTTGTTTGCACTCAGGAGTGCAGAGGTGCATTTGCAAAACTAAAATAGACCTTAATGAGTGCTTCAGCCCTAGGCCTCCCAAATTTAGAAAAACCATTTGAACTGTTTGTACATGAAAGACTACATATTGTCCTAGGAGTGTTGGCCCAGAAATTAGAATCATGGAAAAGACCTGTGGGGTACTTTTCAAAACTATAAGACAATGTCAGTAAAGGATGGCCAGCATGTCTCCAATTGGCTACGCTATTACTGATCCAAGAGGCCTGAAAATTGACACTCAGGCAAAAGCTAACTGTGTTTGGGCCCCATGCAGTTACAACCATTCTAGAAAAAAAAGGAGGACACTGGCTGTCACCAAACTGGATGCTGAAATATCAAGCCGTCCTTCTGGAACAAGATGATGTGAAGCTGAAAGTAACTATGATCCTGAATCCAGCAACCTTTCTAACTACAGATCCTGGTAGGAAAAATTAACACATGACTGTTTGCAGGCGATGGAACAAACATACTCCAGCAGAGACCTTTATCAGGAGCAACAAAGAGAAGAAACAATCCAGAAGACTATTGGCAAATAGACTTTTCCGAATTACTGTGGCAAAATGGGTATCAGTATCTTTTAGTAATGATAGATACTTTCACAGGCTGGCTAGAAGCTTTCCCGTGTCGCACCAACAAGGCAAGAGAAGTAGCAAAATATTACTTAAGCAAATAATACTGAGATTTGGGACACCTATAGGACTATCTTCAGATAGGGGCCCACACTTCATAGCAGAGGCGGTTCAAAATTTACCTGAAGTGTTAGGGGTAAAATGGGACCTCCATACCCCATGGAGACCTCAATCAAGTGCAAAAGTAGAAAGAATGAATCAAAGCTTAAAGAAACAGATGAGTAAAAATTTGCCAAGAAGCTCAGATAAAGTGGCCAGATGCTTTACCCTTAGCTTTTCTACAAATCCTAAAACTAAAGAAAAGGTTAGTCCTTTTGAAATCATTTATGGTAAACCCTATCAGGTGACAGAAACAGGAGTTAATCCTGAGATCATAGGGAAACATTAAAGAATATGTTATCTCTCTAGGAAAGGTTCTGTCCTCTCTCCACAGGTACCTCACTGTGAGCGCACCACTATCCCTGGATGTGCCTGTGCGTCAATACCAACCTGGAGACTGGGTGTACCTGAGGGCGTGGTCAGACGAACCGTTAAAGGAGAAGTGGAAAGGACCTTTCCAGATTTTATTCACCACCTACACAACTGAAGAAGTCACTCCGTGGATGCATCAGAGAAGGATCAAACCAGCCTCATCACCAGAATGGACTGTCAAACAAGAAGGACCTTTGCATTTAAGATTAACCTGGGGATCACAAAGTTCTGGGTGTTATCTCTTGCAGTGATGTCAGGAAGGGCAGAAATTGATACAGACGGAGAGGCCAACACAGACATAGATGAAAACTTAATTCTAACTTGGATACAAGGGTTCGGTAGGATGCCCAATCTTACCAGTGTTACAGCATGTATCCCAATTCCTCATTCGGCTAGTCAGCCTATCCCCTGGGGTATCATACCAATGAATTCATCCTTATTGGAAGCATATAACGTCACAGAAGCCTTTAAATAGACTAACACTTCCTATTATTTGAACAGAGAATAAGTGTAGACAAAAAGGTAGTGATGTTTTGCAAGACACTACTCATTGGAGATCGGGAGATAACAGGACAGTATTCAGGAGGGGTGCAGAGAGACAGTGTCCCGGAGGATTGCAACCCTTAAACGCTCAGTTTTTGCAAACTGCATTAGCAGCCTCCAGCGGACAGGCTGCAGGATTGTTGAGACTCTGTGTTACTGATAACATGATACCTAATGTGACCACTGTTCCAGAATGTACTAACCTTAGAAGGAAACTGAAAACTTGGACCACATCTCTGGGAGGGTATTGGAAATATATGGGCAAGATAGATTGGTGCTTTAATTGGAGCATGAAACCCATTTATAACATCAGCAGAGCTAATTGGAGGTGCCTCAATGTACAACTTGAATGGGGATTTCAAAGTTTTCTATTACCAGGACTAATGGCTTTAGAAAACTGGATGTTAATAGAAAGATTTGATTCCCTTTTTTCGTTTAGCCTGCACCTGGGGCTAAACAAGAGCAGTTTTTCTCTTACCCAATGTTCCTTCTCCAAATGAGGAAGGGAACTGGAAAAAGAAGGAAGACTTATAAGTTGAAGTTAACCAGATTTTAATGAAATGAAGAAATCAATATAAATGACAACACAAAACAGACAAAAATATACTTATCCACAGATCACTAGCAAGTTGCTCCAGCAATCACAATAAGGAAAAGTAAGGAGAAGCATACACCTGTGGGCCAGCCAGGGTCAGCTGCCCTGCATTTAACTGCTAAGGGCCTTGATCACCATGGCTGGCCACAAACTGAAACCAAATCCCAATGAAACCAGGACACTTGGCAAGTAGAATCTTTGTAAAGAGCCACTCAAAAAGGATTCCAAATTGTTAATAAACAGATCCAAGCCAATACTAAAATGACTTTGCAAACTAGACTGGCCCTAAACTTGCTATTAGTCAAAGAACAAGGAGTGTGCAGGTATCTTAAGTTAGACAAAGAGCACTGCTGTATCCACATCCCAAACATCACTGATAACCTGCAAGAGCAATTGGACAAAATGAGGAAAGTAGCAGAAGACAGCAGGGCAATTAGGGATGCAGCAGAAAATAATTGTCTCAACAACATCCTTCAAGAACTAGGTGGATTGTCTTTAAAGGTATAGTTAGCCACATTGTTAGAGGGAATAGTTTATGTAGTTATACTGTTATAGTTATTATAGGGATCTGCATAGGTTGTTTTAAGAGAATCATCGAGAAAAATATATGGAAGTAGTGAGATGATAAACCTAACTACTTCCAAAGGGGGGAATTGATACCAGATGGTTTAGTAAAAGTAAGCCTCAAAATAGACCCTAAAAGGCCTACTCTGTGTTACCTTTAGACAGAATTAACTTTTCTTTAAGCAGTTTTCCTTTCAGCTAAAATAACAGTACGCTCTGAAGCTAATGGCATGTTTTGAAGACAGGGTCTGCTTCTGGGACTGATAACACTTAGAGTTATAGTCATCACTGATTCTTGCTTGCACTTAGTCTTAGAGAATCCAAGGTCTCTGTTAAATTCCTCACTAATTACAAAGAAGGGCCAGAGATAAGCAAGACTGTGAACAACATCTTTGTAGTGTCTTAAATGACTTGATTCATAGCTCTGGCACCAGGAGTAGAGATAAATCCTGTAGGAACCAGAACAGGATCTTCTCCTTGGAGCTACCTGCATGTGTCAACAAAAAGGCCTCGACTACGCTGGCGCAGAAGCGGGGTTATACAGCGGATAGCATAACTATGGGGGGATTACGACCACTAGAGACCCCCAGAGCCCACCCAAGACCCCTTCCCCAATTTAGTAAGCATGCACAAAGACAATTACATAATGTATTAGCATATGCATAAGGTTTCTTGGAATAGGTGGGCTTTTCTTGGAATTGTATGGATATTCATTTTTCTATAATGTATATAATGAGTGTGCTTTTGTCCCTGGGTGTGCATGCTAGGAGGAGAGATCCCACATGCACCTAGCACTGCAATAAACCAATGTCGGCTTTCTAAACTATCATTTGGTTTAGAGAGTTTTCTTGGTTACTATTTTCCGGTAACAATGGTAACCCAGGATAGTTCGCCTCCCCCATCCAAGCATGTAGAGTCCAAAGTACATCCTATCTTGTTGTCACAGTAACCCAGAATAGTTCATTTCCCTCCTATCTGCACATATACTTGCACAGGCACCAAAGTGATGGCCAGCTGCGGATCTTGGAATTCAGACAACAGGACGTGCATTACATCAGTAAGTTTGCTAAAGAGCAAAAGAAGACATTGCGTATGTGTGATATGTTAATCAGTGCAAGTTCTATTATCCACCCTTGCAGTGCTTTCCCTTGAGCTTCACTCCCAAGCAGGGCTCCGCTGCATCAGGTCCCCATTTTGATTAGAGTCGGTGTCCCAGGGCTCCCACCATGGTAACGCTATGCTTTCAGTAAAGCCAGAGCTTACACTCGCTAAGTGTTGTGCCTTGTCCCTGAGGGATCTGCACCTGCTTTTCGCCCGTTACAGTCCCCATAATTCATTAATGAATGTACTTGTTATATGCTTTTATTCCACTCCCCTGCGGATGTTGCTGTTTCCAATTAGACATGTAACTCCTATCCCTGGATGTTAATAACTTTTTTGCCTTCAGGCATATCTTATTTGGTAACTGAAAAAGGCAGGTTAATGGCCTCTGCACTATGGTATATTATTAGAAGTGAATATTTGAAGCAAACTCCCAGTGATGCTAACCTCAGGAATGGTGATTACTCCTGCAATCAGTAATTGGGTATTTTGGAATTTACCATAGTAGCAGGCCTAAGCCTATCTTCAGCCCCCTTTGAAATTCAGACCCTGAGGTCAGCAAAATAGTTGGTTCATTTGAACAGAAAAATCAGAAAATGAAGGGTCTACTTTTCCCCTAGTGTCTAACTTCCAATTCATCAAACTGATTTTGAGATGTTGTTCTCTCCTTTAGGTAACGCAACAAAGTCAGTCCCCTTCTGGTATCATTTCCACAGAGCTCCTTGTCACTTTGTGCTCTCTGCCCAAAGCACAAAAATCTTTGATTTCTCACAAATATCTGACAGCTCATGGGAGCAAGGCATAGTGTCCTGGTTTGGCCTAAACCAGGCCAATTTTCCTTTCAGTGATTTTTACTTTCAGCTAAGTCTCTTCAAGTAACTGCACTTTCTGAAAGTAACTGCATGTTTTGCAGACAGTGTCTGCTTCCAGGACTGATAACGCTCGAAGTTTGTAGTTATCACTGAGGCACCAGTAGGAATGTTATGCAGAAAAGGCTCTTGCTGTACTTATTCTTAGAGAAACCAAGGTCACTGCTTACGAGTGAAGAGCCGAAGGGGGGGTCGCACCTGCAGGGAGGAGTGGACAGGGCAGGTGACCCAAAATTGACCAACGAAGGTATTCCATCCCATACACATCATTCTCGGTATAAAACGGGGGGATCACAAGGGTCTCGGCCCTTCCTTCTGCTGTTTTTTTGGGGGGCCTTTGCCTGCTTGTGCTGCTTCTGCTGCTTCGGGCTGCTTCTGCGGCTTGAGCCTTTGGCCAGTGTCCAAGGAGGACTCTGTCCATTTTCCTGCTGTCCCCGATCCCGATCCGTGCATCCCTGAATCCAGTTCTCGACCGTTGCTGGGCCCAGCCTGGGCCTTCTCAGAGCCTGCCCTACAGTGCCAGTGGTGACGTGGCCGACATCGGGGGAGCTCGATCTTGGTTTTGTATATATTTGTATATATTTGATTATTCCAATATTATTATTATACTCTTTTTCATTATTATAGTTTATTAAAACTGTTTTACCTTTCCAACCCGGAAGTCTCTCTCCCTTTTCCCTTTCCCTTCTGGGTGGGGGGGAGGGTTAACAAAGAGCATCTGCCACAGGTTTAATAGCCGGCCCAGCTTTAAACCGTGACAGATTTATTGGCACCCAACGTGGGGCTTGAGAGAAACTCCGACAGGTTGCTCTGATAAGTCGAATCCCAGCTCCGGTGGGAGGAGACCCGGAGAGCTCAGCTGAGAGAGTATCAGATTTCTTCCTTTGAGATTTACGAGGGCTTGCAAATTAAAACAGATAGCTAAGATGGTAATGTCATTTTTGAATGCTGTGTTATCTCATCTCTTTATAAAGCTTTTACAGAGTTAAGTGTAATAATACCTTACTTGCCGTATGCGCTGTTTGTTAGTGTTTATGTGCAGTTTATCACTTCTGGGCACTGGTCAAAATGCATTGTTTCGTTATGGCGTTTCATACTGATTTATGTAGTGATAAACTGGGCTGTTACTATTCTGACCTCGGTAGCAGTGATTTCATCTGCTCACTCCGGGCATCCTTTAGCTGTTTTTTTTAATGATTACACTTTCAATTTTACTTCAGGAAATAGTACCTTCCCCTTTTCTGCCAAGCTGATTCCACTAGATTTTGTGAAATTTGAATGGTGCTGTCTAGGTGGCATGTTTTTATTTACAGTTGTTCTGAATGTGTTTCTGATGTGGTATACGATTAAATGTCGGTGCAGGGACAGTGGTAGGTGTTATGCTGCCGCTACAGCCACTAAATCCACTCAAACCCCGGCAGCCTACACTGCAGCTGCTACACACCCCAAGATGGCCACTGCAGCTACTCAGACTCTAACGAGTCTCAGCACTCCCACGACAGCCACTGCATCTACTCAAACCCCAGCATCTACCCGATCTGTACCAATCGCCCCTATAACCAGGAAGAAATACTGAAAGAAATCAGCTCGTGAAGAGAAGGATGATGACTCAGAGCCTTCTAAGGCAGAGCCATCATATGACCCAGGTGAGGGCCCTTCTCAGTCAGAGTTAGGGCCTGACACAGATGGGGGTTTCCTTGATCATCTTTTTAAAGCAGACCCATCACAGAAGAAAGGTCCTTCTAAAGCAGAACTATCACAAGAGGAGGACTCGGACGTAGAGGTAACCTACCACTCCTTATCCCTGAAGGACCTGCGAAATATAAGGAAAGACTTCAGCCGTCATGAAGGTGAGCCAATTATTACCTGGTTGCTCCAATGCTGGGATAATGGGGCGGATAGCATGGAATTAGATGGTAGAGAAGCCAGACAGTTGGGATCCCTGTCCAGAGACGGTGGTATTGATAAGGCGCTTGCAAAAAAGTCAAACACTATCAGTCTCTGGAGGTGACTCTTGATAGCCATAAAGATCAGGTATCCCTATAAAGATGATGTTATGATCTGCCTAAGCAAATGGACCACTACAGAAAAAGGTATTAACTACCTTAGAGAACTAGCTGTGCAAGAGATCATTTATAGACACCCACAGGAAATTGTAGATCCTGTAAATCCTGATGAAGTGGAATGCAACCGATCCATGCTCCGGAAGGTTGTGCAGAGTGCTCCACTGACACATACCCATACATTGTCAATATTGGACTGGGGAGAATATGCTATGGCACGACCTACTGTGGGTAAAATGGCTAACTGTATGCGAGAGTATGAAGATAGTATTTCTTCCCCACTGCAGGCCCACATCTCGGCTGTGGAAAAACTGACAAAGGAAAACAAGGACTCATTTAAACAACTGTTAGACAAACTGTCCATGATCGAGAATAAACTTGACTCTCTACCTGCACAGGCCCGTGTTGCAGCCTTTAGGAGAAAACACCCTCCTACAGGACCAGCTCAAAGGAAACGGAACACGTCACGAGGTATCCTGTGGTTTGTCCTGCGTGGTTATGGGGAGGACATGAGCAGATGGCATGGACAACCTACCAGTACCCTACAGGCACGAGTACATGAGTTGCAAGCTAAAAGAAATACCAGAGAGAATTTTCCTAGGAGGATGGCTGCTCCAGTTACCAGTGAGCAGGACTCCAGTCAGGGTAGATGGGCCTCCGATCCCTATTTTCCAAATGTGAATAAGTGAAATGAAGGTCCAATCCCCATGAGCAGCACGAATCCATTCCTTAATTAGGGCGGCCCTGCCTCCAGCCAGGAGGAGGAGAGGGACAACCAAGTTTATTGGACTGTGTGGATTCGATGGCCTGGCACATTAAAACCACAAAGGTATCGAGCCCTGGTAGACACTGGTGCACAGTGCACCCTAACGCCATCGAATCATAAAGGGACAGAATCTATCAGTATTTCAGGAGTAACAGGGGGATCTCAAGTGTTATCTGTATTGGAGGCCGAAGTGAGCCTAACTAGGAATGAATGGAAAAAGCACCCCATTGTGACTGGCCCAGATGCTCCGTGCATCCTTGGCATAGACTACCTCAAGAGAGGGTATTTTAAGGACCCAAAAGGATATAGATGGGCCTTTGGTATAGCAGCTGTAGAGACTGAGGACATTAAACAGCTGTCTACCTTGCCTGGCCTCTCAGAGGATCCTTCTGTTGTGGGGTTGCTGAAGGTTGAAGAACAACAGGTGCCAATTGCTACTGCCACGGTGCACCGACGACAATATCGCACCAATCGAGACTCCCTGATCCCCATTCATAAACTAATTAGACAATTAGAAAATCAAGGAGTGATTAGTAAGACTCGCTCACCCTTTAATAGTCCTATATGGTCAGTGCAGAAGTCTAATGGAGAATGGAGATTAACTGTGGACTATCGTGGCCTAAATGAAGTTATGCCACCGCTGAGTGCTGCTGTGCCAGACATGCTAGAACTACAATACGAACTGGAGTCAAAGGCAGCCAAGTGGTACGCCACCATAGACATTGCTAATGCATTTTTCTCTATTCCCTTGGCACCAAAGTGCAGGCCACAGTTTGCTTTTACCTGGAGAGGTATCCAGTACACCTGGAATCGACTGCCCCAGGGGTGGAAACACAGTCCTACTATTTGCCATGGACTGATCCAGACTGCACTGGAAGAGGGTGGAGCTCCAGAACATTTGCAATACATTGATGACATCATTGTACGGGGTGATACAGCAGCAGAAGTTTTTGACAAAGGGGAGAAAATCATCCACATTCTTCTGAAAGCTGGTTTTGCCATAAAAAGGGGCAAGGTCAAGGGACCTGCCCGGAAGATCCAGTTTTTAGTGATTAAATGGCAAGATGGGCGTCACCAGATCCCGATAGAGGTGATCAACAAAATAACAGCTATGTCCCCACCAACTAACAAAAAGGAAACACAAGCCTTCTTAGGCGTTGTGGGTTTCTGGAGAATGCATATTCCAGATTACAGCCAGATTGTATGCCCTCTTTATCAAGTGACCAGAAAGAAAAATGATTTTCAGTGGGGCCCTGAACAACGACAGGCTTTTGAACAGATTAAACAAGAGATTGTGCATGCAGTAGCCCTTGGACCAGTCCGTACGGGACAAGATGTTAAAAATGTGCTCTACACCTCAACTGGGGACAATGGTCCTACCTGGAGCCTCTGGCAGAAAGTACCAGGGGAGACTCGAGGTTGACCCCTAGGATTTTGGAGTCGAGGATACAAGGGCTCTGAGGCCAATTACACTCCAACTGAAAAAGAGATACTGGCAGCATATGAAGGAGTTAGAGCTGCCTCAGAGGTAATCGGTACTGAAGCACAGCTTCTCCTGGCACCCCGATTACCGGTACTAGGCTGGATGTTCAAGGGTAAGGTTCCTACTACTCATCACGCAACTGATGCTACATGGAGTAAATGGATTGCATTAATTGCACAGCAGGCTCGAATAGGAAACCCTAATTGCCCAGGAATCTTAGAAGTGATCATGGACTGGCCAGAAGGCAAAGACTTCGGAATGCCACCAGAAAAGGAGGTGCCACGTGCTGAAGAAGCCGCACCATATAATGAATTACCAGAGGATGAGAAACAGTATGCCCTGTTCACCGATGGATCCTGCCGTCTTGTAGGAAAGCATAGGATGTGAAAAACTGCTGTATGGAGTCCCATACGACGAGTCACAGAAGCCACAGAAGGACAAGGTGAATCAAGTCAATTTGCAGAGGTAAAAGCCATCCAGATGGCTTTAGATATTGCTGAACTTTAGAGGGGTTTCTGGAGGAGAATGGTCATGTAATGGGCCAGATGTATGAGAGTATGGAGTGAGGGCCTAGCTGCGTGACAAGAGTCATGTAGTTAGTGTCAATAAGCTGAACTTGGAGAGAAGAAATGAGGAAAAACAGCAGTTGAGCAAACATGAATTGAGGAAGTAGCCAAGGGAAGCCGGACACAGAATCACAGAATCACAGAATCAATCAGGTTGGAAGAGACCTCAGGGATCATCGAGTCCAACCGCTGCCCCTACACCACCCTGTCAACTAGACCATGGCACTAAGTGCCATGTCCAGTCTTTTCTTAAACACATCCAGAGATGGTGACTCCACCACCTCCCTGGGCAGCCCATTCCAATGTCTAATAACCCTTTCTGTAAAGAAATTCTTCCTGATGTCCAACCTGAACCTCCCCTGGCAAAGCTTGAGGCTGTGTCCTCTTGTCCTATCGCTAGTTGCCTGGGAGAAGAGGCCAACTCCCACTTCTCTACAACCTCCCTTCAGGTAGTTGTAGACTGCAATAAGGTCACCTCTGAGCCTCCTCTTCTCCAGGCTAAACAACCCCAGCTCCCTCAGCCGTTCCTCTTAGGTCAGACCCTCCAGACCCTTCACCAGCTTGGTCACCCTCCTCTGGACTCGCTCCAACACCTCAACATCTTTCTTGAAGTGCGGGGCCCAGAACTGAACACAGTACTCAAGATGCGGCCTCACCAGTGCCAAGTACAGAGGGACAATCACTTCCCTAGACCGGCTGGCTACACTATTCCTAATAGAGGCCAGGAAGCCATTGGCCTTCTTGGCCACCTGGGCACACGGAGGAGAAGAAACAGGAACTGGTGGAGCCAATCAAAAAAGGACCAGTGGCAGAGTAGTAACCAATCAACACATCAAAGAAGAGTGTGCTTGAAGCATGGACAGTAATATTAAGCAATAGCAATGCACATGCTTGCAGCTAGGGAAAGTACAAATGTATAAAAGGGACAGCCTATGCTTAATAAAGCATCTTCACTTTGATTAACATTGGATTGTGTATAGTCCAGTTTCTTCTCCTCACTGAATGAGAAAAGTGGCCAAGGTTGTATCTCTATACTGACTCATGGATGGTAGCAAATGCCTTGTGGGGGTGGTTAAAGCAGTGGAAGCGAAGCAACTGGCAGCGCAAAGGTAAACCTATTTGGGTTGCTGAATTGTGGCAAGATATTGCCGCTCGGCTAGAGAAACTAGTCATGAAGGTATGTCACGTAGATGCTCATGTACCTAAAAGTCGGGCAACTGAGGAACATCGAAACAACCAACAAGCGGATCAGGCTGCTAAAGTGTTCCAAATAGATTTGGACTGGGAACATAAAGGTGAACTATTTTTAGCTCGGTGGGCTCATGATGATACCAGACGGTTCGGTTCAGCAATGGTTTAGCAAGAGTAGGCCTCAGGTTTACCAACGGTTTAGCAAGAGTAGGCCTCAGAGTAGACTCTAAAAAGCCTGCTCTGTGTTACCTTTACACAGAACAAACTTTCTTGTCAATAATTTTCCTTTTAGCTAGAATAATAGAGAATAATAATAGATTCTGAAGTAAACTACATGCTTTCACAGAATCACAGAATCACAGAATGTTAGGGATTGGAAGGGACCTCAAAAGATCATCTAGTCCAATCCCCCTGGTGGAGCAGGATTACCTAGACCATATCACACAGGAATGGGTCCAGGCGGGCCTTGAACGTCTCCAGAGAAGGAGACTCCACAACCTCTCTGGGCAGCCTGTTCCAGTATTCAGTCACCCTCACTGTAAAGAAGTTTTTCCTCATATTTAAGTGGAACCTCCTGTGTTCCAGCTTGCACCCATTGCCCCTTGTCCTGTCAATGGATGTCACTGAGAAGAGCCTGGCTCCATCCTCATGACACTTGCCCTTTACATATTTATAAACATTAATGAGGTCACCCCTCAGTCTCCTCTTCTCTAAGCTAAAGAGACCCAGCTCCCTCAGCCTCTCCTCATAAGGGAGATGTTCCACCCCCTTAATCATCTTTGTGGCTCTGCGCTGGACTCTCTCTAGCAGTTCCCTGTCCTTCTTGAACTGAGGGGCCCAGAACTGGACACAATATTCCAGATGCGGCCTCACCAGGGCAGAGTAGAGGGGGAGGAGAACCTCTCTTGACCTGCTAACCACACCCCTTCTAATACACCCCAGGATGCCATTGGCCTTCTTGGCCACAAGGGCACACTGCTGGCTCATGGTCATCCTGCTGTCCACTAGGACCCCCAGGTCCCTTTCCCCTACGCTGGTCTCCAACAGGTCTGCCCCCAACTTGTACTCATACATGGGGTTATTCTTGTCCAGATGCAGGACTCTACACTTGCCCTTGTTATATTTCATTAAATTTCTCCCCGACCAACTCTCCAGCCTGTCCAGGTCCCTCTGAATGGCTGCGCAGCCTTCTGGTGTGTCAGCCACTCCTCCCAGTTTGGTGTCATCAGCGAACTTGTTGACAGTGCACTCTATTCCCTCATCCAAGTCATTAATGAATATATTGAATAGTACTGGTCCCAGTACCGACCTTTGAGGGACTCTACTAGACACAGGGCTCCAACTGGACTCTGTCCCATTGACCACCACTCTCTGGCTTCTTTCCTTCAGCCAGTTCACAATCCACCTCACTACCCGATCGTCCAGACCACACTTCCTCAGTTTAGCTGCGAGGATGCTGTGGGAGACCGTGTCAAACGCTTTACTGAAATCAAGATAGACCACATCCACAGCTTTACCATCATCTATCCACCGGGTTATGTCCTCATAAAAGGCTATCAAGTTGGTTAAGCATGACTTCCCCTTGGTGAAGCCATGTTGACTGCCCCTAATGATCCCCCTATCCTTGATGTGCCTAGAGACAGCATCAAGAACAAGTTGTTCCATCACCTTTCCGGGGATGGAGGTGAGGCTGACCGGTCTATAGTTACCCGGGTCCTCCTTCTTGCCCTTTTTGAAGACTGGAGTGACATTCGCTTTCCTCCAGTCCTCAGGCACCTCTCCCGTTGCCCACGACTTAGCAAAGATGATGGAGAGTGGCCTAGCAATGACTTCCGCCAGCTCCCTCAGCACCCTCGGATGCATCCCATCAGGGCCCATGGATTTATGGATGTCCAGGTTGCTTAATTGGTCCCTGACCCAGCCCTCATCAACCAAGACAGATTCCTCCTCTATCGTGACTTCCTCTGGGGCCTCAGGGGTCCAGGGCTCCTCAGGACAGCCTCCAGCAGTCTAGACAGAGGCAAAGAAGGCATTCAGTAACTCCGCCTTCTTTTTATCCTCTGTCTCCAGGGCCCCCACCTCATTCATCAGTGAGCCTACATTGCCTCTAGTGTTGACTTTACCTGCAATGTATTTGAAGAAGCCCTTTCTGTTGTCCTTGACCTCTCTTGTAAGGTTTAATTCCAAGGAGGCCTTAGCTTTCCTAGTTGCCTCCCTACATCCTCTGTAGATAGATCCTACATCCTTTGTAGATAGAGTTTGTTTATGGGATTGATAACAAGGTTCTAGTAAACAAAGATTCATGCTGTTTATGCTTAGTCCTAGAAAAACAAAGGTCTCTGCTAATTATATAAGGCCAAAAGACAAAACAAAACTGTAAAGAACAACTTTGTGATGTCTAAATTAACTTGATTCATAAACTCTTGTGTCAGAGGAGAGATAAGTTCAAAACGATATCTTCTTCTTGAGAACACATGTACTTGTAAACAAGAAGGCCTCGACCACACTTGCGCACAAGCACGATTAAAGGGGAATTGTGACCACCAGCGACCCCCAGAGACCACCCAAGACCCCTTCCCCAATTTAGTACGCATGTGTAAAGACATTACGTAATGCATTACATAATGTATTATGCATAAGTTTTTTTTTTGGAATGGGTGGGCTTTTCTCGGGATTATGTATATAAGGAGCAAGCTTTTGTTCTTAGGTGTGCATGCTAGGAGGAGAGATCCCCCATGCACCCAGCGCTGCAATAAACCAATGTCGGCTTTGTAAACTATCATTTGGTTTGGAGAGTTTTCTTGGTTACTATTTTCCGGTAACAGAATTTGGCACCCCAGATGGGACAAGCTCTCCAGAATCTCCACAGACCAGAGGAATCGTGAGGACTCCAGTGCGCATCAGAGTATTTTCGGGGTAGCCTCCGATTCCCTGGTCGTGTGAGTTTCCGAGACAGCAACAGCTATCTGGGATATTAACGACATTGGTTGTGAGTATTGGTACCGGTATTTTAATTTGGTTACTTGGTTGTTTGGTTGCTTAGAAATAAGTCGTACCTGAATTAAGTGCGCGTTGTTAAGCTATTGGTTTTGGTGTGCACAATTGTGATAATCCGTACGCTACTACGGGGACGCCCGGAGTCCGGATTTTGGGTTGAATATTGATTTTGTATATATATTTGTATATATTTGTATATTCATTGCCGCTTAGCGAAACTTCTTTTGACTTTTGGCTTGCAAGTTTCTCTCTGTGTTCTCCGTTCCTTCCCTTTCGGGGGAGGGAAAGGAGAAAAGGGGGAGGCGAGCGGCGTTTTGCCGTTTACTGTTTGCTATCAGTTTAACAGACAGTCCGACTTTGAACTGTGATAGATTTATTTGTTGTGGTACTTGTATAACTTTGTTCGGGTATTCGTGTTAATTTTGAAACTTTGTAAAATGGGAAACAAACAGTCTACTGAAGGGGTGGATTAGAGTCCCACTGAAAGTGGTATAAGGGATTCGAGTCACCTGAAAATGGTATAAGGGGTTTGAGTCCCCAGCATCTTGGTATTTTGTGTTAAGTCACTGGTTTTGTGTCTGTGTTAAGTCGTTGCTTTTGTGTCTCTGTGTTTTAACACTGCTTTTGTGTTCTGATATTATTTTGCAATGGGTAACAAACCCTTGGTGGAAGGAGGATTCTGAAAAATCTCCTCTAGGATGTATATTGAAAAATTGGAAAAAGGTGTGGGGGGCGAGACACTCTCACCCAGAGGCAGCTTGTAGAATATTGTAATCACTGGTGGCCTTTGTATATCCTAGATAAGGAGAAATATCCAAAGAATGGGAGTATAAATTACAACACAATACTGTAATTAATGTTGTTCTGTAGACGAGAGGGAAAGTGGGATGAGATGCCGTATGTGAATTTGTTCTTTGCATTACGGGTTGATTATGATGTGTGTAAGAAATGTGGTTTGATTGTAAGCGAAGGTGAGGTATTGGTGTTAGAGGCAGGGAAAAAGAAAGTGCCTAAGTGTTGTTGTTCAGCATGCAGCATTGGCAAGCGGTGCAACAAGTATAAGGAGAAGGAGGAGGATGTTCAAATGTTAGTTGGACCTAGAAGGGATAATGAACAGAGTGATTCGGACAGTACCGATGGTGAAGCAGGTTTCAGTCCGGTGGCGGGTAGGACTAGGCAGAGAAATGCTGATGTACAAGCCCCTCTCAGACAAGCAGTAGGACCGGAGGGGCCAGTCTGGGTAAAAGTGCTGTTTTCTGTATTGGATCTGAAATCCTGGAGGGAGATGGCAGGAGTATATAGGGAGGACCCTGAATGGGTAGCAAACTATAATTGAAAATCATGATACCGATTGGAAAGATTTGCAAATTATCTTGAATAACTTAGTGATTTTCAAGGAAAAACGACTCATTCTGGCCAAGGCCAGAGAGGAGGCTGAACGAGTGCTTGTTCAAGCTGCACAAGCAGGACGGTTAGATGAACATTTTCCTCCCAATAATCCTGACTGGGACCCTAACGTTCCTGCTCAGAGGTTGTTATTGACCGAATACTAACGATTGATTTTGCATGGTGTTCGGAATGCTATTCCAAAGTTAGAGAATTGGTCTAAATTATATCAGGTCGTTCAGGGAAAGAATGAGGATCCCTCCTCTTTCCTTGAAAGACTAACAGAGGCTGCAAGAAAATACACTGATTTGAATCCGGAAAATGATGTAGATGCTGTCTCGTTAATACACATTTTTATGGGACAATCTAGTGCAGATATAACGGAAACTGCAGAAAATAGAGGGGGCAGATGCCCGCTTGCTAGACAAAATGTTAGAGAATGCCTGGAAAGTGTATAACAACAGAGAAAAGGTAGAGGAAAAAAAAGTGTTTAGAAACAACCAGCAACTGGCAGCAGCTATAGCTCAGGAAAATAATAGGGTTAGAGAATGGAATTATCAAGGGAGGGCAAAGGGAAGAAAAATCTTCCGATAAAGTACCAGGTGCTGCAAAGCAATTAGAAAAAATCAGTGTGCTTTCTGCAAGCAGAAAGGGCACTGGAAAAGGGAGTGTCCGCAATCAGGTCGGCGAGGCCTTGGGAAAATGCGAAGGAAAGCTGCTAACATGATGACTTTAGATTCAGACTGAGGAGGTCTGGGGGAAGAATTGAAACCCTCCCCAACAGAACTCCTGGTTATAGTAAAATTGGAAAATGAGAAAGTAAAATTTTTAGTAGACATGGGAACTACCTATTCAGTGTGAAATACATGCAAGGGTAATTTGAGTGATCAAAGCATGCCAATTATTGGTGCCACAGGGCAGAAAGAAGATCGGTCATTTTTCCAGCCTTTAAAATTTGGAATTGGAAAAAGGGTGTTAACCCATTAATTTCTCTACATGCCAGATTGCCCCATGCCGCTGTTAGGACGATATATGCTAAGTAAATTGAATGCACAAATTACTTTTACAAAAGGAAAAATCCAAAACCATATCCCTGAAAATAAAGCTTTTGATACCCAAGTTTTTATATTACAGAAGTCAGACAAACTACAGGAGATACCAGAAGAAATTGAAAACGCTGTAGCGCCTTTCGTATGGGCCTCAGGAACACCGGGATGATCCCGAGCGGCAGGACCAGTAATCATCCATTTGAAACCAGACGCCTGACCAGTAAGACGAAAGCAGTATCCAATTAAGCTGGAAGCAAGAAAAGGACTAGAACCATTAATAGAACGATTTCTAAATTTTGGGTTACTAAGAGAATGCCAATCAGAATACAACACTCCGATACTACCGGTTAAGAAACCTCATTCAGAAGAATATAGATTGGTTCAGGACTTAAGAGCTATAAATCAAATCGTGCAGGATATCCACCTGGTAGTGGCAAACACATACACTCTTTTAACCACTCTGAAGGAAACAGATAAATGGTTTACCGTATTAGACCTAAAAGATGCGTTCTTTTGTCTCCCACTGGCAGCCGAGAGTCAGGAACTGTTTGCTTTCGAATGGGAAAGTCCCACGACTGGTAGAAAAACTCAACTGTGCTGGACAGTGTTGCCGCAAGGGTTTAAAAATAGTCCTACAATCTTTGGAAATCAATTGGTCAAAGAATTAGAGAACTGGCAGAGGATGCATGAAAACATCACCTTATTGCAGTATGTGGATGACATACTGGTAGCAGCAAGTAACAGGGAGGATTCCATTCAGATAACAATAGATCTTCTGAACTTTCTGGGACTGGCAGGGTACAAGGTCTCCCGGAGAAAGGCACAGATAACCCAGCAAGAAGCAATGTACTTGTGATTTACAATTTCCCAGGGACAACGTAATCTGGGAACTGAAAGAAAAGAGGCTATCTGCCAAATCCCGGAACCCAAATCAAAGCGGGAGCTTCGAGCATTTCTAGGGATGGACGGACGGTGCCGCCTCTGGATAATGAACTTTGGACTCATTGCCAAACCCTTATATGAAGCTGCACAAGGGAAAGGAAACCTCCTTGTTTGCACTCAGAGGTGCATTTGCAAAACTAAAACAGACTTTAATGAGTGCTCCAGCTCTGGGCCTCCCGAACTTAGAAAAACCATTTGAACTATTTGTACATGAAAGACTGCATATTGCTCTGGGATTGTTGGCCCAGAAACTAGAATCATGGAAAAGACCTGTGGGATACTTTTCAAAACAACAAGACAATGTCAGTAAGGGATGGCCAGCATGTCTCCGAGCAGTGGCAGCTACAGTACTACTGATCCAAGAGGCCCGAAAATTGACACTTGGGCAAAAGCTAACTGTGTTTGTGCCCCATGCAGTTACAACCATTCTAGAAAAAAAAGGAGGACACTGGCTGTCACTGAGACGGATGCTGAAATATCAAGCCATCCTTCTGGAACAAGATGATGTGGAGCTGAAAGTAACCAATGTCCTGAATCCAGCAACCTTTCTGACTACAGATCCTGGTAGGAAAAATTATCACATGACTGTTTGCAGGCGATGGAACGAACATACTCCAGCAGAGACCTTTATCATGAGCAACAAAGAGAAGAAACAAGCCAGAAGATATTGGCAAATAGACTTTTCCGGATTACTGCGGCAAAATGGGTATTGGTATCTTTTAGTAATGATAGATACTTTCACAGGCTGGCTAGAAGCTTTCCCCTGTCGCACCAACAAGGCAAGAGAAGTAGCAAAAATATTACTTAAGCAAATAATACTGAGATTTGGGACACCTATGGGACTATCTTCAGACAGGGGCCCACACTTTGTATTGGAAGCTGTTCAAAATTTAGCTGAAGTGTTAGGGGTAAAATGGGACCTCCATACCCCATGGAGTCCTCAATCAAGCGCAAAACTAAAAAAAAAAAAAAGAATCAAAGCTTAAATAAACAGATGAGTAAAAATTTGCCAAGAGGCTCAGATAAAATGACCAGGTGCTTTACCCTTAGCTTTGCTACGAATCCTAAAGCTAAAGAAAAGGTTAATCCTTTTGAAATCATTTATGGTAAACCCTATCACAGACAGCTGCTGTGATGTATCACCTCGTGGATACATCACAGCAGGATCGAACCAGTCTCATCACCAGAATCAGAATGGACTGTAAAACAAGGACCTTTATGTTTAAGATTAACACGGGGATCACAAGGTTCTGGGTTCTCTCCCTTGCAGTGATGTTTGGAAATGCAGAAATTGATACAGATGGAGAGACCAATACAGTCATAAATGAGAACTTAATTCTAACTCTGATACAAGGGTTTGGTAGAATGCGCAATCTTACTAGCGTAACAGCATGCATCCCAATTCCTCATTCAGCCAGTCAGCCTATCCCCTGGGGTCACAACTTCAATGGGGATTTCAAAGTTTCCTTTTACCAGGACTGATGGCTTTAGAAAATCGGATGCTAATAGAAAAACTAACGTGGCAAGTAGAATCTTTATCAAGAGCCACTCAAAAGGGATTCCAAATTGTTAACAAACCAAGCTAATACTAAAATGACTCTGCAAAATAGACTGGCCTTAGACTTGCTATTAGTCAAAGAACAAGGAGTGTGTGGATATCTTAAGTTAGACAAAGAGCACTGCTGCATCCACATCCCAAACATCACTGATAACCTGCAAGAGCAATTGGATAAAATGAAGAGAGTAGCAGAAGACAGCAGGGCAACCAGGGATGCAGCAGAAAATAGTTGGCTCAACAAAATCCTGCAAGAATTAGGTGGATTGTCTCTAAAAGGATGGTTAGCCGCATTATTAGAGGGAACAGTTAATGTAGTTGTTACTATAGTTATTATAGGGATCTGCATAGGTTGTGTTAAGAGAATCATTGAGAAAAGTATATGGAAGTAGTGAGATAATAAATCTAACTACTTCCAAAGGGGGGAATTGATACCAGATGGTTCGGTTCAGCAATGGTTTAGCAAGAGTAGGCCTCAGGTTTAGCAACAGTTTAGCAAGAGTAGGCCTCAGAGTAGGCTCTAAAAAGCCTGCTCTGTGTTACCTTTACACAGAACAAACTTTCCTGTCAATAATTTTCCTTTTAGCTAGAATAATAAAGAATAACAATAGGTTCTGAAGCAAACTACATGCTTTGTAGATAGAGTTTGTTTATGGGATTGATAACAAGGTTCTAGTAAACAAAGATTCATGCTGTTTACGCTTAGTCCTAGAAAAACAAAGGTCTCTGCTAATTATATAAGGCCAAAAGACAAAACAAAACCGTAAAGAACAACTTTGTGATGTCTAAACTAACTTGATTCATAAACTCTTGTGTCAGAGGAGAGATAAGTCCAAAACGATATCTTCTTCTTGAGAACACATGTACTTGTAAACAAGAAGGCCTCGACCACACTTGCGCACAAGCACGATTAAAGGGGAATTGTGACCACCAGCGACCCCCAGAGACCACCCAAGACCCCTTCCCCAATTTAGTATGCATGCGTAAAGACATTACGTAATTCATTACATAACGTGTTATGCATAAGTTTTTTTTTTTGGAATGGGTGGGCTTTTCTCGGGATTATGTATATAAGCAGCAAGCTTTTGTTCTTAGGTGTGCATGCTAGGAGGAGAGATCCCCCATGCACCCAGCGCTGCAATAAACCAATGTCGGCTTTCTAAACTATCATTTGGTTTGGAGAGTTTTCTTGGTTACTATTTTCCGGTAACAATGACACTTCAGGTCATCAAGGGAGAGATGCAACATACAGATGGGCTCGTGACCGAGGGGTGGACTTAACCATGGACTCTATTGCACAGGTTATCCATGATTGTGAAACATGCGCCGCAATTAAGCAAGCCAAACAGTTAAAACCTGTGTGGTATGGGGGGTGGTGGTTGAAATATAAATATGGGGAGGCCTGGCAAATTGACTATATCACACTCCCTCAGACCCGCCAGGGTAAACGTTATGTGCTTGCCATGGTGGAGGCAACCACCGGATGGCTGGAAACATACTCTGTGCCCCATGCCACTGCCCGGAACACTATTCTGGGCCTCGAAAAGCAAATCTTGTGGCAACACGGCACACGAGAGAATTGAGTCAGACAATGGGACTCATTTCAAAAACAGTCTCATAGACAACTGGGCCAAAGAGCATGGCATCGAATGGGTATATCATATCCCCTATCATGCACCAGCATCTGGGAAAATTGAATGGTATAATGGGCTGTTAAAAACTGCCCTAAAAGCAATGGGGGGTGGAACCTTTAAAAACTCGGATAAGCATTTGGCACAAGCTACCTGGTTAGTTAACACCAGGGGATCTTTTAATCGAGCTGGCCCTGCTCAGTCAGACCTTTTACATACAGTAGAAGAGGATAAAGTCCCTGTGGTGCATGAAAGGAATCTGTTGGGAAAAGCTCTCTAAGCTCTCTAGGTTCTTCCTGCTACGGGCAAAGGTAAACCCATTCGTGGATTGCTTTTGCTCAGGGACCTGGATGTACTTGGTGGGTGATGCTGCAGGATGGTGAAGTCCGATGTGTCCCTGAAGGTGATCTAATCTTGGGTGAGAATACTTAATTCTGAACTGCATGATGTTAATTGTTGCATAATACTAACAGTGTTCAGTAAGTCTCTTTCAGGTTGAGGCAGTGGTCATGAGACCAGAGCTAGCTGCAATTGGCGTCCAGTAACCTCCTCGAGACTGACATCTTTAACCTGCAACCCGTGGGCACGAACCATGACAAAACCATGTCTCCTGCCCTGAGAGACTGCTAACCAGATGGAAACCCACAATCCTGAACTAAACGAACTTAATGAACTTTTGTATAGAGATGAAGCATAAACTAGTGATATCTGTATATATTTGAAAATTAAAAGGTAGTGGTGATCTGAGTATGATGTGAATGGTATGGAATAAGGGGTGGAATGTCCTGGTTTGGCCTAAACCAGGCCAATTTTCCTTTCAGTGATTTTTACTTTCAGCTAAGCTTCTTCTAGGTAACTGCACTTTCTGAAAGTAACTGCATGTTTTGCAGACAGTGTCTGCTTCCAGGACTGATAACGCTCGAAGTTTGTAGTTATCGCTGAGGCACCAGTAGGAATGTTATGCAGAAAAGGCTCTTGCTGTACTTATTCTTAGAGAAACCAAGGTCACTGCTAAATTCCTCACTGCTTATGAGTGAAGAGCCGAAGGGGGGGTCGCAGCTGCAGGGAGGAGCGGACAGGGCAGGTGACCCAAAATTGACCAACAAAGGTATTCCATCCCATACACGTCATTCTCAGTATAAAACGGGGGGATCACAAGGGTCTCGGCCCTTCCTTCTGCTGTTTTTTGGGGGGGCCTCTGCCTGCTTGTGCTGCTTCTGCTGCTTCGGGCTGCTTCTGCGGCTTGAGCCTTTGGCCAGTGTCCAAGGAGGACTCTGTCCGTTTTCCTGCTGTCCCCGATCCCGATCTGTGCATCCCTGAATCCAGCTCTCGACCGTTGCTGGGCCCATCCTGGGCCTTCCTAGAGCCTGCCCTGCAGTGCCAGTGGTGACGTGGCCGACATCGGGGGAGCTCGATCTTGGTTTTGTATATATTTGTATATATTTGATTATTCCAATATTATTATTATACTCTTTTTCATTATTATAGTTTATTAAAACTGTATTAACTTTCCAACCCGGAAGTCTCTCTCCCTTTTCCCTTTCCCTTCAGTTGCGGGGGGAGGGTTAACAGAGAGCATCTGCCTCAGGTTTAATAGCCGGCCCAGCTTTAACCCGTGACACACTGAAACCCTTTTGTATTTGTGCTAAAACACTTTCTGCTTTTACCCTTTGACCATTACAACACCACATGACCTATTCTAATATTTTTTTTTTTTTTCCAGTTTTGATTCAGTTTGGGAGTCAAAAGTTCTTCCTTTTGCTCTCAAAGTGTAGCTTTGACTTGGTGTACTTGTTTTGTCTGGGATGGAGTTAATTTTCTTCATAGCAGCCGGTATGGTGGTATGTTTTGGATTTGTGAACAAAGCAGCGTTGATAGCACACCTATGTTTTAGCTATTGCTGAGCAGTGCTTACACAGTGTCATGGCCTTTTCTGCTTCTTACGCTGCCCCCTGCGCGAGTAGGCTGGGAATGAGCAATAAGTTGGGAGGGGACACAGCCGGAACAGCTGACCCAAATGACCAAAGGTATATCCCATACCATATGACAATAAAAGCTGGGGGGAAAAAAAGGATGAAGGGAGGACATTTGGAGTTATGGCATTTGTCTTCCCAAGTAACTGTTATGTGTGCTGA